>NC_088716.1:32218576-32818576 GCF_963576615.1 Watersipora subatra
GGAAATATGTTACAAGGCTTCAGCCACTAATAAATTTTGAATGAATAATAGAGTCGTTCTAATTATATATGCTGTTGCTGGTTTTCACACCTTAGCCTCTGTTCTACCGTAATAACTTACTGAAAATTTGGAATCTGATTGTGGTTACAAACTAAATCTGGATACAGTCAGTGACAAAACGGCCTAACAAATAAAAAGCATCAATATTTACTAGATCTCTTTTTCTTTATGGAGAGGCTGATTAATGGAGTGAGCTAGATCCAACATATCGTGCTCAGAGTCATATCAAGCCCTCATTCTATTTGGCTTACCTCCATCTCTCTCCCAGTTGGCCATGTTGCCATGGTAACAACTCACTGTATGTACTTTGTATGAAGCATCAACCTGGGTCAAAAAGCTTATACCAGTAGTAAAATTAGATTTAAGATCACCTCTGATAAAATTTGTGACTAGTTTTCGCGAGAGAGCAGTTCTTAAATCCCTCAAAGATGGATCTGCGCATGTTTTGATCTCACAGATTTAACCTCAAAGATGGATCTGTGCATGTTTTGATCTCACAGATTTATCCTCAAAGATGGATCTGCGCATGTTTTGATCTCACAGATTTATCCTCAAAGATTGATCTGTGCATGTTTTGATCTCACAGATTTATCCTCAAAGATTGATCTGTGCATGTTTTGATCTCACTGATTTATCCTCAAAGATTGATCTGCGCATGTTTTGATCTCACAGATTTATTCTCAAAGATGGATCTGCGCATGTTTTGATCTCACAGTTTTATTTTCAAAGACCGATTTGCGAGCATTGGTTGTGCACAAACAATGGCTTTGTGATCTTTGCTAGATATGTCTGAGTCCAAGAGAATCTCTACAATCAAAGACATGCCCAGTTGCGGAGAATAATTTATGCTTGGATGTCATTCTTGTCACTACTGGTGCCCTCTTTAAAAATTGGACTCCAACCAGTTGTTTGCAGATGAGACATGATAGATCAGAACACCGCTCACCAGTCTTACTAGTCTTTTATTGACTAACATGTTTACAACTATCGTTATCTAAACAGTCTTTTTGATAACCAGTTAAACATGGGTGTGGACCATAAAGTTATCTCCCCCTAGAGTGATAACAACACTAGAGTTTCCGGTGCCAACAAGGAGCGTTTAGGCCACGCCCCTTTTTGTGCTAGTCAATCATAGTGATTGACTAGATTAATAAGAATGGTTAAACAAGGATCATGAATTTCCACAGTTAATATAGTAATTAATGCTCATATTAAATAAATGATGATTATAGTTTATTACTCTAATATATGCCTATTATTTAAAGCAATTTCATACCTACATGACTTGCAAAGGCACTGAATAGACAGTGTTAAGTAAGTGAGTTAATGCAACCAGTTACTCATGCATGGATACGATAGATAGTCATACTGGGATTGTATTACATTAGTGTGATGGAAAGCTAATCGTCTGCCATCAACTGAATGTTATCACTCCAGTTTTCTGAGCATCAGGTGGTTAAAGTGCTACAGAGGAAGATAGGAGAATGGAGGTAAATTTATCTTTTACTTTGAGTCCCCTATAGATATACTGTTGTGTTTACATTCAGATTATATTTCGTTTGTTTTGTTTTCGTTTTGTTTTAGGTTATAATGTAATTTCCTGTGCGAGATACGGATGCACAGTGAGTTCTTGATGGCTTTTTTTTAATCCATAGCATCTAGCAATACAATGGCTTAGATTGATGAATATACTAAAGGTAATAATTTCAGTACTCAGGAATACATTTACTTATCAATAGAATTATAACCTTTTGCTATCACCAGTCATCGTTTTATAGTTTTTTATCGTTTCACCTAGCTATATTTGCTTCAGATTTTCTTTCGCAGTTTTAGCTAGTAAATTAGATTTATGATTTGACTTTACATGTTCACTTCTCACTTGTAAAAAGTGAAGAAAATCGATTGATAACTGCACATCTTTAACTTCCAGAACCAAAGCTTCTAATCGTTGGCTTGGTGTACTGATGCTTTTGTTAAACATTTATTCATTTTTAAAATTCCACTCACAATCTAACTCCCAAATTGAAAGCTTTCAGTAGATACGCGTTAGAATGACATATCTATGAATGACATATCTTTATTGCATTTGTTTTATTGATTACAGGATGTTATACGTGGTCCCGCCAGCCGAAGCAGCTTTGTCAGTGTGGAAACTACCATAAATGGGAAAGAGATACTTGAATGTGTGCTGCATAAACCATGATGTTTTGTTTGCGTTTGCTGCAGTAGATGAATTTTTCCTATTGTTTGAGCTGAAACTATGTGAGTGGCCACGACTTGAATAGATATTTTTAATAAAAGCTTTATTATTATTATTATTATTTGTGCTTGTAAAAATTATATAATAAAATAATATTGTTGAAGGTAATGCAAAACATGATTTGCAGAACATTGAATTCATCATAGCCCATTGACACCTGTGCTGAAATCTTGTTCGATAGATGGATTTTTGAAGTGTAATCAGAGCTGCATGGACAGGCACTTTTGCATAGCTCGACCATTTGTTTAGTACTTGAATCAACTAATCAAATGTGACCAGTGAATTCTTTTCTACAGTTCATACCAATAATGATTCGATAACGTTGACAGTCGAATATACAATGTACATGACTTTTAGGGATGTAGCTGGTGTCGGCACATATTCTTTTCAAAGACGCAGCTTGCCTATTTTACTTAATAAAAAACTAGTTTTTAGTGGGGGCAATGATATACAGCCCCTCCCCCAGGATAGGCAACGGGCATCATGTGGGCGGGTCTGTATATCACTAGTGTGGGTAGCGACGGAACTGTGCCGATACAAAGACCTTATTCTACATAGTTTGCTTGACATAATTACCATAGACCGTTAGAATTGGTAGTCGGTACTAAGATGGTTACACAACATTTAGAAAAAGCTAATATGATAAGTTTTAAATTTCCCTTGTTTGAGGCATTTGAGGCATTGGTAATAATATTGTAAAGGATCTGCCTCCGGTAGCTGAGTCAGCTTTACTTCACTAACAAGGAGGGACATAACCTGAATTCCGGGTATGCCTTATCTGAGGCCTGCTTGACGTGCCCGAGGGTGGTCAATTCAGTTCACGATAAGTACCTGGTCATCAGGCTTACTCTGAAACCAATCCTGCCCTCTGGGTCCCTATATCAGGCTAGTTTAGACCCGCTAGCAGTTTGCTCTAGGACTCGACTTCTTATGTCATGGCATCCCTGTTCAAGTCTAGATAAAGCTGTGGATCAATCCCTAGCCCTATAGAGCCACCCTGGCAGTTCCGTCTGATGCTCACAATGAGCCTGCTGCTGCAACCTTTGAGCCAACCAGGCAAGCGTTAATATAAGCAGTTCTGTGAGTTTAATAGTTTTATTTCGATAGCTAAAAACATGTATACACAAAGTCCAGTGGTATCAAGCACGCCGGTGCAACTCATTCACTGGCTTATATAGAGGTCTAAACTCTGCCCACCAGTCTACTTACATCACGAAGAAATGCTTATAATAAGATTGCACACGTAGGATAAATATAAGATTACATAATAGGAAAGGAAGTTTAGGCAATTCGATACAGTCAGACGAGTGCTAATAAGAATATAATAAGTGTAAATAATTGGTATACAATCTCAGTCCTCCACAATATATCATTAGCTGGATTTAAAATTTTATTCTAGCCGACATGAACAAATATTAAATAAAATATATGCTGATAGAGCCGCGTAGAATTAGACTTTTATCGCAATTGGCAATGTGAATACGAGATATAGAGACAGGTTGTATCACGCATTACATCATTTTAGGCAAGTCTGGGTATGTTTTGTTTGACCTGAGCGTTTTTACCGCGATCAAATTTTTTCGATTTTATTCTTCAAATATCTTGACAATGAGATCGCCTAACACAACAAACAACATATCAACTGATAGACAAAGAAAAATACTTTCTTTTAAAATTAACCCAAATTTGACGCAATCACATCTTTAACTAGATAACTAGCTTACTTAAATTAGTTGTTGGCATTGTGCCAAGCAAAGGCATTGTTTATAAGCTGAGTTTATAAGTGTGACATCGCTATCACTGCTTATAAGCTGATTCTTAATACCCGTGCAACACCTGGCTTTCCACTAGTTTACGGATATTGTAGCACGAAAGAGGCTTGTGAGTTTCCTATGGGTAGGAGGTATAGAATTCTTAAATTCTAGGTTGGTTGCGCTGTTGAAAAAATACAGTGCACCCTCAAGATTTGATTACCCTGATATACGATTTTTTTCACCTTACGAAGTCAAGCATTGTGATACCTTCACCTCGCCATACAAATTTTATTTCACCATACGAATTTGAAAAAAGTTTCGCCCGAGTTAAAATTTGGTCGTCGGTGTGCTCATAACACACGTCGAAATAAAAAAAACACCGAAATATAGTTTGCCGACAACATTCTTAGAACGTTTAGAAGAGACACGATGATCGACTTCTCTCATGTCTGCGTGGAAAATTTCATGTAAAATACACAAGCAAGAGCAAATATTCATTCGTAGCGTTATTATAGCTTTTACTATAAACTTTTAAGTCAGCATAGATATATAACTACAACTATCTACATTTAATTTGTTATCTATGGAATCTGAGACCGATACAAACCGTTACAACCGTTACAAAACAAAGGAAAGATGATTTCTATGTCAACAAAGTTGGATGTCATAAGTAAGAAGAAGGGACCCGTATTATTAACATTGTCAAGGAATATGATCGCAACCAATCAGCATTTGCAATTATTATTAAAACAAGAACTCCATTAAAGCAAGCACAAGAAAGAGCTTCCGACTGAAGATTTGAAAGAGCTAGGTCATGCACGCGATCAGTATTCAAAAGGAGCAACCATTTAGTGAAGGCGAGGATGTAGAAGATACTGAAAATCCCACATTTGCAGAAATACATGTATTTCAAGCATTTAATTTACTGATGTGGATTGTACATTAAAACAATGCATGTATAATATATATTATTTATCTCTTGTGTGGCATGTTTTTCATATTTTATTCATTTTATTTGTTTCCTTTTGACTTTATGTTATATTTTCTTGTTTAACCATGTTTTTGCAGGTGGGCTTGTTATCTTCTACGTGAATACAATTCATCGTATGTATGTATGTATGTAACTCATATAACAAGCTACTCAAGATAGTTGACGCATCCACATTACTTACTGAAACTTGCTAAAGCCCTGTCCCCCCATAGGGTATAAATACGTACAAACTTTGTATGTATGGTTACATTGACTCTTGTGCACATTTCATACAAGACAAACTACTGTACCACATTCTCTGAATCCTTTTACAAGCACTAGCTAGCAATTTTCTGCATTGCACCATCAATTTTTTCATAGAAAAGTAGAAAAATTGGACAGGAATGGACAGCTTCTATTAGCCTGCTAAAAAATTCCAATTCATTACGTTGTAAATTTATTTTCAAGCGTACAGCACCATAATTAGCATTAATACGTTTTTGCCTTTTCTCTGTTTTACATGTACCAGCTAAAACCACGTTACTCCAAAGGTATGTACGTCCAGTATAGAAAATATAATTTTCTTTTTCTTGTCGGTAGCCATTAAATGGTCAAGTGTGCGAGAGGCCGCTTTCTATAACTGCATCGCTCGGCCTTATTGATTTAGGTTGAAAAAGGTTTCAACCAGTTAGGCTAAAGTTTATAGTGAAAGTGAAGATAGGAACTTCTGAAGGATAAAATTTTGTGATAAAAAGTTGAAATTCAGTAAAATAGTTCAAAATAAATACTAAAACTTAGTTTTAAGTGTAGGCTTAGCAAGCTAAACTTGAAATGAATTCAAAATTTATGTTATGTGTACTTTTTGAAGGCAAGAACTCCTTACCATACGTACTACATTTGGTACACACATTATAATTTTGCGTTTTATTGCAGATCATAACCATTAAAATACATTAAATACAATACAGTTACTGTAGGTAACTATAATTACCAAAGTTAACATACTATTTTGTTGCTAATTGTCAATATGTACACATTTTTATAATAAAAAATTGACGATTTTTACCAGGGGGTGTTTGCATTGTATAATTACAATGGTCTCTATACCCCGATATGCGATTTTTTCACCATACGCTGCCAACCCTGGAACGAATTAACATCGTATCTCGAGGGTGCACTGTAAGTGGTTTTGACTATGTCAATAAAAATTTTTATTCAGTGATGAATATTGAAGACGCAGGAGATGGTGAAACCAGTAGTAAAGGTTATATAATCGCTAAAGTGTGTACATAAAGATAAGCAGAGTAAAATACATGTATGACAAGACAATAGTGCAAAACAACAATGTTTATACCAGCATATACAATGTTTATACCAGCATATACAATGTTTATACCAGCATATACAATGTTTATACCAGCATATACAATGTTTATACCAGCATATACAATGTTTATACCAGCATATACAATGTTTATACCAGCATATACAATGTTTATACCAGCATATACAATGTTTATACCAGCATATACAATGTTTATACCAGCATATACAATGTTTATACCAGCATATACAATGTTTATACCAGCATATACAATGTCTATACCAGCATATACAATGTCTATACCAGCATATACAATGTTTATACCAGCATATACAATGTTTATACCAGCATATACAATGTTTATACCAGCATATACAATGTTTATACCAGCATATACAATGTTTATACCAGCATATACAATGTTTGATGCATTTACAGCATTAAAACTAAAATAAAATTGAAACAAATTAAACCAAATAAGAAAATGCAACTAGAAAACTGTAAAAATATTACCTTTGCTTCCTTGGCAGCACTTGTGAGATTAAATAGGTGGCTGAAAGCGCCTGACCTTTATGTCCAGTTTTACAAATTTAGAACTACAAGTGTGTATGAATGCTAGGTATAACTATAAATGACCTAAGCTACCAGAAAAGGCAGTGGCAAGACTGGCCCCAAAAGGAGAATAATGGATAAAGATATAATGTTATTGGTCAACAGCAGTCAGTCCAACTTTCATAAGCAATAAAAAATACATTAGGTCCAGGTTATCGGAGAGGAAGTGTTTGGGATGGCTAAAAACAAAACACACAAACGTTAAGTTGAATGATGAATCATAGAGGCCATTACAGGTGGTATGTAACGGGTATATCTGAGGTGTTTATATTCTGTTCATGTACTCCTGACAATCCTGCGAAAATTGTGGCTGTTTTTGCTTTGATTGTAGTACACATGGATATGTTATAAATGGGCCTATGTGGGCCTATGCCTCTATAGAGATCATAGTCTGAGATCTTTAGGACTGATTTAAGACTATGATACTCAAATTCTTGCTTTGTAACAAATGCATTCAGTGTAGGCTAAAATGTTATTATTGGATTTGTTCGACAATCATAAATACTGTAGATACTGTGTTGGTCGCTTTTCATCGAAAGCGGCAACTAAAAGATAACTCCATGTTAATAGATATTTGAATGACTAAACATCTGCTGGCTGCATACTCAATTTTCAATGTTTTGTCGTGTGTACCCCTCTGTAGTATTCAGAGAGATTTTATTTTAACTGATATAAAAATGAATATTTAAACTCATAGGTATGAACTTACATGTAGATATGTAGATAGGTATGAACTTACATGTAGATATGTAGATAGGTTTGAACTTACATGTAGGTATGTAGATAAGTATAAACTTACTTGTAGATATGTAGATAGGTATGAACTTACGTGGATATATGTAGATAGGTATAAACTTACTTGTAGATATGTAGATAGGTATGAACTTACATGTAAATAGGTATAAACTTACATGTAGATATGTAGATAGGTAAGAACTTACATGTAGATATGTAGATAGGTATGAACTTGCATGTAGATATGTAGATAGGTATGAACTTACATGTAGATATGTAGATAGGTATGAACTTACATGTAGATATGTAGATAGGTATAAACTTACATGTAGATATGTAGATAGGTTTGAAGACAAGAAGGTATGAAGACAAGGTATTAAAGAAAGACAGTGTACTGCAAGAGAAAAGTTTTTTGCATAATTTTGTTCTATAAAATGGATTGACCAAGAGTTGGTGTCTTGTATGAGCTGTTGGTGTCTTGTATGAGGTGTTGGTGTCTTGTATGAGGTGTTGGTGTTTTGTATGAGGTGTTGGTGTCTGGTATGAGGTGTTGGTGTCTTGTATGAGGTGTTGGTGTTTTGTATGAGGTGTTAGTGTCTTGTATGAGGTGTTGGTGTCTTGTATGAGGTGTTGGTGTCTTGTATGAGGTGTTGGTGTCTTGTGTGAGGTGTTAGTGTCTTGTATGAGGTGTTGGTGTCTTGTATGAGGTGTTGGTGTCTTGTATGAGCTGTTGGTGTCTTGTATGAGCTGTTGGTGTCTTGTATGAGGTGTGGTGTCTGGTATGAGGTGTTGGTGTCTTGTATGAGGTGTTGGTGTCTTGTATGAGGTGTTGGTGTCTGGTATGAGGTGTTGGTGTCTTGTATGAGGTGTTGGTGTCTTGTATGAGGTGTTGGTGTCTTGTATGAGCTGTTGGTGTCTGGTATGAGGTGTTGGTGTCTTGTATGAGGTGTTGGTGTTTTGTATGAGGTGTTAGTGTCTTGTATGAGGTGTTGGTGTCTTGTATGAGGTGTTGGTGTCTTGTATGAGCTGTTGGTGTTTTGTATCATGTGTTGGTATGTTGTATGAGATGTTGGTGTTTTGTATGAGGTTTTGGTGTTTTGTATGAGGTGTTGGTGTCTTGTATGAGCTGTTGGTGTCTTGTATGAGCTGTGGTGGATTTTTTAGGGGTATTTTTTGTAGGCAACTCAGTACCCCACACTTATTATACCTGCGGAATGGTTGCCATAGCTAAATTATATTGATGCTAAATTGACAGATAAATGTTATACCATTATTATGCTTTTTAAAACACGTAACAATTATAAACCTTGAACAATGTTGAAATGGTTGAAATGACAGAACTGTTTAAATAAGCTTCACGGGTCAACTGCTTATCAAAATATCTTAAAATCTCTTTTCACCAGTTGACAGTGACAATCTGTGACAGTCTGTGACAATATGTGGCAGTCTGTGACAATCTGTGACAGTTTGTGACATTCTGTGTCAACCTCTCCACTATTTACTGTCTATGACCAAAAATTGATACATTTCATGGAAGTCTGATCTTTGTAAAACATATAGTTGGTATATCGGCAGTTGGTCCTCAACACTCCACAAAGACAAGCCTATGTTTATTCAAATTCACAATCCTTCATTTTTGGCATTGATGAATGCCAAACTGGTAACTGTAGCATTCAGGCAACGTGTCAAAGTTGATAACAACAACGAAAGATTCAGTCTAATGGCTTCACAAATTGTCACGCACATTTATTGCAGTCGCTGATTTTTGGAACAATCAAGTCAATAATTCAAAGCTAACCTTACGTGGGCAATATTCTTGATTGTTCAAATTGTATCAATCTAATTTGATATGTAATTTCAATTTGTCTATATGTTCATCAATCTTCTAATGTATTTACTTTGTCTTGAAAAAGTTCACTTGCAGCCGCGCAAAGTTCTTCACAAAATGTATCCAAACCTAACAAAAGTTAATATTTTGAGACTGTTTTTTCCATTGTCACTATATTAAGGACCATGAACAAAGATCTGCTTTAAGCAATGACATACAACAATAGTCATTATTCATGGATCATTGCATTTCGTGTTAACCTGCTACTGCTTTTCAATAGTGCTTATCACCGTCTCTCTGTGGCATTTCAAACAGGCATACTTAGCATAGGTTATTGCAGTGTGTGAGCTACATAGCATTATTAGTCATCTGTGTTGAATACCGCTGATATACATGTAGTTCTATAGCTATACATAGTATTGATATACCATAAAACCTTAAATTGAAGTCGTGGCGCTTTATTTGTCAACCCTTCTTGTATAATGGCAGACAATTGGAGGTGGGCTTCAAATAGAGGCTGGCATTGTAGTTTTCAATTGGCTCGTCAGAATTTTGAGAAAACAATTTAGCCCTTTCACGGGCCAAGCGAATGTCACCTATATTTTGCCCTTCTTTCTGGTGGAGCCATTATTGAACCTTTTGGATGCAATCAATCTGCTAACATAACTCCAACTTGTCAAAGTTCTCCTAATAAATATGCATTGAGAAACCGAGAAATATCTTTACCAGTTTATATCTATTGCTTGCAATTAACCAGCGATGATATTACAGCCTCTGTACTGCTTTGCAATTTGTTGGAGCTTTCAATTTTTATTTCATTCTAAGTTTGAAAACATATTTTCATTATATATCTATATTTAACAATGTTACATAAAAGCTCATTGCACTCACTGATATGTTTGTTACAGTTTGCAGCCAAAACTAGTTTTCTATGCGCAATAGAAGCGGAGTTACGAGCGACGATCCATTGTAAGCCAGGTTAAGATAGCCGCAAGAATGCTATTAAATAATATGCTATAAATCTGCATATTTATAAGTAATATAAAGATAATCTATCACATGTTACAAATATATATTCATGAATAAGTGAGTTTTTAGCATTTAGCACAAATGCAATGCGTAAAGGTTTTGATCGCTAAACCACAACCTTTAGCCTAAAACTAGTCGTTCATCTCCCATTGTAAAGATAAACCATTTTTATATTCATATACTTCGAAGTATCAAGATCATGTGAAACAAAAAACTACTATTAAGGCCCGTTCAGACGATCACTCAAATCGACGATTAGCTGTGCGATTAACTGCGACGATGGGCTGCTACGATGTCATTTTGCGATGAGCAGCCAACATAATCATGGCTAGCGACGATGCGATGGACTTCCAACATGCTAAAGCCTGGTTTCCATATGACAGCGCAATGATCGTGCACGGCCCAGTGATCGTGCGCAATGCATTGCATGGGCTGCGATGCAGTGTTTCCATATCGCGCATAGGCGCCATGCTTGCATTGGGCAGGATGGGTAATTTCTTTACTTTTTCGTAGGGGAGACCGATATCTTCGGAAAACAGCCCTGTCATAGTTGTTATACAAAACAGCTGTTATTTCAAAACAGCTGTCATATGAAAACCAGGCTTAATCTTTTGTACAGGAGACAGATTTTTACGGAAATGAGCCCTCCGTTTGAGTTGTGGGATAGGTTGAAAAGGTCGAGCGATGTATTGTGGGATACATCATCGCGCGCACCCTTCGCAAGGATCCGTTCTCTTGGGTCCTTGCGATCAGCGTACGCACGTCGCGCGATCGTCGTGTGTTGACGTTTCCACATCACAGCCGGCCTATGCACGTCATCGGGCGCCTTGTTGCGCACCTTGGGCTGTCATATGGAAACCAGGCTTAAACTTTGACAGCAATGATCGCAACTGTTAGTATCTTGCTTGGCTTTTTGTTGACCGCATCGGATACAATTTCAACAGTTATGCAGATTGGTTTCAATTCAGGTCAGGTATAATGGCAGTGGCTCAAAACCTGGTCAGTTTCTGGGTCGTTTTGTAGGGGTGGAGCTTAATCCGGAAATTCAAAAGCTTTAGAGTTAGTCGTACTGAGCCACAAGGTTTTGAGCCACTGCACACGTTTAGTTGTTGAGAAATTGAAGAGTTATCTTTTTGTTTAACAAAATATCCCGTAAGCATCTTTTTCAAGCAAATTTTTAATTACAAATATGAGTTCTTTTAGCAAAATAACATTTACGTAAGTATCAAGTATTTACATAGCTGTTTATCGTTTTTTCTTGTTAAGATTAAATGGTAACATGCTCACGAAACGGAAAAAATCTTCTCAAAAATACACCATTAATTATTCTGTATTCATTTATATTTGAAAAATAGTTTTATATTTTTTAATATGAATACACTTTTGTAAAGCGGTATTACATGAAATATTGAAAAGCTATGATTATGTTCTGAACAAATAAAATGCACATTAAAACGGTTGTCTACTTTGTTACCATTCTGAGAGCCTAAAATGATTCTATTTTATTTCACTGTAAATATTAATATTAGCATCTCGTTAGGCACTGATTGTAAAAATGAAGGCAACGGAAGACATCAGTTTCTTATCTTTATTGTATTTGCTGCAAGCACACACTTTTTTAACAACTAACTTTATATTACTACTAAGTCTCAACTGTAGCACCTTTTGAAACAACTACAGTATGTAGCTACCTAAGGAACAACCATTTAATTGTGTATCTCAAATTTTATTTGAACTTGTTTCTACAATGGTGCGTTGTAAGTAGCACTGCCAGGCCTAGGCTGTATCTCATCTGTTTGGTTCACAAGAAGTGTAGGAGAGGAGGCAAGGTAAAGCAAATTTTTGCAGTCTCATGCAATGCAGGGCAGTTGTATTTTCAGACTAGACAGCCTGCCTGTGATCAGTAGTCAGAGTCGCTTACTGCTACAATTTGTCTTAAAAAATTCATTGAAATGCGTTACATATTCATATTGCTTCAACCCTAAAAGAAGACCTCAGTGGGTCATCATTTATTCATAACTGACTTTTTGTATTCGTCATTTTATCTTCTATATAGGCCTACCTACAGGCCTCCCGTGCCTGTAGTCGGCAATCGTGTCGGTAGGTCATCGAAGCCTCGATAGCTGAATGACATGATTGCTGACGACAGTCAACTTCTACGAGGAGCCTGAGAGCCTACCAAATATATTTTTTAATTGCAGTGCATTTAAGCATTATGCCACTCGTTCTTGCCTCATCGTTAGATGAGGCTAAGCAAGCCATCAAAGCCCATGAAATCGAATATGGCAACAAGTTTTACACATACCATAAGGACGGCATATTCAACAAGCATGAAAGACTTTTTGAAGGTAATCTCATATTCTTAAAGCACTTTTTCTTCACTGCCTAATTTGTGATCTTGTGTTGAAAATGAACATTTTATACCTCGGATATTTTAGTGTAACCTTGATTGTGAAGTGTAACCTTGATTGTAAAATGTAGGCCTATGCTTGGTTGTTGTGCAATAGAAGTACATGTCAATAGTAGCTTATATGTTTTTGTGCTGCAGTTCTATGAGGCCCTTTTTGGTTTGTTTTTGTACCATGTGATCTATGACATCACAGGCCCTACTTGAAGCAGAGTTGACACAACTTTCATCAGTTCACTAGCAACTCACACTGGATACACACCATCTACCTCTCAGCAATAAAGGATTGCTCTCTATGGACACTCAACTCTTAAGCTTAATTTAACGAAGTGGATATTCATGTATATACAGACATGCAGTGGATTACAATCAAGCTTATAGTACAGCCTTGATTCGAAGATATACATGGGCTTCAATGTACAAGCATTGGCATGCAATTGACATGACATTAAAAATCATTGTATATATTAATAACTACAATCAAGCAAGCAATAAATGTATAAAGCATCATATACATGCAGCAGTTAATTCTCAATTGAGCGTTAGCAATCAAGTAAGGCTAAAAACCTACAACGTCGTCAGCCAATGAATCTACAAATTCTGTACCATGTTTCTTAATTTTAAAATTTTATCTGCTCTAATTTAGCAAGGTGAAGATAATTGGAGAGGTGAAAAGGTCATTCATGACAGTCAAGGCTATTTATGTATGTATGGTGAAAAAAAGAGTATGGCTGCATGTACGGCCCTGAAAGACAGCAAACCCAGAAGGAAAAGTACAAAGAACAGCGGAGGGTAAGTTACCGGTACACAAAGAATATTTTACTCACCCTATTATAAGGGATATTTTTGGACAGCAAAACTTGGTCATTGTATGTCCAATATATTTAGACAGGGCTATCCTTTCATGTCTTTGCAAATGCACAGATAGTATAGTATGGATTTTACATAGAGATGATAAATAATATTTATTACTTTTATGGATTTTAAATTGTCTTATTTCTAAAAGAGCTATCTTGTAACAAAAGCACTCGTGCACATTTATATTCTTGTATGCCTGAAATCAGAGAATGCAGTAAATCTAAGTCTACATTACTGTGAGGGTTGGACATGTCTAAGCTGTATTCGATACTTTGCTTTCGGTCTCACAGTACATCAAAGTTCAAAAACATTTTCTCTTATTTTAATTCATCTACACTCTCATAGAAATTCGGTAGAATTGTAAAGAAACAAGGACTTGATTGGAATGCTCAAATACCATATCCTTGACCCAATAGCCAGTGAAGTTTACGGCAATCTGTCTCATTTTTTTTTCATTCTTCTTTGAGCCGTTCGTGTGAAAAATCTTACAAAGTATTGTAATTACTCAAGTATACTGCTCACTCTTGTTTAAACTGCTTTTACTACTGCTTACTCCTCACTTTTGAATTAAAAAGCTTGTCTTCTTTGACATACCTAAGTAATATGCTTCCATAGGTTTTACAAAACTTTCATTTCTTACAAAAAAGTACATTTTCTGCAATCTGTTCGATTATTTTCAGGCTAATATTTGTGTCTAGTATTCATATTAAAAAGAGAGTATTGGCAAACTGTAAATATTATTCTTGACTCTGTGTTGTTTCAGAAAAAACAAAAACTTTGCAAATTCAGCTTGAATACCATGACCTTCTGTTTACCAGAAGAAAACTTCACTAGTCAGCCTTTATACTGTTGAGTTTTCTTGGCTGCACAAATCTCTGAGAGATTCAGACAAGCTGGCATACTGATGTGTGTACCGTGTAAAAAGCTTTTTTTAGAGTTGCATAGCATCCTAATATAGTCTTATAGCTACATGTACATATTCAAATATATGATATAATATAGCCTTAAATCTATACGTGAGTCCTGCAGCTATAGCAGCTATAGCAGCTATAGCAGCTATAGCTGCTATAGCTGCTATAGCTGCTATAGCAGCTATAGCAGCTATATTAGACATATAAACACACTTTTATTGGGTAGACCATATTAATCTTAACAGAAAAAAGATATTTTACATATGGTGCCACACAAAAACATCGATAACTATAAAGGTATGGCCATGTCGTACCATGAACAGAAAAACAGAAATCTATGTAGGCAATACTTGAAACTACTTGAAACTACTTGAAACTACTTGAAACTACTTGAAACTACTTGTACTGTTTAAGTACAAGTGTTAAGTGTTTAAGTGTTAAGTGTAAGTCTTTTCACAAATAATTAAAAAAATTAGCAGTGCAGTAGACGCTCTTATAACATAAACTCCAGATAAAATAATACATTTATGCCAAGTTTTTGCGTCATACTACATAAACAATTACACCTAACGTAAAGCCAGTCGAGTCAGTGCAAGTTCTTACACTCGTTTTGAATGGTAAGGTATCTCGTCGCACTGATGAAAAAAATGACGTATGTTTAGCGTTGTTTCTATTATATGTACAACTTCCATGACATTCTAGTTCGTCGTGATAGATTTTCAGATGTGTCAACTAAATAAAAAATAGGTAGATTCGCAATTGTTAATAAATACTTAATGGTTATCGATTGATGCAGGTGTTACAGCATCGGCCTACCAATCTGAATGTCACGAGTTAAAGTATTGTCGAAAGTTATCTTTTATCCTAACCTTGACCTCAGGATAAAAATAGACGACGAACAGGTAGACACCGATTTTTATATAGTAAACAATTCTTTTGATTGCTTTATTGTAAATATATAAAATATTTTTTATTAGCTTTACTTTGCTGAATAGACTTTGCTGTTTAAAAAAATCAGCAAATTGTTGTGAATGAACGTCAAAGGTGTGCCCCCCATCAACTTATTGTAGAATTACCACAATCATAGTCTATAAAACCAGTAAAATTGATCAGAAAAAGGAGACAAGTTGCCGATGCAAACTAATAATATTACAGTTGCGGTACAGCCATAAATTAAAAAATTAAAGTATAGTTTTTCCTTTTGCATAGCCAAAAAGGTGAGTTTAAAAAGATCTTAGAATGTATTAGGCAATTTACAATTTATTTTGCTGTTCTTATAACGTAAATTCCCTATAACATAAACGTTTCTAGAACGGACTATTTACGTTGTAGAAGCGACTACTGTACAATTGTTGAGTGCATCTATTGCAGATGTCTGTCTGTCTGTCGGTCAACTGGCAAACCAAGTAGACTCATGATTCACCAGGCTCTACAAAGCTGCACTTCTCTAATCTTTTTACTGTTACCCTAGGACACTTATGTATTTGCCTCATCTAACTTTCGCGTTTTCGTGGAGTCATCCTTTCGCGAAAATTTCATGTGCGAAACTAAACTATCACAACGAACGAGCGAAAACGCGAAATTAAATAGCTTTGTTCATTGATAGTCAGGCCTGTATTCACTGGTTGCAAGATGGGCGGCTAATGTTAGGCAACTAGTTATGAACACCTAGGGTGTGGAGGGGGTCGGTGTACGCCCCCAACAGCTTTCTCTCATGTAGGGCCTCAGCCGGGCCTCTCGTGTGAAGTTTTAAAAAATTTTATGGAAAGTATCAACATTTTTCTATTTGTTGAGATTTGTTTTGTTTTAGGTGATGTACTGACAAGACGTTTTTAAATTAAAATAGGCAAAAGTTGACCGCAGTTAAAACGCTCAGAAAAAGACATCTTTTTCTTTTGATCGTTTTAACAAAGATCAATTTTGCAGACTTTATTTTAAGTTCATTCGGAGGTGTTGTGCTTTTGATGGGACATGGCCAAGCGGGTGTTTGGTAAAACTTGATCTTTTGTAAACCTTTATAAAGGTCGTTAACAAGAATATTTTGCCGCTGATGATGATAATGACGCCTAAAAACTACTAAAAGTTGACGTTTGTCTCCATGGCTTGGAATGAAGTGATATTCTACAGCGATAAAAACCGTGTCCATGGCCGTTGGGCAAATAACTTTTCAAATAAATGATGTCGAGGTCGAGTTATCTGAAGCAATTTATCATTGCGTTGGAACGGACCAAACAAATCTGTTCGAGTTAACCTTGTGTTTGAGATGAAATGTTACATTTTATCCGAGGGCGAGTTATCCGAGTTTGACTGTACTTAGCCATGAAAAATTCCCAAAGAGTTGGGGCGGCTCAGCCGGACAGCCGCCCCAGGGAATACGGGCCTGTTGATAGTCCAAGAAACAAATGGCATCAAGTGATCAAATTGCATTATCGACCTTGCTCACACCATTCTACCTGCGGTTCACAATTACAAACTAGTCGCAAATTGAAAATCTTTTTTATCGGTGAACTGAACCTGAGGAATCTAATTATGTTTATTCCACTGCAATTGCTTTCACATCACTATATTTTCGCATTCATCAGAGGTGGGAAATTAAGTTGCTGCAAAATTTTTCTCTGTATGCTACTCACAAAACTAAATAGAAGCGAAATAAAAGTGTCCTAGGGTAGTCAGTAAACTTCAGTGTAAAACGGGTATTAGTACCTAGTAATATGGAACATGTCTTGTTTGCTTCAATTTACGTATTAGTGATTAGCCAGTAAAAATACTCATTTGTGGAAAGTGTTATACAATAGCCCGCAATCATTGAAAACCTTTGTAATCTGTTCTACACCATTTCATAAATAGCTTCAACGAGTCAGAGTTAATTTTCTGCTCATTAAAGCCAGCGCTGATGGTGGACCCGACATTATCCTGTTCTCATATCCAACAGACTTCAAGCATGCACCCACAATATCCTGCTCTCATATCCAACAGACTTCAAGCATGCACCCACAATACCCTGTTTCCATATCCAACAGACTTCAAGCATGCACCCACAGTATCCTATTCTCATATCTACCAGACTTCAAGCATGCATCCACAATATCCTGCTCTCATATCCAACAGACTTCAAGCATGCACCCACAATATCCTATTCTCATATCTAACAGACTTCAAGCCTGCAACCACAATATCCTGCTCTCATATCCAACAGACTTCAAGCATGCACCCTCAATACCCTGTTTCCATATCCAACAGATTTCCAGCACCCACAATATCCTATTCTCATATCTAACAGACTTCAAGCCTGCACCCACAATATCCTGCTCTCATATCCAACAGACTTCAAGCATGCACCCACAATATCCTGCTCTCATATCCAACAGACTTCAAGCATGCACCCACAATACCCTGTTTCCATATCCAACAGACTTCAAGCATGCACCCACAGTATCCTATTCTCATATCCAACAGACTTCAAGCACGCACCCTCAATACCCTGTTTCCATATCCAACAGATTTCCAGCACCCACAATATCCTGCTCTCATATCCAACAGACTTCAAGCATGCACCCTCAATATCCTGTTTCCATATCCAACAGACTTCCAGCACCCACAATATTCTATTTATTTATATGTATATAAATAAATAGATAAATTATTTTTTGTGGAAAACCCTGTTGTCATCATCGTTCAAAAGCTAGTTTTGGGATGCTACTAGCTTAAGCTAAAAACAAGTAATTGAACTGAGATTGTTATAATCAACTATTTCAGCTATTCACGGATAAGTTGGTTTTAATTCTATCAACAGAGACTAACATCTTCATTTTGCAACGAATCATCAACTATGTGTTTTAAACGTCACCAATGAGTGACGCTACGAAAATTCGCATTTCATTGGTGTGTTTAGGCAGACCTTAAAAGCTACAGTAAAACTTGTATTTGAACGCCACCTTTACATAAACGCCACTTTTATTTGAGCACCACTATAGGAAAAGGGTTGAAAAATAGAGCACCACCTTTTAATTGAACGCTACTTCTATTTGACCACCACTATTTGACATTCTCAATCTTTGCGAACCCATAATAGCAAAAGATCAGTAGTAAAGTGTCCACAACACCCTACCAGTAAAGACTCGATTACATTAAATCAAAATACTCAAAACAATCAATTCATTTGTTGTTTCTGTTTGCATCAAAGTTCATTTTCCAACTCCTAGTTTTTAGGCTTTTTCATAACAAACTTTAATTGCTGCACCAAAGAAATAATTAATAACTGTGTCAGGCTAATAGTAGTTTTTTGTTTAATTTGGTCTTGATACTTTGATGTATATAAAAAACATTTTTGCAACTGCGATGCTTTTGACACTTTGTGCTAAGCGCGCTTCCGGCTAAAAGTTTATTATTTACACAATGTTTTTCAAATAGCAACTTGTAAAAGTTTTACTCGGATAAAACAATTGTTTGGACAAAGAATAAGAATTCCAGAAGAAGAATTCAGGCCAGCAGACACTAGAGGATATTGAACAACTAGAAGATGATGAAATTGTTCTATATGAAAGCAACCTTCAAAACGCCACCTGCCAAGCAAAAGATGCAAATACATGTAGTTTGGTTTCAAAAATGCTAATTTTTGTCCTAAGACGTTTACATAATTATGGTTTGCTCATGTCACATTTTCTTGAATACATATTTGTATCATTTGATAGATTATTGTTATATAACTTACAAATTTGCACATTTATAGCATAAAAATTGCAAATTCGTAATCGTACTTAAGCTATCTTATTTGATATTATTATTATTACCTTAATCTGATCTTCCAACTTCTCTTCTATTGCACATAAAAAGCCAGTTTTGGCTGCAAACTGTAGCAAACATATCAATGTGTGCCATGAGCTTTGTTAAGTATACCGTAAAACCTCTAATTGAACGCCATGGCGGTCTATTTTTCAACCCTTCTTTCAGGGTGGCAGTCAATTGGAGGTCGCGTTCAAATAGAAGTGCCGTTCAATTAGAGGTTTTACGGTAGCTATAAAATGAAAATATGCCTTCAAAATTAAAAATAAGTAAAAACTTGAAAGCTCCAACAATTTGCAACACAGGTTATAAAATCATCATAGATTAATTGCAAGCGATAGATATCAACTGGTAGAGACGTGTATCAGCTTATTCATGCATATTTATTTAGAGATTTACAACGAGTTGGAGGTAAGTTAGCAAATTTCTTGCATCCAAAAGACTTAAGGTCGCACCCCCTAAGGAAAGTGCAAAGTGTGGGCAACACTTGGTTTGCTCATGAAAGCGTTACATCTTCTCAACATTCTGACAATGTGGTGAAAAAATAAAACGCCATCCTTTATTTAAATGTCACTTTTAATAACAAAGCGCTACTTTAAAGGAAGGGTTGAAAAGTAGAGTGCCATGGCGTTCAAACAAAGGTTTTACAGTATATAACATTATAGCTATTACATGTTACCGATTATAGTGCTGCTGCTATAATACTTGTGTATTGAAATAGATACAGATGCATTTTGATCCCACCTAATTTTGAGAATGCTCTGCTAAGGAACTATAGTTTATCATCTGTCACATTTTATCAGTACAAGCTATTATACGTATACCATTATTACAAGTATACCACTATTACTGTTATACGATTATTACTATTATACCACTATTACTATTATACCACTATTACTATCATACCACTAGTACTATTATATCACTATTACTATTATACCACTAGTACTATTATACGATTATTACTATTATACCATTATTACTATTGTACCATAATTACTATTATACCACTATTACTATCTTACCACTATTACTATCATACCACTATTACTATTATACGATTATTACTATTATACCATTATTACTATTATACCATTATTACTATTATACCATTATTACTATTATACCACTATTACTATTATACCACTATTACTATTATACCACTATTACTATTATACCATTATTACTATTATACCATTATTACTATTATACCACTATTACTATTATACCACTATTACTATTATACCATTATTACTATTATACCATTATTACTATTGTACCATAATTACTATTATACCATAATTACTATTTACCACTAATACTATTATACTATTATTACTATTATACCACTAGTACTATTAATCACTATTACTATTATACCATTATTACTATTATACCACTATTACTATTATACCACTATTACTATTATACCACTATTACTATTATACCATTATTACTATTATACCATTATTACTATTATACCACTATTACTATTATACCACTATTACTATTATACCACTATTACTATTATACCACTATTACTATTATACCATTATTACTATTATACCATTATTACTATTGTACCATAATTACTATTATACCATAATTACTATTTACCACTAATACTATTATACTATTATTACTATTATACCACTAGTACTATTATATCACTATTACTATTATACCATTATTACTATTATACCACTATTACTATTATACCACTATTACTATTATACCACTATTACTATTATACCATTATTACTATTATACCATTATTACTATTATACCACTATTACTATTATACCACTATTACTATTATACCACTATTACTATTATACCACTATTACTATTATACCACTATTACTATTATACCATTATTACTATTATACCATTATTACTATTGTACCATAATTACTATTATACCATAATTACTATTTACCACTAATACTATTATACTATTATTACTATTATACCACTAGTACTATTATATCACTATTACTATTATACCATTATTACTATTATACCACTATTACTATTATACCACTATTACTATTATACTACTATTACTATTATACCATTATTACTATTATACCATTATTACTATTATACCACTATTACTATTATACCACTATTACTATTATACCACTATTACTATTATACCACTATTACTATTATACCACTATTACTATTATACCACTATTACTATTATATCATTATTACTATTATACCACTATTACTATTATACCACTATTACTATTATACCATTATTACTATTATACCATTATTACTATTACACCATTATTACTATTATACCACTAGTACTATTATATCACTATTACTATTATACCACTATTACCATTATACCATTATTACTATTATACGATTATTACTATTTACCTTTATTACTATTATACCACCATTACTATTATACCATTATTACTATTATACCACTATTACTATCTTACCACTATTACTATCATACCATTATAACTATTATACGATTATTACTATTATACCACTATTACTATTATACCACTAGTACTATTATATCACTATTACTATTATACCACTATTACCATTATACCATTATTACTATTATACGATTATTACTATTTACCTTTATTACTATTATACCACCATTACTATTATACCATTATTACTATTATACCACTATTACTATCTTACCACTATTACTATCATACCATTATAACTATTATACGATTATTACTATTATACCACTATTACTATTATACCATTATTACTATTATACTACTATTACTATTATACCACTATTACTATTATACCACTAATACTATTATATCACTATTACTATTATACAACTATTATTATACCATTATTACTATTTACCACTATTACTATTATGCCACTATTACTATTATACCATTAATACTATTATAACATTATTACTATTATACCATAATTACTATTATACCATTATTACTATTATACCACTATTACTATTATACCATTATTACTATTATACCACTATTACTATTATACCACTATTACTATTATACCACTATTACTATTATACCATTATTACTATCATACCATTATAACTATTATACGATTATTACTATCATACTACTATTACTATTATACCATTATTACTATTATACGATTATTACTATTATACCACTATTACTATTATACCACTATTACTATTATACCACTATTACTATTATACGACTATTACTATTATACCATTATTACTATTATACCATAATTACTATTATACCATTATTACTATTATACCACTATTACTATTATACCATTATTACTATTATACCACTATTACTATTATACCACTATTACTATTATACCATAATTACTATTATACCATTATTACTATTATACCATAATTACTATTATACCATTATTACTATTATACCACTATTACTATTATACCATTATTACTATCATACTACTATTACTATTATACCATTATTACTATTATACGATTATTACTATTATACCACTATTACTATCATACCACTATTACTATTATACCATTATTACTATTATACCATTATTACTATTTACCACTAATACTATTATACTGTTATTACTATTATACCACTATTACTATTATAGAATAATTACTATTATACCATTATTACTATCATACCATTATTACTATTATACCACTATTACTATTATACCATTATTACTATTATATCATTATTACTATTATACCATTATTACTATCATACCACTATTACTATTATACCATTATTACTATTATACCATTATTACTATTTACCACTATTACTATTATAGAATAATTACTATTATACCATTATTACTATCATACCACTATTACTATTATACCACTATTACTATTATACCACTATTACTATTATACCACTATTACTATTATACCACTATTACTATTATAGCATAATTACTATTATACCATTATTACTATCATACCACTATTACTATTATACCATTATTATTATTATACCATTATTACTATTATACCACTATTACTATTATACCACTATTACTATTATACCACTATTACTATTATACCACTATTACTATTATAGCATAATTACTATTATACCATTATTACTATCATACCACTATTACTATTATATCAGATATCATGGCCTTGTTGTCCATAAGCTAATTCTACTACATTTCTCATTTAAGAATTAATTTTAATAGGAGCACCGTGCTACTCAAACGAAAAAACTAAAAATACCTAAACTATGATAGACTCAAAATTGTCAGACAATATGAACAAACCTGTAGAGGCAACGGACATTGGGCTGTGCATGGCGCCATTCATCATGTACTGGGAAGGGTAGTCATAGAGTCTCTGTCCACCATCAGCCCCGACACCACTCATGTTCTGGGAGTGGAGCTGAGCAATGTCTGGTTTTATATCTACTTGGGTCAGGTCATACATGGCCATTGAGTCAGCACTGCAACCATCTAAAATAATTTCAATCCTTTGTAGATGGTGCCGCAAAGCCCTCTCCCATAAATATCTGTGTTTATGCCTTCATTAAAAACATTCAAGTGATAGAACCTTGGTAGCAGCTTAACTATTTCCATCAACATCTCTGTTATTGTACATCTGTAATTATGTGACCTATACCATTGTACATCTGTACTTATGTGACCTATACCAATGTACATTTGTACTTATGTGACCTATATCATTGTACATCTGCACTTATGTGACCTATACCATTGTACATCTGTACTTATGTGACCTATACTATTGTACATCTGCACTTATGTGACCTATACCATTGTACATCTGTACTTATGTGACCTATACTATTGTACATCTGTACTTATGTGACCTATACCATTGTACATCTGTACTTATAAGACCTATATCATTGTACATCTGTACTTATGTGACTTGTATCATTGTACATCTGTACTTATAAGACCTATATCATATTACATCTGTACTTATGTGACCTATATCATTGTACATCTGTACTTATAAGACCTATACCATTTTACATCTGTACTTATGTGACCTATACCATTGTACATCTGTACTTATAAGACCTATACCATTGTACGTCTGTACTTATGTGACCTATATCATTTTAGATCTGTAATTTAGATCTGATTTTAGATCTAATTTTAGATCAATTACAGATGTACAATGATACAGGTCACATAAAATGTGATCTGTATCATTGTACATCTGTAATTATGTGACCTATATCATTATACATATGTACTTATAAGACCTATACTATTGTACATCTGTACTTATGTGAACTATACATACATTAAGTACATACGCATATGGTCAGCTATATTCAATTTATTTTTTATAATTGTTGTATAGTTAGTTCTACATCTAGAAGCTGATCAGCTTTCAAGGTTGCTGGTTAGACTTCTATGAACCCCATAAAATATATAGCATAATAATTTTATATCTCATTTTTAGATAATAATATATAAAATATATAACACTCCTTGTGTTTAAGCTTGAAGGCATGACGCCAAATATGCCACACCCTTTCTGTTTAGGCGTCAATAAACCACACCAAATATATAACACGCCTTCTTTTTCGACGGCTATGAATCACACAAAATGTGTAATAGCTCTTCTTTTTGGATGTCAATGAATCAAACCCTATATCTTTTCTGTTTAGAAGCTAATAAAAATTGACCATATTATGAGTGCGCTGCACAGCTATATGCTCTTTGGTTTGACTTGCAGACTTCATATAAGACAGATCTGAACAACAGCAGAACATTCAGCGGTAGTTTGCCATCAACCAGCTAGCTGTACAACTTGACTAACCTACCTAATAACAAGTTATTACTGTATATATCTTGCATTCTTATGCAACACAAAAACTGAGCTCTCCATCTACTGTGGCCAAGAGGATTATTCTAGAAGGATTTAAGATTTTCCATAGAGAAAACTAGAGAAAAGAATGAAAAGCGATACCTGAGTACTAAAGCACTACAGTATAAATGAGCCGTGAGCTACACGCTGAACGCTATCCTCAGCTGAATAGAAAATACCATACTAGCCACAACTGACAGTCATGGACAGTCAGCTGCCAGCTATGTAGTTGTTTACTACGATTATCAAATGCTGACCACTGGGTCAGAGGTTACAGAGGTTATGTTACTCATCACCCAGCAATCACTTGTTATTTCGTTGTTCCAGCTCTCAAAGCTTCTCATAATATCCCTTTCATACTCTGAGTTTGATACTATGTCTGATAATAGGGAGCAGTTGCCTAAAGAGATGGTGGTCTTACGCATCAGGCTGACTGAATAGCAGAGGCCGTAAGGTTCCTATATTACATGTAGGTCGCACCACTAGATTCACATACATGTAGTCTATTTTTCAACTCGTCATCTGTCAATCAACTTTGCTTTATTCCCAAAACTTAGTCTCGTCGCATCACAGGTGGGAATAGCTTTTTTCAAGGCCTACTGAGTTGAAGGGGAGAGGCAATCAGTTTTGTTCTATTCACATGATGTTGCTTCACAGCAATTTTCAGCGCTAGGGAAGGTCTTGAAGTGGTATGTAATGTGAGTGCTAGGGAAGGTGTTGAAGTGGTATGTAATGTGAGTGCTAGGAAAGGTCTTGAATTGGTATGTAATGTGAGTGCTAGGGAAGGTCTTGAAGTGGTATGCAATGTGAGTGCTAGAGAAGGTCTTGAAGTGGAATGCAATGTGAGTGATAGGGAAGGTGTTGAAGTGGTATGCAATGTGAGTGCTGGGGAAGGTCTTGAAGTGGTATGCAATGTGAGTGATAGGGAAGGTCTTGAAGTGGTATGTAATGTGAGTGCTGGGGAAGGTCTTGAAGTGGTATGTAATGTGAGTGCTAGAGAAGGTCTTGAAGTGGTATGCAATGTGAGTGATAGGGAAGGTCTTGAAGTGGTATGTAATGTGAGTGCTGGGGAAGGTCTTGAAGTGGTATGTAATGTGAGTGCTAGAGAAGGTCTTGAAGTGGTATGTAATGTGAGTGCTGGGGAAGGTCTTGAAGTGGTATGTAATGTGAGTGCTAGGGAAGGTCTTGAAATGGTATGCAATGTGAGTGCTAGGGAAGGTCTTGAAGTGGTATGTAATGTGAGTGCTGGGGAAGGTCTTGAAATGGTATGTAATGTGAGTGCTAGGAAAGGTCTTGAAGTGGTATGTAATGTGAGTGCTAGGGAAGGTGTTGAAGTGGTATGTAATGTGAGTGCTAGGGAAGGTGTTGAAGTGGTATGTAATGTGAGTGCTAGGGAAGGTGTTGAAGTGGTATGTAATGTGAGTGCTAGGGAAGGTCTTGAAGTGGTATGTAATGTGAGTGCTGGGGAAGGTGTTGAAGTGGTATGTAATGTGAGTGCTAGGGAAGGTGTTGAAGTGGTATGTAATGTGAGTGCTAGGGAAGGTCTTGAAATGGTATGCGATGTGAGTGATAGGGAAGGTCTTGAAGTGGTATGTAATGTGAGTGCTAGGGAAGGTCTTGAAGTGGTATGTAATGTGAGTGCTAGGGAAGGTCTTGAAGTGGTATGTAATGTGAGTGCTAGGAAGGTCTTGAAGTGGTATGTAATGTGAGTGCTAGGGAAGGTGTTGAAGTGGTATGTAAAGTGAGTGCTAGGAAAGGTCTTGAAGTGGTATGTAATGTGAGTGCTAGGAAAGGTCTTGAAGTGGTATGTAATGTGAGTGCTAGGGAAGGTGTTGAAGTGGTATGTAATGTGAGTGCTAGGAAAGGTCTTGAAGTGGTATGTAATGTGAGTGCTAGGGAAGGTCTTGAAGTGGTATGTAATGTGAGTGCTAGGGAAGGTCTTGAAGTGGTATGTAATGTGAGTGCTAGGGAAGGTGTTGAAGTGGTATGTAATATGAGTGCTAGGGAAGGTGTTGAAGTGGTATGTAATGTGAGTGCTAGGGAAGGTCTTGAAATGGTATGCGATGTGAGTGATAGGGAAGGTCTTGAAGTGGTATGTAATGTGAGTGCTGGGGAAGGTGTTGAAGTGGTATGTAATGTGAGTGCTAGGGAAGGTGTTGAAGTGGTATGTAATGTGAGTGCTAGGGAAGGTCTTGAAGTCGTATGTAATGTGAGTGCTGGGGAAGGTGTTGAAGTGGTATGTAATATGAGTGCTAGGGAAGGTGTTGAAGTGGTATGTAATGTGAGTGCTAGGGAAGGTCTTGAAATGGTATGCGATGTGAGTGATAGGGAAGGTCTTGAAGTGGTATGTAATGTGAGTGCTGGGGAAGGTGTTGAAGTGGTATGTAATGTGAGTGCTAGGGAAGGTGTTGAAGTGGTATGTAATGTGAGTGCTAGGGAAGGTCTTGAAGTGGTATGTAATGTGAGTGCTAGGGAAGGTGTTGAAGTGGTATGTAATGTGAGTGCTAGGGAAGGTCTTGAAGTGGTATGTAATGTGAGTGCTAGGGAAGGTGTTGAAGTGGTATGTAATGTGAGTGCTAGGGAAGGTCTTGAAGTGGTATGTAATGTGAGTGCTAGGGAAGGTGTTGAAGTGGTATGTAATGTGAGTGCTAGGGAAGGTCTTGAAGTGGTATGTAATGTGAGTGCTAGGGAAGGTGTTGAAGTGGTATGTAATGTGAGTGCTAGGAAAGGTGTTGGAGTGGTGTATGTAATGTGAAATGTGGAGATACGTCATCACAAGATCTGCTGCATATTATAAGATCATCATATATTGGGGCAAATGTGCCAATGGGAGTATACTGTAGTCTGTTAGGCTGTTCAGAGCACCAAAAAAATTGTGATAAATCTTGGATAGGTGCTGGAGGTTATTATAACTAGCATTATACGTGAACACAGTGAATTAAAATAACCTAATTTTTGACAGAACTACTAAATTAATCAAATAACAATAAAAAAATTTGTTATTTTTACAGTAGTTTGAGTTACTGATTGGAAATGTAAGACAGGCTATTCATAAGCTAGGCTATGCGTAGCCGGGGCTATGTGTAGGCCAGGCTATGAGTAGGCGGGGCTACGTGTAAGCCAGGCTATGTGTAGGCGGGGCTATTCCTAAGCTGGGCTATGTGTAGGCGGGGCTATGTGTAGACCACGCTACGTGTAGGCGGGCTATGAGTAGGCCAGACTATGTTTAGGCCGGGCTACGGAAAAACCTGTATTTGAATGCCACCTCTATTTGAATGCCACCTCTATTTGATCGCCACGATTATTTGACTGCTATCATTTGACATTCTTAATTTTTATGGGCCCTAATATTTAGCAAGTGATCAGTAGAAAAGTGTCTACTAATAATGACTCAATACATCAATAGCAATTAGTTCATTCGTTGTTTCTGTTCGTAGCGAAGTCTGTTTTCCAATGCCAAAAATAATAAAAATGTTTTCAACCTTTTTCGATAAAAAGTTAAAAACTTTGATTGCAATAACATAGAAAGAATTAGGAACTGTATCAGGCTAACAGTAGTTCCTTTTTAGCACAGTCTTGTTACTTCGATGTATGTGGAAAAAATTTTTAGCATGTACAATGGAATCTGTGCTACTGTGTATTTTGAGGCTAACATTTTGAGGCTATTTTGATTATTGAGCGGTTTCTCTTAATTGGGGCCAGAAGTTTCTATTCAAAATATTATCGTGTAATAGTCTTGCTCTGCTAAAAAATTGTTTGGATGCTAATACGTACTAGCTCAGCGGTGCAGAAAACGGGTTGAGGTCAGAAAATACTGGAAGGTACTGAACAGCCAGAAGAATATGAAATGGTTCCAAACAGAAACAACAATCAGAACACAACTGAGTTAAAGTAAGAAGACATTGTCGAGGGTATTGCACAGTCAGAGGAATATGAAATGCTTCCAAACAGAAACAACAATCAGAACACAACTGAGTTAAAGTAAGAAGACATTGTCGAGGGTATTGCACAGCCAGAGGAATATGGAATGGTTCCAAACAGAAACAACAATCAGAACACAACTGAGTTAAAGTAAGAAGACATTGTCGAGGGTATTGCACAGTCAGAGGAATATGAAATGCTTCCAAACAGAAACAACAATCAGAACACAACTGAGTTAAAGTAAGAAGACATTGTCGAGAGTATTGCACAGCCAGAGAAATATGAAATGCTTCCAAACAGAAACAACAATCAGAACACAACTGGCCGAGCAAACGATGTTAATATTTTTGTTATAAAGATGCTAATATTTGTTTCTGTATAAATCATAATTATGGTTTGTTCATTATGTCACTTGTTGTTGAATATATATTTGTAACATTTGATAGATTATTATACAACTTATAAATTTGCAGATTTGTAACATATTATTTGATACCATTATTGCAGTAATCTGAACTGAGTTTACATAGGATCAACGCTTGCAACTTGTGTTCTACTGCACATAAAAAGCCAGTTTAGCTGCAAGATATAACAAACATATTGATGACTGCAATAAGCTTTCATGCTACTTTGGTGAATATAGTTATAAAATGAAAATATGACTTTAAATTTGAAATGAAACAAACAACTTGAAAGCTCCAACAAGTTGCAACGCGGGTTATAAAATCATCATAGATTAATTGCAAGCGATAGATATCAACTGGTAGAGACGTGTATCAGCTTATTCATGCATATTTATTTAGAGATTTACAACGAGTTGGAGGTAAGTTGAAAAATTTCTTGCATCCAGAAGAGTTAACGTCGCACCCCTTAAGGAGAGTGCAAAATATAGACGACATTCGGTTTGCTCATGAAAGGGTTACATGTATCTTCTCAACATTTTGACGAAGGGATGGAAAAACACAACTCCATCCTTTATTCGAACGTCCCCTCTAATAAAACGCCACTCTAAGAGATGGGTTGAAAAGTAGAGTGCCATGGAGTTGAAATAAAAGTTTTACCGTATGCGTAGGCGGGGCTATGTGCAGGCCAGGCTACATGTAGGCAGGGCTATGTGTAGGCGGGGCTATGTGTCGGTCAGGCTACATGTAGGCAGGGCTACAAGTAGGCAGGGCTATGTGCCCACATGTAGCCTGGCGTAGGCCAGGCTACATGTGGGCAAGGCTATTTGTAGGCGGGGCTATGCGTAGGCCAGTCTACATGCAGGCAGGGCTATGCGTAGGCGGGACTACGCGTAGGCTAGTCTAGGTGTAGACCCGGATGTAAAGTGTTGACAGAGATACGAGGAGTATCTTAGATCTTGTATTACTTTTTAATTTGTAATTTTAATCTTAATCGATGAAACCTTGATATTTCACAAAACTTGCAAGGTCATCTATTAAATTATTATATATATATATATATATATATATATATATATATATATATATATATATATGTATATATATATATAAAATTGTTTCCTCACCCCGGATACCCGTATGGGTGGTAAATTCTGCTCTAACTCGGGTATCCTACCAGAGACCTGGGAGTTTAAGCACTCGCCTCAAGATCTTAGCTGTTCCCAATAGCGCACTTTTCTGCAACTCACCTGAGTTGATTGCTGTTGAAATTTGGGCAAGCCATATTTTATGCGCCGGTGTTATTGCGCCCAGTGCCCCAATGACTACTGGGATTACAGTTGTTTTTACATTCCAGCATTTTTCAATTTCTTCTCCAAGAGGGAGATATTTCTCTACCTTTTCTTTTTCTTTGCTCGCTATATTGTAGTCATTGGGTACTGCTATATCTATTATAGTAGCCCTCTTGTTCTCCTTGTCCACCACCACTATATCTGGTTGGTTTGCTAGGACATGCTTGTCAGTTTGGATGTAGAAGTCCCAGAGGATCTTAGCCCGGTCATTTTCATTGACCTTACCAGGAGCTTCCCACCAGTGTTGTGGTTTATTAAGGTCATACTCATCACATAGACTTCTATACACAACACCTGCGACATGATTATGCCGCTCAGTGTATGCGTTCCCTGCTAGCTGCTTGCATCCACTGATGATGTGTTGGATGGTCTCAGGTGCATCTTTGCACAGTCTGCATCTAGGATCGTCTCTAGTGTGATAGATTTTCGTTTGGAGTTGCCTTGTTGGGAGCACTTGCTCCTGGGCTGCCATGATTAGCGACTCTGTATTGGCCGTTAGGTTTCCTTTGTTTAGCCACATATATGTCTGGTGAACATCGCTAACCTTAGATATTTGTTGGTGGTAAGCACCATGAAGAGGTTTCGTGTGCCAGTCAATTTCCTCATCATCAGGGCGTAGGTCCGTTGTAAGAGCAGTCGATTGAAATTCAGCCAGCAACTTATCTGAGATGGCTATGGAGGCTTCATATGCTTTGATGCTTTGCTCCTCCTCTTTCACTGTCTGCTGTACACTTTTGAGTCCCCTACCGCCATCTTTCCTATCAAGATACAATCTAGTAGTATCAGATTTTGGCTGGAGTGCTCCATGCATGGTCAGCAGTTTACGAGTTGCTATATCTGTTTCTTTGATGGCTTCTTCAGTCCACTTTATTATGCCTGCTGGATATCTTATTACTGGCAGTGCGTAGGTATTTATTGCCATGATTTGGTTCTTGGCATTGAGCTGGCTCCGTAAGACCTGCCGAAGGCGTTTCTTGTATTCGGTAATGGCTTTGTGACATACCTCGGCTTCGTGGTTGATGTTGCTTTGCATAATCCCCAAGTACTTGTATCCTTCTTCTATATCTTTGATGGTACCATTTGGCATTCTTAGGCCATCTGTGAGCATAGAATGGTCTTTCTTAAGAATTAGCCTTCCATATTTCTCAATACCGAAGGTCATTCCGATGTCCTTGCTGTATACTTGAGTGAGGTGTATTAGCGAATCAATGTCCCTTTCTTTGTTAGTGTACAGCTTGATGTCATCCATGTAGAAAAGGTGGTTTATCTTGGTGCCACTCTTAAACTGGTACCCATATTGAGTCTCCTCCAGCATATTGCTTAGAGGGTTTAGGCATATGCAGAAGAGCAGTGGTGATAAGGAGTCACCTTGATAGATGCCTCGTTTAATTTGTACACTTGCCAGCTTTTTGCCATTAGCCTCAAGTTCTGTCTTCCATTTGGTCATTGACATCTTGATGAATGCCACAAGAGCAGGGTGAAAATTGTACATACTGAGGCACTCGAGTATCCAACTATGGGGAATTGAGTCATAGGCCTTTTTGTAGTCAATCCAAGCCATGGCAAGATTGGTTTGCTTTCTCCTGTTGTCTTGACAGACCATCCGATCCACCAGTAACTGATGTTTAGCTCCTCGGGTGTTGCGCCCAATTTCTTTCTGAGCACTGGTCATATAGTGACTCATGTGCTCTTCCAGTTTGTCTGCAACTATTCCTGAGAGCAGTTTCCAAGTGGTGGGCAAGCACGTTATTGGTCGATAGTTTTTAGGAATCGGCCCCTGCTTTGGATCTTTTATCAGAAGTACAGTTCGTCCTTTGGTCAGCCATTCTGGATGGTCACCTTGTTCTATTAGGCATTCCATCTGCTTAGCCATTCTAATGTGAAGTGATGTCAATTTCTTTAACCAGAAGGCTTGAATCATGTCATGGCCAGGTGCTGCCCAGTTCTTCATACGCTGCACTCTGCACGTGATGTCCTCGTTGCTGATGATGAGTCCTTGCTGGGCTACAGTGTGTTGATGGCTCTCTTTAAGCCTCTTCAGCCAATTTGCAGTGGTGTTATGAGTAGTCTCTTTCTCCCAGATGTCCTTCCAGAACTTTGAAGTGCTAGATCGGGGAGGCTCAGACATTGGCCTCTGCAGTTCACCTTTGAACTGGGAATACACTCTAGATGGATTATTGATGAACAGTTTGTTCATTCTCTTGTTATTCCGCTCTTTGGTGTATATATACTTATATATATACTTCAGTCGTGCTGAGAGTGCTACTAGCTGCTGTTTGGCAGATTCTAGAGCTTCTATTGTGGCTTCCCTTTTTGGACGCTCCAAACTGTGGTTAGATCTCTCACTGAGCCTACTAACTTTCTTGCGCAAGTCCTTGATCTTATTTTGTAGCCTCAGCTGCCAGGATGGAATGGCTTGAAGCCTTGTTGGCATTGGCTTAATATCCATCTCCTCCAAAATGACGGTTGCTGTACTGTAGATTAAGGCATTAGTCTCACTGATTGATCCAGTTGAGATTGACTCCAGTGCCATGTTAATGTCTTTTAACAGCTTTTTAGATATGGCCTTGCTAACTCTTCGTAGTGGTACCCTGCTTCCATAATCATTAGCAGCTGACATCTTGTTGATGATATTTTCTGCAAGCTCTCTCACCCTTGGATCAAGGTCCAAGTGCATGTCTTCTTCAACCCGTGAGTCAATTGATCACTGATCAGTGAGTCAAAATGATCGTGTATGTGTGACAGTGTGTGATGATATGCACTCCTCGTTGGTTGAGGTTACTTGGGTGAACTGTTCCCTAATTTCATCTACCTCAAGTTCCGATATTAGGTGCCGCTTGATTATGTTACTCCTGAGCTACAAGTTGCTTAGCGGTTAGTGGCAATTCAAGGCGAATGTTTATCCACAGTTGACGCATCCTTCCCACATAGCCCCACTTTTGAGGTTCACTCATAAAGTAGCACTGCATGAGGTCCGTGTTATCAGTCCGAGTCCATTTCATCCGTTTTGAACCAGTAGCCCATTTTTCACTGCCTTGTCCTGGTTCAGCTACAGGCAGCGCGGACCTTGTTTGACCGGGCGACGTCAGAGCCGGCATGGCTTTGGTCATTGCATTCATCATAGAGGTTGTAGACATTACACAAGCAAGGGCCTTGTCCAAGGACCACTAGAAAAGTGCAGTTGTTGGGGTTTGAACCGAGGACCTAATGATCACGGTCCCAATACCTTACCAACTGCGCTATCTGTCCTGTTACCTTATATATACATATAAGGTAACAAGACCTGTTACCTCATATACATGTATATATATATATATATATATATATATATATATAGAATATATATAGAATATATATATATTCTATATATATATATATATATAGAATTTTTTTTTTTTTTTATATATATATATATATGTATGTATATATGTATATATATTAAACATATTAAACACTTTGAGTTCTAACTACTTTCAGCGCGATTATGTTATATTATTATTATTTTACTAAATGTAATTTTTTTAAACATACAAGGTAGCTCTACCATGTGTGTATAGAACTTTGATATGATATATAACATGTGGTGCACACTAAGTAGGTACAAGGTAGATAGGGGAGGAGTAGGATACATGGGCATAGAGGATATATGGGCCACCCCTTATTGTATGAGTTGTCTTATTTAAGAATGTTTCCCACTACCTTAACCTTTTTAGCCAATCAGCAAATAGCCCATGGTTGCCACTTTTGTTCTAAATCAGCATTGATACAAAGAGCTACAAGTGAGGTGCCTTATGTTTAGAATTGTCTACTACTTTTGGTATTCTAATGCTGCTTGGATCTCTAAAATAATTGAAACTTTTCCAAAATTTTAATTTTAATTGAAAGGTAAACATCAAATTAATTAATTAATGAGTCTTGGCAAACATTTAAAGCTGTTTTAGTTCCAATATGATCAGATTACTAATGGTTTGACTCAGGATACATGGGCCACTCAAGGGTAGAATAGGTGGGCCAGGTGGTCCAAGTATCCTACATTAATGCAGATATATAGATGAAAATTTGGCAATGTGGTCCATGTATCCTATTTCCTGACTACTTCAGACAATAATGTCTCAATTTTATAAAAAGAGGACGGCTAGGGAAGTGTTTCTCGAAAATCTTTGGCAATGAAGTTAGATAGACTTTTTTGATTTGATCTTGCCATCAAATTAAGATGTCTTACACCTTACCACAATGTTGTATTTGTTTGGTTGGTTATCTTTTTGCATGATACTCTGCGATAACTCATTATTAAATAGAGAAGAAAAATATGCTTAAATACTCATGACAATCATGTTCTTCAATGCACATTTACTGTACTGGAGGATATTTGGGTATTTACTGTACTGGAGGATATTTGGGCCACATATGTCCAAGTATCCTATGAGAGCGGACCATGTAACCTACGACAGCGGACCATGTATCCTCTTTGAGAGAATACATGAGCCACAGTTTTAATAATAAATTTTTTTGCAAATTTATTTTGTGCGAAAGCTTAAAACCAATATAGTGTTGTACCCAACACATGGCCTCATGTCAACAAAAAGTAGGAAGTTGTTTAAATAATTTTGGCAGAATATATTCAGACATGAACTTTTATGCAATTTTGGAGGCCCACGTATCCTACTCCTCCTCTACAGATAGAACTTTACCTTTTGTATGTAAAATGTGCACATAGAGGGTAGGTACAGATAAAACTTTACCTTTGATATATAACATGTGCACATAGAGGGTAGATACGGATAAAACTTTACCTTTGATATATAACATGTGCACATATAGGGTAGATACGGATAAAACTTTACCTTTGATATATAACATGTGCACATATAGGGTAGATACGGATAAAACTTTACCTTTGATATATAACATGTGCACATAGATGGTAGATACGGATAAAACTTTACTTTTGATATATAACATGTGCACATAGAGGGTAGATACGGATAAAACTTTACTTTTGATATATAACATGTGCACATAGAGGGTAGGTACAGATAAAACTTTACCTTTGATATATAACATGTGCACATATAGGGTAGATACGGATAAAACTTTACCTTTGATATATAACATGTGCACATATAGGGTAGATACGGATAAAAGTTTACCTTTGATATATAACATGTGCACATATAGGGTAGATACGGATAAAACTTTACCTTTGATATATAACATGTGCACATATAGGGTAGATACGGATAAAACTTTACCTTTGATATATAACATGTGCACATATAGGGTAGATACGGATAAAAAACTTTACTTTTGATATATAACATGTGCACATATAAGGTAGATACAGATAAAACTTTACCTTTGATATATAACATGTGCACATAAAGGGTAGATACGGATAAAACTTTACTTTTGATATATAACATGTGCACATAGAGGGTAGGTACGGATAAAACTTTACTTTTGATGTATAACATGTGCACATATAGGGTAGATACAGATAAAACTTTACCTTTGATATATAACATGTGCACATATAGGGTAGATACGGATAAAACTTTACCTCTGATATATAACATGTGCACATATAGGGTAGATATGAATAAAACTTTACCTTTTGTATATAACATGTGCACATAGAGGGTAAATACAGATAAAACTTTACCTTTGATATATAAAATGTGCACATAGAGGGTAGATACGGATAAAACTTTAACTTTGATATATAACATGTGCACATAGATGGTAGATACGGATAAAACTTTACTTTTGATATATAACATGTGCACATAGAGGGTAAATACAGATAAAACTTTACCTTTGATATATAAAATGTGCACATAGAGGGTAGATACGGATAAAACTTTAACTTTGATATATAACATGTGCACATAGATGGTAGATACGGATAAAACTTTACTTTTGATATATAACATGTGCACATAGAGGGTAAATACAGATAAAACTTTACCTTTGATATATAAAATGTGCACATAGAGGGTAGATACGGATAAAACTTTAACTTTGATATATAACATGTGCACATAGAGGGTAGATACGGATAAAACTTTACCTCTGATATATAACATGTGCACATAGAGGGTAGATACGGATAAAACTTTACCTTTGATATATAACATGTGCACATAGAGGGTAGATACGAATAAAACTTTACCTTTGATATATAACATGTGCACATATAGGGTAGATACGGATAAAAAACTTTACTTTTGATATATAACATGTGCACATATAGGGTAGATACGGATAAAACTTTACCTTTGATATATAAAATGTGCACATAGAGGGTAGATACGGATAAAACTTTACCTTTGATATATAACATGTGCACATAGAGGGTAGATACGGATAAAACTTCACCTTTGATATATAACATGTGCACATATAGGGTAGATACGGATAAAAAACTTTACTTTTGATATATAACATGTGCACATATAGGGTAGATACGGATAAAACTTTACCTTTGATATATAAAATGAGCACATAGATGGTAGATACGGATAAAACTTTACCTTTGATATATAACATGTGCACATAGATGGTAGATACGGATAAAACTTTACTTTTGATATATAACATGTGCACATAGAGGGTAAATACAGATAAAACTTTACCTTTGATATATAAAATGTGCACATAGATGGTAGATACGGATAAAACTTTACCTTTGATATATAACATGTGCACATATAGGGTAGATACGGATAAAACTTTACCTTTGATATATAACATGTGCACGTATAGGGTAGATACGGATAAAACTTTACCTTTGATATATAACATGTGCACATAGATGGTAGATACGGATAAAACTTTACTTTTGATATATAACATGTGCACATAGATGGTAGATACGGATAAAACTTTACTTTTGATATATAACATGTGCACATAGAGGGTAGATACGGATAAAACTTTACTTTTGATATATAACATGTGCACATAGAGGGTAGATACGGATAAAACTTTACCTTTGATATATAAAATGTGCACATAGATGGTAGATACGGATAAAACTTTACTTTTGATATATAACATGTGCACATAGAGGGTAAATACAGATAAAACTTTACCTTTGATATATAAAATGTGCACATAGAGGGTAGATACGGATAAAACTTTAACTTTGATATATAACATGTGCACATAGAGGGTAGATACGGATAAAACTTTACCTCTGATATATAACATGTGCACATAGAGGGTAGATACGGATAAAACTTTACCTTTGATATATAACATGTGCACATAGAGGGTAGATACGAATAAAACTTTACCTTTGATATATAACATGTGCACATATAGGGTAGATACGGATAAAAAACTTTACTTTTGATATATAACATGTGCACATATAGGGTAGATACGGATAAAACTTTACCTTTGATATATAAAATGTGCACATAGAGGGTAGATACGGATAAAACTTTACCTTTGATATATAACATGTGCACATAGAGGGTAGATACGGATAAAACTTCACCTTTGATATATAACATGTGCACATATAGGGTAGATACGGATAAAAAACTTTACTTTTGATATATAACATGTGCACATATAGGGTAGATACGGATAAAACTTTACCTTTGATATATAAAATGAGCACATAGATGGTAGATACGGATAAAACTTTACCTTTGATATATAACATGTGCACATAGATGGTAGATACGGATAAAACTTTACTTTTGATATATAACATGTGCACATAGAGGGTAAATACAGATAAAACTTTACCTTTGATATATAAAATGTGCACATAGATGGTAGATACGGATAAAAAACTTTACCTTTGATATATAACATGTGCACATATAGGGTAGATACGGATAAAACTTTACCTTTGATATATAACATGTGCACGTATAGGGTAGATACGGATAAAACTTTACCTTTGATATATAACATGTGCACATAGATGGTAGATACGGATAAAACTTTACTTTTGATATATAACATGTGCACATAGAGGGTAAATACAGATAAAACTTTACCTTTGATATATAAAATGTGCACATAGATGGTAGATACGGATAAAACTTTACCTTTGATATATAACATGTGCACATATAGGGTAGATACGGATAAAACTTTACCTTTGATATATAACATGTGCACGTATAGGGTAGATACGGATAAAACTTTACCTTTGATATATAACATGTGCACGTAGAGGGTAGATACGGATAAGACTTTACCTTTGATATATAACATGTGCACATATAGGGTAGATACGGATAAAACTTTACCTTTGATATATAACATGTGCACATATAGGGTAGATACGGATAAAACTTTACCTTTGATATATAACATGTGCACATATAGGGTAGATACGGATAAAAAACTTTACCTTTGATATATAACATGTGCACATATAGGGTAGATACGGATAAAACTTTACCTTTGATATATAACATGTGCACATATAGGGTAGATACGGATAAAACTTTACCTTTGATATATAACATGTGCACATATAGGGTAGATACGGATAAAACTTTACCTTTGATATATAACATGTGCACATATAGGGTAGATACGGATAAAACTTTACCTTTGATATATAACATGTGCACATATAGGGTAGATACGGATAAAACTTTACCTTTGATATATAACATGTGCACATATAGGGTAGATACGGATAAAACTTTACCTTTGATATATAACATGTGCACATATAGGGTAGATACGGATAAAACTTTACCTTTGATATATAACATGTGCACATATAGGGTAGATACGGATAAAAAACTTTACTTTTGATATATAACATGTGCACATATAGGGTAGATACGGATAAAACTTTACCTTTGATATATAACATGTGCACATAGAGGGTAGATACGAATAAAACTTTACCTTTTGTATATAACATGTGCACATATAGGGTAGATACGGATAAAACTTTACTTTTGATATATAACATGTGCACATATAGGGTAAATACAGATAAAACTTTACCTTTGATATATAAAATGTGCACATAGATGGTAGATACGGATAAAACTTTACCTTTGATATATAACATGTGCACATAGAGGGTAGATACGGATAAAAAACTTTACTTTTGATATATGACATGTGCACATAGAGGGTAGATACGGATAAAAAACTTTACCTTTGATATATAACATGTGCACATATAGGGTAGATACGGATAAAACTTTACCTCTGATATATAACATGTGCACATAGAGGGTAGATACGGATAAAACTTTACCTTTGATATATAACATGTGCACATAGAGGGTAGATACGGATAAAACTTTAACTTTGATATATAACATGTGCACATAGAGGGTAGATACGGATAAAACTTTACCTCTGATATATAACATGTGCACATAGAGGGTAGATACGGATAAAACTTTACCTTTGATATATAACATGTGCACATAGAGGGTAGATACGGATAAAACTTTACCTTTGATATATAACATGTGCACATATAGGGTAGATACGGATAAAAAACTTTACTTTTGATATATAACATGTGCACATAGAGGGTAGATACGGATAAAACTTTACCTTTGATATATAACATGTGCATATAGAGGGTAGATACGGATAAAACTTTAACTTTGATATATAACATGTGCACATAGAGGGTAGATACGGATAAAACTTTACCTCTGATATATAACATGTGCACATAGAGGGTAGATACGGATAAAACTTTACCTTTGATATATAACATGTGCACATAGAGGGTAGATACGAATAAAACTTTACCTTTGATATATAACATGTGCACATATAGGGTAGATACGGATAAAAAACTTTACTTTTGATATATAACATGTGCACATATAGGGTAGATACGGATAAAACTTTACCTTTGATATATAAAATGTGCACATAGAGGGTAGATACGGATAAAACTTTACCTTTGATATATAACATGTGCACATAGAGGGTAGATACGGATAAAACTTCACCTTTGATATATAACATGTGCACATATAGGGTAGATACGGATAAAACTTTACCTTTGATATATAACATGTGCACATATAGGGTAGATCTGTAGCGTTATTCACTAATACTTTTGTCTTTATAAAAGTTTATCTCTATTTCTAAACAATTTGGAACGAAGAATAAATTGTGACTAGTAGAGAAGAGAAGGTAAACTAACAGGCGACTCTCATTTCACAAGTTATGAAATTTGGTAAACTGGATTTTGTAGTAGGAACTAGCTGATGTGAAAGGCGCGAAGATATTAGGATTAATGTGGAGCTGGCTGTGAAAGGTGAGATATATGGTAATGATAGATAGACTTACAATGCATGGCTTGCTGTCCGGTGTGCATAAGGTGATGCTGCTGGGTTGCTTGTTGGTGTATGGAAGACCAAGCGAGGTTATTCCCGTTCATTTCCATGGTGCACTTATAATCAGAGAAGGTCTTGCAGTTAAATGACTTGTTTAAAGATCATTCCCCTTGTATCTAGCGTAGAAATTTGATCAAATGCTGTAGGTACGAGGACTAGATCAGTTCAGAGCAACTAAGGAGAAATCACTCAGTCAGCGCCCGATGCCAGAGGAGTGACGACCGTGTGAGCCAGTGGTCTGGGGAGAATATAGCAATCATTTTAATAAGCGATCTATAAACTTCTAGTAAAGTATGACACGCTTGAGGCCAGTGAACCAGTTCTTACGTAACACCTCCGGCTCTATCAGACTTGCTATTATATAATACAAGGCTATGCTGGCTTCACCGTAATAGTTTCCATCAGCAACTACTCCCGCCACAGATGTTTTGGGATGTCCCATTTCCTTTTATGCAATAGTCTTTAGTCGTTTTCATTATTTCCTAAAACAGTTCTCAAATTTCGTTGTGTCAAAACTAGTAGCAAATAAAATGACGTAAGAGTTATGCTCTTCCAACTTAAAAATTGGGAAGAAAACTCTTAACATGCACCATACGTTCATTGTAAGATCTTGACAATATTGTTTAACCCAAGTGCAACTTTAGCTGAATTTAATATGAACTCATTTGTAGCAAATACACTCCGAGCTCGTGAGCAGGCTGAGCAAGAGGGAGACGAATTTTTTGTTATTGGGTTTAAGAATATGTACATGACTCATAACACTACCTGTCGCTGAACTCTGGCTGAGCAATCAACCAGCTCCGTGTAAATGCATCACTCTAAAGGTGCTAATAATGTAAAGAGAGACAATACTTACAATATCATTGCAAGTATTCTTAGGCCACTATAGATGTATCGTCGTCGTCGACTGATTAACTTACAAACCATTATAATTTATATACTAAAGTTTTACAGCATCGTATGAAACTTTGTTTACTGAAATATTGAGAATTTTTTAAATAATGATTAATCACATACATGTACATAATAGACAAACATTTGCATTGAAGGTGCATAGAGTATATCTATGCCTGCCTTCCCTAATAAATAGATAACATAAATAGAGTACATCTATGCCTGCCTTCTCTAATGTATAGATAACGAATATGGAGTACATCTATGCCTGCCTTCTCTAATGTATAGATAACATATATTGAGTACATCTATGCCTGCCTTCTCTAATGTATAGATAACATATATTGAGTACATCTATGCCTGCCTTCTCTAACCAATGAGGTTGACTGCTGACAGACCTTTGCTGTCACTTTTCGCTGATGCTGAACATAGAAATCAGCTTCATTGTATTGTATAGGTTGAAGTTTAAAGTTGGCTCATCTAATCTAACGCTGCCCTTTACCCTAGTTTACCCTCTGCCTCTGCAGAATTAGGTATATGTAATATATTAGGTATATGTAATATATTAGGTATATGTAATATATTAGGTATATGTAATATATTAGGTATATGTAATATATTAGGTATATGTAATATATTAGGTATATGTAATATATTAGGTATATGTAATATATTAGGTGATATATACCATTGCAAAAGACTTACCGGCAGACTTGAGTAAGGATTCTCTCAAATTTCCTACCTATAAGTGTTATATATGGGGCTATGCATAGGGGCCATGGGCTATGCATAGGGGCCATCACAAGGATATAAGGGATAGAGCTATTGTCACCCTTACATACGTACATCCTCTTCAGTTGTAAGTACGCAGTCAACAGAAATTGTACAATCTAAATTAAACAGAGATAACTTCATATACACCAAAGTATGGAAATCAAGTTAGTAGTCACATTGGATTTGGGTATTTTGGCTTCTAGATTTAATCTTATAAGTCAATGTATCTATAAAAAAATGTTCGCTTATATTTGGCAATGGTAGGACAATTCCAACATTTATGGATCATTACACAAATAATTCAGCGCATCATGCACAGGAAGACCTCATATCTAGGCGTAATGTAATACGCTCAGATTTGAGGTAACTGCTGAGTGATTTCAAGTGATGATTCGGTGATGATTTTTAGTCATCATCAAAATTTTCTCACTTATAAAAAAATAATTAAAAGGACTAACAATGTTAGACTAACAGCGTTAGACTAACAAAGTTAGACTGACAACGTTAGACTAACAATCTAGATAAACACTTCATTACGCCGATCGTCCGATCATTCATGAAAAGATATACTGAATAATTTCTAAAATTGCTTTTTCATGTACTTTTGGCTATGCGGAGTTGCTTTCTAAATGTTTAGAAATTCATTTTGCTATTAGAACAATGCAATGTGCAACTGAGAACATTTCACTGATGCTGAAGGACTTACTGTATGCCTTCAGACAAATAAAGTTTTAAAAGGTATTTATTTAAATCAAAAAGTTTTGATAAAAGGATTGAAAGGTGAATTGTGTAGAGTTAGTGTAGAGTGTATAGAAGTGTATAGAGTTGGTGTAGAGTTGGTGTAGAGTGTGTAGAGTTAGTGTAGAGTGTATAGAGTTGGTGTAGAGTTGGTGTAGAGTGTGTAGAGTTAGTGTAGAGTGTATAGAGTTGGTGTAGAGTTGGTGTAGAATGTGTAGAGTTAGTGTAGAGTGTATAGAGTTGGTGTAGAGTTGGTGTAGAGTGTATAGAGTTAGTGTAGAGTGTATAGAGTTGGTGTAGAGTTGGTGTAGAATGTGTAGAGTTAGTGTAGAGTGTATAGAGTTGGTGTAGAGTTGGTGTAGAGTGTATAGAGTTAGTGTTGAGTGTATAGAGTTGGTGTAGAGTTGGTGTAGAGTGTATAGAGTTAGTGTTGAGTGTATAGAGTTGGTGTAGAGTTGGTGTAGAATGTGTAGAGTTAGTGTAGAGTGTATAGAGTTGGTGTAGAGTTGGTGTAGAAGTGTGTAGAGTGTGTAGAGTGTGTAGAGTTGGTGTAGGAGTGTGTAGAAGTGTGTAGAGTGTGTAGGGTGTGTAGGGTGTGTAGAGTGTGTAGAGTTGGTGTAGAGTTGGTGTAGAAGTGTGTAGAGTGTGTAGAGTTGGTGTAGGAGTGTGTAGAAGTGTGTAGAGTGTGTAGGGTGTGTAGGGTGTGTAGAGTGTGTAGAGTTGGTGTAGAGTTGGTGTAGAAGTGTGTAGGGTGTGTAGAGTGTGTAGAGTTGGTGTAGAGTTGGTGTAGAAGTGTGTAGAGTGTGTAGAGTGTGTAGAGTTGGTGTAGGAGTGTGTAGGGTGTGTAGAGTGTGTAGAGTTGGTAGAAGAAATGATGAGTTCAACTCAGAAGTTAAAGATTTTATAACTACAACTGTAATTTCTCTGCCAAAACCTAAAGTGAATTAGTTTGATAAAATTGAGAAGCGTGAAAACAAACCATGCTAGTCATAGAGCTAGTCATAGAGCTAGTCATAGGCATAGCGTTATGGCTTTGATCTAAGCTAATTAAGGCCCGTAAAAGTCACACATCTATTTACTTATCACTTGTGCAAAAAAGGTAACCATGCTATATTTTTGAATTTGGTATTCTTTGTAAGTTTAACGTTAATACCACGCCTTAAATAGTCTAATTATACAGCTACAACTTTCAGACAACTGGAGGTTATATAAATGACCATGAATAAAATTGATAGCATCTTATAGCTCCGAAGCTGTAGTAACACTGCTTGACAACAGTAGAACATGGCTACAGAAAGACACGTGTAGTTGTTATTCATGCTGGATGAATACTTTATAACAATCTGAGGTTATGACACTGTAACATACACAGTATTAATGAATGAGTTATGATTCGACCACAATTGATGCCATTATTTCATGGAATGTTAAAAGTGTTAGCTAAATAATTGACAGAAAATGCTGCTAGGCAGTTTATAAAAGACTGAAGAGACAGGGACGAGTATGTAACTGGTACTTATGAGTTATAATAATAGTAATAATAATAATATGAGATATAGAATAGTAACTCATTATTCTATTCCTAGCTCAGTTGTCTACACCATAACGTGTTAACCAAAACTGACTGACCATTTGTGTCATCAAGGTAAGACAACTCTAAAGGTCCAATCTTGATCAAATGTATGAGCAGAAGTTTTTCCACAAGTAAATTGTGTTTACAAGAAGATAGCAGCAGGTAGTTGAGCAGGTAGTTGAGCAGGTAGTTGAGCAGGTAGTTGAGCAGGTAGTTGAGCAGGTAGTTGAGCAGGTAGTTGAGCAGGTAGTTGAGCAGGTAGTTGAGCAGGTAGTTGAGCAGGTAGTTGAGCAGGTAGTTGAGCAGGTAGTTGAGCAGTTAGTTGAGCAGGTAGTTGAGCAGGTAGTTGAGCAGGTAGTTGAGCAGGTAGTTGAGCAGGTAGTTGAGCAGGTAGTTGAGCAGTTAGTTGAGCAGGTAGTTGAGCAGGTAGTTGAGCAGATGATGGCAAATATAATAAGATTGAGAAGTTTGAGTCACAAAATACTTCTAAAGCTGTAACTCTTGTGTATCCTGCTGAGTCAATGACACCTGTTTCTTGAGCTCCTGTCATGTTCATCAGTGAATAGCTCTGAGAGCTTATTGCCCATTGATAATCAGCTGTGAAGAAATTTTTCTGTTCTTGACTTATACTAGGGATTCACTTCATCCGCTAGGATCATGGTTGCTGCTAATATAAGTAACATTATCATCTTTCATAGAGTTAAACAGGATCTTATTCATAAAGGTAAAAATGCCACAATTAATAGAGCTAACACCAATGCTATAAATAAAGCTAACACTACTGAGAGGTAATCAACATGACCTAAGACATCGACACTACACCCCAGATGACCAGCATTGTTATATATTCACCACCATTCGTATATATAGTGTCTGATATGAGAACTACAGATACTAACATACCGTAAGATGGTTAAGCTTTATGTTTTTTATGCTGAAGACTATGTTACCTGAGTGTTTCTGTTTTATCAATACAATTAATATGTAAGATGAATTTGCAGAGATAGCCTGCGGAGATATCCCCTGAGCTGTCTCCATAGACTATTCCTGCGGAGATATCCCCTGAGCTGTCCCCACGGGCTATTCCTGCGGAGATATCCCCTGAGCTGTCTCCACGGGCTATTCCTGCGGAGATATCCCCTGAGCTGTCCCCACGGGCTATTCCTGCGGAGATATCCCCTGAGCTGTCTCCACGGGCTATTCCTGCGGAGATATCCCCTGAGCTGTCCCCACGGGCTATTCCTGCGGAGATATCCCCTGAGCTGTCCCCACGGGCTATTCCTGCAGAGATATCCCCTGAGCTGTCTCCACAGGCTATTCCTGCAAAGATAGCTTGCTAGGATAACCCACGCCCCTCTGGAAGCTGTTCAATTTCGCATATCGCATCATAGCCTGTCTTGACAAACTGTTTTTTTGCGGAGTTGTTACCCCGTTGAGCGGGCGAGCAACACAACAGCTTGTCACAAGACGTACTGCACCTGATGCATCAGCTGCACTTATAGGGAGTTGTTCTCTTCCATCTATTCGGCTTGATTGCGATGTTATGTCAATCACTCCATTGGTTATCTTAACAAATTTCGCGCAAAAATTTATGTAGAAAAAAATAAGATTACAACGTTTAACCAGCGACCAGTCTTTGCAGTAAACTTTAGTAGAATTTGAGAACTTTGACAACAACAGCGACTAAACATGTCATTATTTGTGCGCTCAGTCAATTTTATTTCTATTTTTGTATCAGTTAGTTTTATTTGTTCTTATGGATTTTATTTTCAATTTATTTTATTATTAAGTTTTATTAAAGTTTACAACAGAGACTGGTCTTTGGTTAAACGTTGTAATCTAATTTTTTTCTACGCAAATTTTTGCGCGAAATCCATTAGGATTACCATTGGAGCGACCGCCATAACATCACAACCAAGCCGCATAAACAGAAGAGAACAACTCCCTATAAGTGCAGCTGATGCATCAGGTGCAGTACGTCTTGTGACAAGCTGTCGTGTTGCTTGCCTGCTCAATGGGGGAAGACTCCGCAAAAACAACGGTTTGTCAAGACAGGCTAATCATATCAGGAAGTAGCCAAGCCGTAGTTGTTCTCCATATATGTAAGAGGAGCCTAATCCCATACAAGCAGCCAATCGCCTGCATCACCACAAGCTAAGCATTATAAGAACAATACACACAGCATCGCCCAATTTGAAAGAATTTAGTGCAAAAGGCATTTGAATGAGAGTTATCCCTCTATGTAGAAAAAAACCGCCAATCACGGCTAATCAGAGTTGAGTGTTAATTAAGCCTCGTTCACATTGAACTATTGAACTTTTTGTATTCTTGGTTACACGCTAACTCGCCTTGGTAAGGTGAGTCAGCGTGTAACCAAGCCAAACCTTTTTTTGTATATTTTACACGTGTGTTCACGTGCGTGTCTCGCCAGTATACTGTCAATCGTGTGTTCACGCGCGTGTCTCACCAGTATACTGTCAATCGTGTGATCACGAGCGTGTCTCGCCAGTATACTGTCAATCGTTTGTTCATGCGCGTGTCTCGCCAGTATACTGTCAATCGTGTGTTTACGCGCGTGTCTCGCCAGTATACTGTCAATCGTGTGTTCACGCGCGTGTCTCGCCAGTATACTGTCAATCGTGTGATCACACGCGTGTCTCGCCAGTATACTGTCAATCGTGTGATCACACGCGTGTCTCGCCAGTATACTGTCAATCGTGTGTTCACGTGTGTGTCTCGCCAGTATACTGTCAATCGTGTGATCACACGCGTGTCTCGCCAGTATACTGTCAATCGTGTGTTCACGCGCGTGTCTCGCCAGTATACTGTCAATCGTGTGTTCACGCGCGTGTCTCGCCAGTATACTGTCAATCGTGTGTTCACGCGCGTGTCTTGCCAGTATACTGTCAATCGTGTGTTCACGCGCGTGTCTTGCCAGTATACTGTCAATTGTGAGACTGAGAATGAATGTAAACCAAAACTGCTTGCAGAGTGTTACTGTCACACAAAACTTAGCGGTGAGCCTGAATGACTCTTTGTGAGAACTAGAAGTTACAAACCTCGGTGTACAGCTCTAGTTGGAGAATAAGTCTGGTTTCAAGTATGACATCGTGAACCATGACGAGTAGATATCTTTAAGTTGTAGTCTTGACAACTTTTCTAGCTTAATTTTTAAAAGCTGCATAGCTAAGAATTTTAGCATGTCTGCTAGCAACAATTTGCTGCTGAACATGGTAAGTGTTTGTCACATTCTCTTGATAGAGCCACTAACATTCTGTTTATTCTCTCTTCCACGGTTGTCAATATCGCTTTGGGAGAAAATTTTTAGAAAAATATTTTAAGGTACTACATGGATGTATCACCATTTCCTTTTGCCTGCTTGTAATGCATTTCCTGTGAGCCGTACTATAAGTTTAGTTAAACAATTATGTATGACTCACAGGTGCTCAATGAGATATGCTTGTGTATTCTGTTTCTTGAAGTTTTTGGCTTCATTAATAGGAATAAAAAATTTTCCCAGTACAATTGGTGAACTAGGAATTATTGCAAAATCGGTTCATTAAGTAAACCATCTTTCACAATACAAATCTATAATTTAAATTATTGTTATTATTATTGTTATAAAATAAGCTTATCTACGTGAGTGATGCATTTTGCAACAGTGCAAGCTTGATGCAATTTGATAAAACACGGGCAAACAAACTTTCCCTAAAGTTGGTCTTTACCGGTTTCACAGATGTAATTTATACACAAATATTAATGAATATTGGTCATATTACTAATGACCTTCACTGACATGTGTCAGATAGGTTAGAATCATTGGCTAATCGACAGGACAAACAAGTGTGATAAACTGAGTCTCTGTGTAATATCAAATGAGCAGAAATAAAAATCTCGTCTGCAACAAATCACAGCCAGAAATATATGAATTTACATAATCATATACTTCATGCCAGCTAATGAGGCGGATGTTTTACTCACACCAGCCCCTTCTTATTTTCGTTTACGATGATGTCATTTCATGTAGGTGAGGCTGGTTGTTGCCATCGAGGATATCATTGAGCATAAAATTAGAAAATATTAGTGAAATTTTTTGAAGATATTAGTTGATTTGACAAACTTAAAACAGGGCAAAGTAATGATTTCTTTTTGTAAAGCAAATTTAAGTCCTTAATTAAACGAGTCGTAAATAAATTTGGATCAACAGCTTATAAATGTTTTTAAAATTAGGAATTGCTTCATCCTTTATTTTAGCTAATACTACGAGTAGAGCAGACAACTCATTGTGTTGCATGTCGTGTTTGCTGAACTTATGTTACAAAACATTCAATTAAAACATGTGAACAACCTGTAAGTATCTCATCTCGTATTATGAAGGCTAAATCCACAACATGTCAACAATGTCAATTTTAAAATTTTGGGCGAAGTGTTTCTTGTTCTTCTTTTATAATTTTGTTAGCAAATTATTTCATTACTAATGAAAATATTATTCAAGTTATGCCAAACAAGCGTTATAAAAAGAGCAGCGGTTAATCAATGAACTTTAATGGTTAAAGAATCAAATAAAGTGCATGGTTTGACATACAGTGTTTAAATACTTTTTTCCTCTAAGAGATTAAATATTATGTGGAATATTGTTAAAAAAGCTAATAGTGATATTTTTAAAATACATGTAAATGTTAGATGCTGTATGCAGGCTGCTCATATCACGTAAGTTGAAATGAGTTGAGAACTTGCAGTTGTTGCTTGAAAAACAAAGACCCAAGTTCAGCGGATGTTTAGACAAGTTTAAAGCAGAGATTTTGATCATGAGCACAAAAAAGGTTCAACTAACTGATTGTTTGACTCCAAGCAATATAACAATCATATGACAATCATATGACAATCATATGACAATCATATGACAATCATATGACAATCATATGACAATCATATGAAAATTGTATGACAATCGTATGAGAATCGTATGACAATCGCATGACAATCGTATGACAATCGCATGAAAATCATATGACAATCGTATGACAATTATATGACAATCGTATGACAATCGTATGGCAATCGTATGACAGTCGCATGACAATCGTATGACAGTCGTATGACAATCGTATGAAAATCGTATGACCGTCGTATGACAATCGTATGACAATCGTATGACAATCGTATGACAATCGTATGACAATCGTATGACAATCGTATGACAATCATATGACAATCTTATGACAATCGTATGACAATCGTATGACAATCGTATGGAAATCGTATGACAATCGTATGACAATCGTATGACAATCATATGACAATCGTACGAAAATCGTATGACAATCATATGACAATTATATGACAATTGAATGACAATCGTATGACAATCGTATTTACAATCGCATGACAATCGTATGACAATTGTCTTACAATCGTATGACAATCGTATGACAATCATATGACAATTGTATGACAATCATATGAAAATCATATGACAATCATATGACAATCATATGAAAATCATATGACAATCATATTGTATATCAATAGCCATAAAGCTAAGTAGTGTAAGGAATTAAATTATTTTACTAAAATCAGTTGGTCATAATTTTTACTAGTGGATCTTTTTAATTAACAATATAACATGGCTCGTCCACCAGTCATAAGCCGTTGCTTTAATTTCATCCAATAAGTTTTAAAGCTTTGAGCCATTTTGGAAAGGGATTCCAAACTACGGCATTTTTGAGATGCTGCGATTAACTGTTTGTCTTTGGAAAGGGATTCCAATCTACGGCATTTTTGAGATGCTGCGATTAACTGTTCATCTTTGAGCTTTTTAGATCGTGTAATCACATTTGCACGTATTTGACACCTACAACACAGCAGAGTAAGACATGGTGAACCTTTTGATAACCAAATAACTGTAATGTGAATTTTGTTGCGAGTCAACCTTTAACTAAAGCCTTTAAAAGGATTCAATTGTAAAAGTTACTGATGATGATCTTCTGCATATGCACTGAAAGCAAAAATTAGAAATAAATATTAAATTAAGGGTAACCAGCCAAAAATATTATTTCTTCGGTTTATATATTTCATTTTTGTTTACTTTGTACAGTTTGTGTATTTTATTCATTCGGCTGACATGTCGGTAAAAGCCTGTCTTTGATATTATATGCCAGAATTACTAATCAATGTTTAAATTCAATCATCTTCCTTTTCTTCATGTCCTTTTCTTTTAGTTGTCCTAGAATGGCTACCTTATAGATTCCACTATATACCGTCCATCAATAACTACCATATAGATTCCACTATATACTGTCCATCAATAGCTACCTTATAGATTCCACTATATACTGTCCATCAATAACTACCTTATAGATTCCATTATATACTGTCCATCAATAACTACCATATAGATTCCATTATATACTGTTCACCAATAACTACCTTATAGATTCCACTATATACCGTCCATCAATAACTACCTTATAGATTCCACTATATACTGTTCATCAATAGCTACCTTATAGATTCCACTATATACTGTCCACCAATAACTACCTTATAGATTCCACTATATACTGTCCACCAATAACTACCTTATCGATTCTACTATATACTGTCCACCAATAACTACCTTATAGATTCCTATATATATATTCTTATACCTTACCTTATATATTCCTATATTATATATTCTCTTATATATATTTTTTTTATTGTATTTATATATATATTATACATATTGCGCTCCAAATATATATATATATATATATATATATATAATACAGAACAAATAGCGCAGTTGGTAAGGTATATGGACAGTGATCATTAGGTCCTAGGTTCAAACCCCAACAACTGCACCCTTCTGGTGGTCCTTAGACAAGACCCTTGCTTGTATAACGTCTACAACCTCTATGATGAGTGCAATAACCAAAGCCATGCCGGCTCGGACGTCACCCGGTTAAACAAGGTCTGCGCTGCCTGTAGCTGAGCCAGGAAAAGACTGCGAAAAATGGGCTACTGGTTCAAAACAGATGAAATGGACTCGGACTAATAACATGGACCTCATGCAGTGCTACTTCATGAGTAACCTCAAAAGTGGGACTATATGGAAAGGATGCGTGAACTGTGGATGAACATGCGCCCTGAATTGCCACTAACCACAAAGCAACTTGTAGCTCAGAGAAGTAACATAATCAAGCAGCACCTTATATTAGAACTTGAGGTAGATGAAATTAGGGAACAGTTCACCCTTGTAACTTTGTCCAACGAGGAGTACATATCAACACACACCGTCACACATACACGATCTTGTGTTGACTCACAAGTTGATGAAGACATGCACTTTGACCTTGACCCAAAGGGTGAAGGAGCTTGCGGAAAACATCATCAACAAGATGCCAGCTGCTAATGATTATGTAAGCAGGGTACCACTACGGAGAGTTAGCAAGACCATACCCAAGAAGCTGTTAGAAGACATTAACTTGGCACTAGAGTCGATCTCAACTGAATCGATCAGTGAGACTGATGCCTTCATCTACAGTACGGCAACCGTCGTCTTGGAGGAGATGGGTATTAAGCCACTGTCAACAAGGCTTCAAACCATTCCATCTTGGCAGCTGAGGCTACAAAATAAGATCAAGGATTTGCGCAAGAAAGTTAGTAGGCTCAGTGAAAGATCTAACCACAGTTTGGAGCGTCCAAAAAGGGAAGCCACAATAGAAGCTCTAGAATCTGCCAAACAGCAGCTAGTAGCACTCTCGGCACGACTGAAGTGGTACACCAAAGGGCGGGATAACAAGAGAATGAACAAACTGTTCATCAATAATCCATCTAAAGTGTATTCTCAGTTCAAAGGTGAACTGCAGAGGCCAATGTCAGATCCTCCCCGATCCAGCACCTCAAAGTTCTGGAAGGACATCTGAGAGAAAGAGACCACTCATAACACCACTGCAAATTAGCTGAAGAGACTTAAAGAGAGCCACCAACACACTGTGGCTCAGCAAGGACTCACCATCAGCGAAGTGGACATCAAGTGCAGAGTGCAGCGTATGAAGAACTGGGCAGCACCTGGCCATGATATGATTCAAGCCTTCTGGTTAAAGAAATTGACATCACTTCACACTAGAATGGCTAAGCAGATGGAATGCCTAAAAGAAGGAGGCGACCATCCGGAATGGCTGACCAAAGGACGAACTGTACTTCTGATAAAAGATCCAAAGCAGAGGCCAATTCCCCAGAAAAATCGACCAATAACGTGCTTGCCGACACCTGGAAACTGTTCTCAGGAATAGTTGCAGACAAACTGGAAGAGTCACTATTTGACCAGTGCTCAGAACGGAATTGGGCGCAACACCCGAGGAGCTAAACATCAGTTACTGGTGGATCGGACGGTCTGTCAAGACAGCAGGAGAAGGCATGCAAATCTTGTCATGGCTTGGATCGACTACAAAAAGGCCTATGACTCAATTCCCTATAGTTGGATACTTGAGTGCCTCAGTATGTACAATGTTTACCCTGCTCTTGTAGCATTCATCAAGATGTCAATGACCAAATGGAAGACAGAACTGGAGGCTAATGACAAAAAGCTAGCGAGTGTAAAAATTAAGCGAGGCATCTATCAAGGTGACTCCTTATCACTGCTGCTCTTCTGCATATGCCTAAACCCTTTAAGCAATATGCTGGAGAAGACTCACTATGGGTACCAGTTAAAGAGGGGCACCAAAAAAAACCACCTCTTCTACATGGATGACATCAAGCTGTACACTAACAAAGAAAGGGACATTGATTCGCTAATACACCTCACTCAGGTATACAGCAAGGACATCGGAATGACCTTCGGTATTGAGAAATGTGGAAGGCTAATTCTTAAGAAAAACCATTCTATGCTCACAGATGGCCTAAGAATGCCAAATGGTACCATCAAAGATATAAAAGAAGGGTACAAGTACTTAGGGATTATGCAAAGCAACATCAACCACGAAGCCGAGGTACGTCACAAAGCCATTACTGAATACAAGAAATGCCTTCGGCAGGTCCTACGGAGCCAGCTCAATGCCAAGAACCAAGTCATGGCAATAAATACCTACGCACTGCCAGTAATAAGATATCCAGCAGGCATAATAAAATGGACTGAGGAAGCCATCAAGGAAACAGGTATAGCAACTCGTAAACTGCTGACCATGCATGGAGCACTCCAACCAAAATCTGATACTACTAGATTGTATCTCGATAGGAAAGATGGCGGTAGGGTACTCAAAAGTGTACAGCAGACAGTGAAGGAGGAAGAGCACAGCATCAAAGCCTATGCAGCCTCCATGGCCACTTCAGATAAGTTGCTAGCTGAATTTCAATTGGCTGCTTTTACAATGGACCTTCGCCCTGATGATGAGGAAATTGACTGGCACACGAAACCTCTTCATGGTGCTTACCACCGACAAATATCTAAGGTTGGCGATCTCCACCAGACATATATGTGGCTGAACAAAGGAAACCTAACGGCCAATACAGATCGTACCATCAAAGATATACGGCCAATACAGAGTTTCTAATCATGGCAGCCCAGGAGCAAGTGCTCCCAACAAAGCAACTCCAAACAAAAATCTATCACACTAGAGACGATCGTAGATGCAGACTGTGCAAAGATGCACCTGAGACCATCCAACACATCATCAGTGGATGCAAGCAGCTAGCAGGAAACGCATACACTGAGCGGCATAACCATGTCGCAGGTGTTGTGTATAGAAGTCTATGTGACGAGTATGGCCTTAATAAACCACAACACTGGTGGGAAGCTCCTGGTAAGGTCAATGAAAATGACCGCGCTAAGATCCTCTGAGACTTTTACATCCGGACTGACAAGCATATCCTAGCAAACCAACCAGATATAGTGGTGGTGGACAAGGAGAACAAGAGGGCTACTATAATAGATATAGCAGTACCCAATGACTACAATATAGACAGCAAAGAAAAAGAAAGGGTAGAGAAATATCTCCCTCTTGGAGAAAAGATTGAAAAATTCTGAGATGTAAGAACAACTGTAATCCCAGTAGTCATTGGGGCACTGGGCGCAATAACACCGGCGCACAAAATATGGCTTGCCCAAATTCCAACAGCAATCAACTCAGGTGAGTTGCAGAAAAGTGCCCTACTGGGAACAGCTAAGATCTTGAGGCGAGTGCTTAAACTCCCAGGTCTCTGGTAGGAGACCCGAGTTAGAGCAGAAACTACTACCACCCATACGGGTTAACCGAGGTGAGGAGACAATTTTTTATATATTTATATATATAACTGCTCCCATCTGGTGGTCCTTAGACAAGACCCTTGCCTGTACATTGTCTACAACCTCCATGATGAGTGCAAAAACCAAAGCCATGCCGGTTTGGACGTCGCCCGATCAAACAAGGTCTTTGCTGCCTGTAGCTGAACCAAAACAAGGCAGTGAAAAATGGGCTACTGGTTCAAAATGGTTCAGTGCTCAAACTCCCAGGACTCTGGTTGGAGACCCGAATTAAAAGCAAAAATTACCACCCATACGGGTTAACCGGGGTGATGAAACAATTTTTTTTATATATATATATTATATATATATTGTATATACATGTATATATGATATATATTGTATCTGATATATATATTATATATGTTATATATATTATATTATATATAGATTCAAATAAAAACTTCTTTATTTGTTCATTAAATCAGTAGCACATTTAAGTAATGCATCGAGTGATTAATTCCATGTTCCGTATGATAGAAAATTCATTGGACACAATTGTGCCTGAATAATATCTCAGACTTCTCAGTTTACAGAAGACGTCCTAACATAATTCATCTGACCACAATTTCCGGTTGTCCAGTTTTAGAAAGATGTCTCAGTCTGAACACTTGTATAGCTCAAGTCTGGTTCCACAGGTACCTACTATCGTTTAGGCTGGTATTAAATGGCTACCATAGCTGACTCGCTAGTTCTGTGCTACTGTAGGGGTCCCGGAGTGCTTTCTTAATGCTTATGATGAAGCTACGAAGAATTAAAGCTAGGAAGAATTAAAGCAAAGAAGAACTAAAGCTAGGAAGCACTAAAGCTAGAAAAAACTGAAGCTAGGAAGAACCAAAGCTAGGAAGAACTAAAGCTAGGAAGAACTAAAGCTAGGAAAAACTAAATCTAGGAAGAACTAAAGCTAGGAAGGACCAAAGCTAGGAAGAACTAAAGCTAGTAAGAACTAAAGCTAGGAAGAACTAAAGCTAGGAAGCCCCAAAGCTAGTAAGAACTATAGCTAGGAAGAACTAAAGCTAGGAAGATCTAAAGCTTAAAAGAACTAAAGCTAGGAAGAACTAAAGCTAGGAAGAACTAAAGCTAGGAAAAACCAAAGCTAGGAAGAACTAAAGCTAGAAAAAACTAAAGCTAGGAAAAACTAAAGCTAGGAAGATTCAAAGCTAGGAAGAACTAAATCTAGGAAGATCTAAAGCTAAAAAGAACTAAAGCGAGGAAGAACTAAAGCTAGGAAGAACTAAAGCTAGGAAGAATTAAAGCTAAGTAGAACTAAAGCTAAGAAGAACTAAAGCTAGGAAGAACGAAAGCTAGGAAGAACCAAAGCTAGGAAGAACCAAAGCTAGGAAGAACTAAAGCTAGGAAGACCTAAAGCTAGGAAGACCTAAAGCTAGGAAGAACTAAAGCTAGGAAGATCTAAAGCTAGGAAAAACCAAAGCTAGGAAGAACTAAAGCTAGGAAGAATTAAAGCTAGGAAGAATTAAAGCAAAGAAGAACTATAGCTAGGAAGAACTAAAGCTAGGAAAAACCAAAGCTAGGAAGAACTAAAGCTAGGAAAAACCAAAGCTAGGAAGAACTAAAGCTAGGAAGAACTAAAGCTAGGAAAAACCAAAGCTAGGAAGAACTAAAGCGAGGAAGAACTAAAGCTAGGAAGAACTAAAGCTAGGAAGAATTAAAGCTAAGTAGAACTAAAGCTAAGAAGAACTAAAGCTAGGAAGAACGAAAGCTAGGAAGAACCAAAGCTAGGAAGAACCAAAGCTAGGAAGAACTAAAGCTAGGAAGACCTAAAGCTAGGAAGACCTAAAGCTAGGAAGAACTAAAGCTAGGAAGATCTAAAGCTAGGAAAAACCAAAGCTAGGAAGAACTAAAGCTAGGAAGAATTAAAGCTAGGAAGAATTAAAGCAAAGAAGAACTAAAGCTAGGAAGAACTAAAGCTAGGAAAAACCAAAGCTAGGAAGAACTAAAGCTAGGAAAAACCAAAGCTAGGAAGAACTAAAGCTAGGAAGAACTAAAGCTAGGAAAAACCAAAGCTAGGAAGAACTAAAGCTAGGAAGAACTAAAGCTAGGAAGAACTAAAGCTAGGAAGACCTAAAGCTTGGAAGAACCAAAGCTAGGAAGAACTAAAGCTAGGAAGATCTAAAGCTAGGAAAAACTAAAGCTAGGAAGAATTAAAGCTAAGAAGAACTAAAGCTAAGAAGAACTAAAGCTAGGAAGAACTAAAGCTAGGAAGAACTAAAGCTAGGAAGAACTAAAGCTAGGAAGAACTAAAGCTAGGAAGAATTAAAGCTAAGAAGAACTAAAGCTAAAAAGAACTAAAGCTAGGAAGAACTAAAGCTAGGAAGAACGAAAGCTAGGAAGAATTAAAGCTAGGAAGAACTAAAGCTAGTAAGAACTAAAGCTAGGAAGAACTAAAGCTAGGAAGATCTAAAACTAGGAAAAACTAAAGCTAGGAAGAATTAAAGCTAAGAAGAACTAAAGCTAAGAAGAACTAAAGCTAGGAAGAACTAAAGCTAGGAAGAACTAAAGCTAGGAAGAACTAAAGCTAGGAAGAACTAAAGCTAGGAAGAATTAAAGCTAAGAAGAACTAAAGCTAAAAAGAACTAAAGCTAGGAAGAACTAAAGCTAGGAAGAACGAAAGCTAGGAAGAATTAAAGCTAGGAAGAACTAAAGCTAGTAAGAACTAAAGCTAAGAAGAACCAAAGCTAGGAAGAACGAAAGCTAGGAAGAACTAAAGCTAGGAAGAACTAAAGCTATGTTTCAGAAGTGGCTGGAAATTTTTAAAATGTGATTTCAGCATTCAATAATTTATTGTCCCTGATGAGCTGGTCTCCGAGTAGATTATATACTCTAGATAGCAGCATTATACCATTACAGAGTGTTAGTTCACTTCTGTCAAAAGACCCAGATATTTTAGGAAATTTCACACACTTGTCTTCAGCGGCAAGCAATGCAAGGTGCCTTTTTTTAGAGACTGACAGGCACCAAAACCTCTACCGATTTCCTGTACAAAGTTCTATTCTCTTGTGTCTGTGTCTCTACCAATTAGCATACTTGTTACAACTGCGTTTGCCCTTTCCTAATGCCCTTTCCTCTGAATTAGCATAATGGCATCGCATTCGACACCTCATGAGTTTCTAGACGTCTGCAGCCATCAATCACTTCCTCTGTGGGAAACAAGAGTTGGAGCGATGAGCGATGAGCTATGTTTTTGCACCACGGCTACATGTAGTATGGCGGCTCCAGTCTGTAGCTGCCTTCTGGCAGATGCATGTGACACTTGCTGTTATAAATAGGTGAATTCAATTGTCAAATGGTATTATCAAGTGGATGATTAGTATGGGAACTGTGACAGAATTCTCTATTAGCTCGAAAAAACAATTATTTCTCAATTTCAATTAATCATTAAATTTGAAGTGTCTATTTTAGAATTGGAAGGTTCTCCGCTGTCAGTTACACCAAAGTGTCTTTCCAAATCTCTTCATTTTGATCTATAGCCATGCTTGCGGCCTATAGTGCATTCCAGTTACATGATTTTTTCTGTTCCCAGCAGGTTGCAGAGTGCAGGCCAAAAGTGCCTTGTTAAAGCTATCGTTAAAATTTAAGGAAAACTTTGCCGGATGTTCATCTCAATGAAACTATCATAGCCATAATTAAACTGAAAACGGGTATTTAACTCTGTGAAACTATCATAGTCATAGTCATAATTAAACTGAAAATGGGTATTTAACTCTATGAAACTATCATAGTCATAATTAGATGCACGACTGATGGTTAACTCTATGAAACTATCATAGTCATAATTAAATGCATGACTAATGGTTAACTCTATAATAGAGACGCTCCTAGAGTGTTTCACAATTTATATTTCTATAAATTTGGAAGCATAACGAAGTTTGATCTTTCAATGCCGGGCAGTCTTATTAAAGAATAGTTAGTGGTTTTATAAAGCAATTATCGTTGATATGTTCACCTGTAATTAGATGTGGAACCCGCTGTGTTCATTGGATAAAGTGTATTCCATCTCCATCAGTCTTGCTAATCATTTGGTCCCAGAAATCAATTAATTTATACCTTGATTGATTGGAATCAAGCCTGTCTTTATTTCCATGTTTAAACATTATAAATGCTAATGCCTGCATACGCGAGCAGGGCATGCAACTAGCAAGGGACCACATATTTAAATAACATCGTGCCTATGACTTCTATTACCATTTCAGAATGTTCAGAAACTGAAGGATAATTAATTTACAAATTTCCTAGAAATTAACCCAAAAACTCAAATGGGTTTTGGCAGCCATACTAAAGCTAATATGGCATGGCCAAAGGGGCAGCTTCATTACCTACACATGTGTCTTGGTGTTTGTGTGACACGATTCTGCATTGTTCGTATTTCATTGGCCAATTTGGTTTACAATGTGTACACTTTTTTGCATTTCAAAACTCTCTCGCAAATGTTAAAATATCATTACAATTATTTTATAATTAAAATAAGGAAATACATTTGAAAGCGGACTTCAACTACATAACTCTATTGGTATGGAACTCTATTGGTAGCTCTATAGATTTACAGAGTGGCTACAGAGCTAAAAAATATTTTATATTTATCAATAAATACAAGATAATGTACCATGAAATAAAAAATGAAGGAAATTGCTCTGGTAGGCCAAGTTCTGCATTGATGTGTTTCTTCACAAAATAAAGAAGGTATTACAAGACATTTTAGTCGCTATCCACAGTGAAACTATCCACAGTACTTTGCACAGTACTTTGCACAGTAAAACAGTTTATGTCAAACAAGATATCCGCTTGGTGGGGAACAGTCAGAACAGATGCCATCAAATGGGCAATAAAATGTTTGTCCAAACCTATCGGTCTAAACTGCCCACAAGGTGTGAAATGAAGCTCCTTCTTTTGCCCATCCTACACTTGCATCTACTACCTACTGTATATACCAACCATACTATACATACTGTACAAGGTGTAGCTCAGCAAGGTAACACTAAAACAACAAAAGCAAAAGATAAGAGGTCAAAACTATTGATTACTGAAGTTACTGCAGTAATAGTTCTGTCAGCAATTAGCATTACTCAAAAATAATCTGGCTCCAGAGAGATGACAACAACTCCTTGGTTTATCTTGGTCAATCTTACATACCGTATATATTATAGAGATAATGTATACATGTATATAATATATATATAATTACAACTGGGATTCTACTATATTATAAGTTAATACAGTAATACTAAAATTAAAGAGCTCTACAAGAAATTGGAGCAAATAGTACTAGTTATGGAAAATTGTTGCACTTATCTTGGCAGCTACTGGCAGTTTCATGACTTCTTGTGTCAATCTACAGAGTAGCAGCCTGAAGATTGACAGAAGAAGTCATGAAACTGCCAGTAGCTGCCAAGATGGCTGCAACTATTCTCCATGTCACATTGTCAAACCTTTCTAGTTAAAATAGCTCTATGTCATCTGCATGGCTCTCCTAAAATTCATGAGTAGCCTGTTCCTAATTAGTGGCATAACCAAAGCTTTGCTAGCTAGTGGGTTTCAAGCATTCAATGGTTTGCCAATGGCATGTCAAACAGTTTTTGGCAGACGAGTTTAAACGAAACGAAGTTTATCAATGCGTCAATTGCCATTTCTGTTTCCAAATGGATTACAACAGAAGACACAATAGCAAGCACCTGCTGTGATGTGTTTGGTAACCCTTTCTCATCATAACTTACTTCAACCACCATGGTGACATTAGTAGATATATGAGCGTAGGATGAATGGTGAGAGAGGATATATTTAGCTTCGTTCTCGCCTACAAGTACTTCACAGCTCGCAGTTTCACTCCACTATTAGAATATATAGATTGCTGTGTGACTACATAATGGACAGGGATTAAAATAAGCAAAGCAACATTTGATGCTGATGATAAGTTATTGGAGACATTTTGTTACTTTGATGAATGAACACGCAAGGTGTAATCAAGTCTGTTTCATGTTTATAACGTCGGTGGTGTGTCTATTGAACAAAGTTGAAGTTACCTTCTCATGTTTATCAAAAAATAATAAGATTGCTTACATTATGTTTGGGCTGATTATTAATAGAGGCATTTATTACATATTCAATGTTGTTATAACAGTAATCTATAACATAACTCATGAAAAGTAATTTAAACTTGAAACTGTTAGGCATTTCAATTAGTTTCATAGGCCAATTAAAAAGCTTTCTTTACATGGACCTTATTTTAAATGAAAAAAAATGATGTTTGGCTTTTACATAACAAACACTACAAATAATGTAATATAATTCAATCAATAATACATAAAAAAGACTATAACAGTACAAGACACAATATATAGTATAAATGTAATATGAATGTAATATGAATGTAATATGAATGTAATATGAATGTAATATGATCGTAATATGAACGCAATATGAATGCAATATGAATGTAATATGAATGTAATATGAATGTAATATGAATGCAATATGAATGCAATATGAATGCAATATGAATGCAATATGAATGCAATATGAATGCAATATGAATGCAATATGAATGCAATATAAATGCAATATGAATGTAATATGAATGTAATATGAATGTAATATGAATGTAATATGAATGTAATATTAATGTAATATAAATGTAATATAAATTAGCTATCCTCAAACACATGTGTTCCTACATAGACTGGAATATCACCGGATAATCCAACTCTAACTAAAACATTCTCATGCTTTCATGATGTATATTTGGGATTGTTACTGAGAAGTTTTCTATATATTGGAGTTGTTAAGGCTGAATAAACATATATAGTTAAAATAAAAATACAATTATATTAATTATTTTATTTAATTACATTTAAAAATTAACAATTATTATATTATCCCTTTAAAGTCTATATTATTTAGTCTGTTTTGACATCTTTTAAAATCAGCTTTTTTAGCAATTCAAGTGCTGACCTCATAAACCGACAGTACACTGATGTTGAGCAGTATCAGCACTGCCATCATAGGCAGCATTTTATGCATGTCAGCACCATTGACAATGCCTACACAAGTTACATACATCACCTTGATCGTCACCTCCTTATCGCTTTTACATGAAAGGCTCGAGGAAGCCTGCCTCTACAAAAAACTTTTTGAAAAGCTTTTGCCATGAAGCAAGCAAATTCAAGCAGTTCATCTTATATGAAACAAAACTTTATGCTGTTGTGCTTTTTAGGACCAGCGAGTTTTGTTAACTTCATCCAGATTAAACGACAAGGTGCAGAAGCCAAAAAAAATCGACTCTACAATATTACGAAAAAAAAACAAGCTAAGATGTATGAGCCCACAATATCAAATGTACACAATTGGAATGACTGTGTGTCATTGATTGACCGAGTGACATCTATAAATCTACTCTAGGACATTCTTTATAACAATGGAATGTCCACTAGCTGAAACATCAGTATCATCACAACATTTCCAAATTTATATTCTAATTTGATAATTTGATATTGTTTTCTAATTTTCTTATCTGTGTTAAAGTTTAAGGTGAGAATAATATTACTAGTTTAAACCTTTTTTCTGTATGTACAGTTAGTAGGCAGACAGAGATAGAGAGCCCTGAAAAGGGAGCGGTGGTGTTACATCCAATCTGTTAAGAGGATTTACTTTGTGGTTAGACACAAGGGCCTCAGGATAGATGCTTCTCCTAGTTCCAACGTGACTGACAGAACACTGGAACATGAGAAAATCTAAATATTTTAGCAATATTAAGCATTGTTCCTCCATCTTGATGACATACACCAAGCACAAACCCTTAAAACATGAATAAAATTTTTGATATAAAAAACTAAAAAATAAAAATGACTTATTTATAACCTTGGCAGTACATCAGAGAAGCTGACACCTACTGCGCAGTTTTAGACCACCAACTTTGAAAGCATCTATCCTTGTTATCCTCCATACATCGTGGAATGCGCTCATTCTCCAATTCTTTTGAAACTATTCACAGATCCTGTTAGAATCGTCTTCCAGCGTAATCTGTGAATCAGGCCGGTGTCAGGTTGATAGATAGGAAGGTAAATGAGAGTGCTTACAATAGCTGCAAGTATTGTTTAACAAGATTTATGGCTAGTAGCAGTCGATATTGGAAATGTGATTCATCGACTCTCAGTACGAATACTACAGTTTGCCAAACAGAAATAATGCATCACCATCCTGATGGTCTCTGCTAACGGCTACACCCTGTACTAAATTCTCATTGGATGTTTATTATGATGAGAATTAAACATAAATTAACTTTTGGATTTTTCTAAAATAGCCAAAACTATGTAAGGGTGAGTCAAGGTTTGTGACAATTCCTCAAAGGTAGAGTATGATGGCTACTTAGCTTGCTGCAAACAGAAACCGTGTGTTTTTAATAGCCAGTGTTACACAGACAGTGGATCTGTGACTTTGGCTGAACATATCTGGGTCGAGTGGCAAGGAAACCTCGACAACTGGACATATGCCCAGTTAGAGAAAGCAATATACTGTAGGGTTGGATGTCATTCCTGTTACTATCAGTGGACTTCTTTGGGAACTGAACCCCGACCTGTTGGTTGCAGGTCAGGAGGTCAGGAAGTCGGCTATTCTAGACCACCAGTCCACAGATGCTCTCATTCAAGGTTTATGATTAGTCCTTCACCTTCTGACCCTTAAACTTGCTGGCTATGATGCTCTCTACTCACCAGATAAAGTATTTTTATTGTCAATTTTTTCCAACTTATGATTTATGGCAGCGGATGATGGTTTATACTACGATGGTATTCCTAGCTGGCAGCAATTGCTGCATATGCATGAAAGTTCAAAGTTGATTCTTCAGAAATAAAAGCAGCATTGTCACAACTAGCGACTAGCATTCTTCCTACGATGAACAATCAAGTATATTTCATCAAGCAACTCCTCACCAGATGTAGTCAAGTACATCTTAGCGTCTTCCTCTTGATACATCATTAAAAACTTACGGCGAATGTTTTCAGGCTGTGATATCAGGCCGCTTGCTTGACAACAGACAGAGAACGCTAAAAATGTTTTTATTAAATTTGTCCGAGCTCATCCTCTAACCTACAGAGCAATTAAAATGTCAAAAACTGTGTGGAAGACAACTCCAAGTTTATGAATATGGCTAGGTGTTTGTGATTGCGCTATGCATATACCTATTCTACTGTAAATTGTCTCTATGTGTATCCTAGACACACTTCTAGGAAATAAAAAGCACCCTAATGCTCTCGCCACCGACATTATATGAATATTTGTTCGTTCAAATAAAGAGCCCGAATACAGTTAAAATACAATTGAGAGCAGTTAAAACAAAATGCCATGTTGGCCCTAAAAGCCTTCATCTTGTGACTTCACATCATATACAGTATAGTATGATCTTTGCACATATATGTCAAACATCATATACAGTATAGCATGATCTTTGCACATATATGTCATACATCATATACAGTATAGTATGATCTTTGCACATATATGTCATACATCATATACAGTATAGTATGATCTTTGCACATATATGTCAAACCGCAAAGCAACTTTGGTATAAAATAGTTTGGGAACGAAAGCCCTAGAACGCACAGGATTAAATGGTTTGTTGAGTTGCTCTCTTCTGCAACGAGTCGTTTTAAATGTTGCAGGGTTAGACAATTTATGCTAGAATGCTTGGCAACAGTTTCAACTGTTTTGGTTCAAGTGGCTGATAAGGTAGGTAGGTCAGCACATACCTTATGGTAGGTCAGCACATACCTCATGGTAGGTCAGCACATACCTCATGGTAGGTCAGCACATACCTTATGGTAGGTCAGCACATGTTTCATGGTAGATCAGCACATGCCTCATGATAGATCAGCACATGCCTCATGGTAGGTCAGCACAAACCTCATGGTAGGTTTGCACATTCCTGCCTGCTATTTCATCTACTGCACTAAAGCCAACCCCCAGAAGTAAACACCAACCAAGGCATTGTCAACGTTACTTAATACTCGCGCTTAATAAGGTCAGTGTTGGGTGTGACCAGTATCTCACCTCCAAACCAAAGTATGGAGAATGTCCAGATTTAAAGAGTAGCAGAGTTGTTGGGATACCGCATGATTTGTTTGTGCAGTTGTTGAACGCCACAGGGATGTGTCATTAAAATAAGCTCTGTGTAGTCATTCCCCTTCCCTTCCATGACATTCCAAAACCAGTGCTTAGAGCTTGCACACCTTACCACGCTTTGCCTGCCAATTGAGAAGCTAACCATGTCTTATTACGAAGTTAGTAGGTCTGAGAGGCACCTGTGATCAAGGTTTGAGTTCATTAGCTTGTATTTAGAGCTTATAAGCAGCAATGTTCAGTAGGTTTTTCTGAGATACAATGACGGTATGTCATATGACAATATGTCATACGACGGTATGTCATATGACGGTATGTCATATGACGGTATGTCATACAATACTTCATCAACAAAAGCAACTCATTCTCAAGCAGAATGTTGGTCTATTTACTATCAAATTATAACCATGATAAATGATGCACAATGTAGTGGTCAATGATAAATTGTAGAGGTCAGGGACACATTGTAGAGGTCAAGGATACATTGTAGAGATCAAGGATGCATTGTAGAGATCAAGGATGCATGGTAGAGTGTAGAGGCCGAAGATATTTTGCAAGACCAACCTATCGCATGCAGAAAACTAATATTAGCAGTATAAGTCATTAATATTTCCAGAGCGATGTCATTTTGTCACTCTAATTGGTGAGAGTTTGCTTAAGGTGTCGACGCAGAGTGCAATTATAACATATCGAACAACTCAGCACTTTGATTCACTCAAGTTCAAGAACTGCATCATGGTTACGGACCATCTTTCTGAATATGGAGTCATCTTCAAATGCCTAAGAGTTTAGTTTTAATATATCCTTACCTCATGGAGACCTAAATCTTAAAAATGGTTTGGGACATGTAATTACTTAAAAATCCTTGTCCAACAAACTCGCAGTAGAATGTTCTGGAAGGAAGTCAGGTAGAGAGTGAATAGTGTTCCTCTGCACTTGCTATCATTTTGAAGGCTTGAGCATTCATCTGTCATGTGTCAATATGCAAGGAGCTATGGCTGGCTAACAGGGTTGGCAGGTGCTAGCTTAGAGGAAAGGGCCTTGCCTAAAACTTGGATGAGTGACAAGGTTGGTGCAGGTGTGGATTCTCAGACAGTTCTTTCAGCTATGGTGCAACATATGTCAGGTTTTCATAGAATAGCTTTTCATGAAACGGCCTGCAAAAGTATTAGTAGGCCAAAAACCAGCAGTACTACAAATTTACTATCTTTGGTGGGGAGCGTTCATATTTCAAGTAAAGTGGGTGTCTCTGAAATCAATGATGAGCCGGCTTAAATCGTGCTTGCTTAAATTTGCATTTGATAACTTTGACCAGCCTAAATTGTATTTAAATATTTATAAAGGTTAACACATATATCATGCATTTTTTCCCAATTAGCGTTGAAGATTAGAATTCTATTCGAAGATAAATGGGAAAAATATGACATATACTAACTTTTGTTAATATTTGAATAGGCCACTATTATTACTTGTCCGGCTTGTTAAGAAAAAGATAATTAAGAGAAATGAAGTTCTTTTAAATAGGAGATTTAGCTAAACCCACAAAACGCTTTTTGCAGCTAGAAGTGGCTGAAGACTCCAAATGGAACAAAAACAAACTTTGAAAGATAAAAACCATGAATTCATTACAGTGCTTAGAAACAGGTAGTGTAGTGACACCTGGGTGCTTTTATACAGCGGTAGTGTAGTGACACCTGGGTGCCTTCCTACAGCGGTAGTGTAGTGACACCTGGGTGCTTTTATACAGCGGTAGTGTAGTGACACCTGGATGACTTCCTACAGCGGTAGTGTAGTGACACCTGGGTGCTTTCCTACAGCGGTAGTGTAGTGACACCTGGGTGCTTTCCTACAGCGATAGTGTAGTGACACCTGGGTGCCTTCCTACAGCGGTAGTGTAGTGACACCTGAGTGCTTTCCTACAGCGGTAGTGTAGTGACACCTGGGTGCTTTCCTACAGCGATAGTGTAGTGACACCTGGGTGCCTTCCTACAGCGGTAGTGTAGTGACACCTGGGTGCTTTCATACGACCATAGTGTAGTGACACCTGGGTGCTTTCATACAGTGGTAGTGTAGTGACACCTAGGTGCTTTCATACAACGGTAGTGTAGTGACACCTGGATGACTTCCTACAGCGGTAATGTAGTGACACTTGGGTGCTTTCATACAGAGGTAGTGTAGTGACACCTGGGTGCCTTCATACAGCGGTAGTGTAGTGACACCTGGGTGCTTTTATACAGTGGTAGTGTAGTGACACCTGAGTGCTTTCATACAGTGGTAGTGTAGTGACACCTAGGTGCTTTCATACAGTGGTAGTGTAGTGACACCTGGGTGCTTTCATACAGAGGTAGTGTAGTGACACCTGGGTGCCTTCATACAGCGGTAGTGTAGTGACACCTGGGTGCTTTCATACAGTGGTAGTGTAGTGACACCTAGGTGCTTTCATACAGAGGTAGTGTAGTGACACCTGGGTGCTCAAGCACTAGGCCGACAAGTAGCTGTTTCCATAATATGCTATAATTGAGTGATGCCTTATGTCAAGGCATAGTCTGCCTAGGAAGCAACAAGAAACAAGACCTATGCTCATGAACATGTGCGACGCTGTTGGTCGCTAAGGTCATTTCCATGGCACAAAATGGCACATCATGGTTTTTTGCTTCCAAACAGCAACACTGAATCACAACAGAAAAGGAGTGACTCCCAAATAGGAGTGTATCACTATGATATCACTCTACGGAAACTTCGTAATATTCAGCGTTTGTGCAGTGCTTTTAGGGACATCTATACAGTAGGTGTTGAAATTCATTTGAACATTGAATTGTTTCTTCAATGCTTGTAGACAACATGGTTACCTTTACTATGTCCTAGGATACCTCCTGTAAAACTTTTCAGTAGCTTTTTTGTTACTTCGGTGTGTTTGACTCATCTATTGTTTCTGCTATGCATTATGACACAAGTATTGCTGCTTTAAACCGTTTAGACACCTTTGTACTTCTACCATCCATTTGCATACATCTATAGCTTAAGTGTGAAGCGTTCAGATGTATCTACTGCTTGTACATTTGTTGTTGACATATTTATTGTTTTTCCAGTGAATTTGAGTATGCCTGTAACAATTCTTTTGTTTTTGCAATACATGTGGATAATTCTATTGAATCTACAATGCATGTGGATATATCTATTGTCTCTGCAATACATGTGAATATCTCTATTGCTTCTGCAGTACATGTGAATATCTCTATTGTCTCTGCAATACATGTGAATATCTCTATTGTTTCTGCAGCACATGTGAATATCTCTATTGTCTCTGCAATACATGAATTTCTGCAATACTTGAATATTTCTATTGAATCTCCAATGCATATGGATATCTCTATTGTTTCTGCAATACAAATAGATATATCTATTGTTTCTGTAATGCAAGCAGTCGAATATTTCAATCACTTCTATGTGCTATAGGCTACAACTGCAGCACAGAAATTTTATTGCATGTCGTACATTCCCAGTTTCCCCCAGACTAAAAAGAGAAAAATGGGAATATACACAAATAGTTCAGTTAGCGCCTTATGTTGTCACTTGAAGTGACATCTAAAGCTAGCAGAGTTATCATCTAAAGCTAACAGACTTACCATCTAAAGCTAATAGAGTTACCATCTAAAGCTAACAGACTTACCATCTAAAGCTAATAGAGTTACCAATTGAGAAGAGTGAGAACTACTTTGGCTGGTTTGTTTGATTCAGTGCAGAGCAGAAAAGCTCATAGTCAACAATGATCTCCAGCTACTGATTTGCGGCCAAAGGCAGATTTAGTATTTAATATTGGCTCAATCTTCCAAGAAACTTTTAGTATCTAATTGAATCTAAAAATGGAGATGCATACACTATAAATCATTTAATTGGATCATTTGAAGGTCGGAAAAAGGTTCCATCAAAAGATTAATCTAATAGTTCGAACTTTTATTCATCCAAATATGTAGCCTTGTTCCTCAAGTTCGACTTCCTTGTAAAAAGCGTTCTAAATTTCCCCGCGAGTTATGTATTCACTTGAGATAGGCAACCCTGTGTGAAATATCTGACAATATGTGATGATAACAACAAGATCTTAAATATAGGTTACTTTGGTCTGTAGGATTACGATCAAGCACTGTGCTGTTCGATTGGACAGAATTTGTGCATTTCGCCTCCCTATTGGACAGTGATACTGCCCTGTCATCATAATTATCAGAGATTGGACTGCGCACTTATTTGAACAGTGATAGGGCACTACACTTTTCTTTTAGATAGTAACAGTGATGTGTTATTGGTTACTGAATGCGCACAATGCGCATTCAGTAACTAATAACAAGTCAGCTAATAACAAGTAACTAATAACAACTATTGGACAACGATTGTGCGCTGTGCCGTCCTATTGGGCAGTAGTCATGCACACTGCTGTCTGAATTTTCCATGAACTTACTAAACCTCCCAATGACTGTTCGCCAAAACTGTAACGTTTGTGGCAGCAAAAAGATACATTATTGAATCAATTATGATGTTGTATTGATTTGTAGTCAGGCAAACTCATCTCTAGGGTTTACTCTATGAGCTTGGAATTGAAAAATTCAAAAACTTGAAATTCTATTGATAAAGCTAGGAAGCTGAGAGACAAATTTAACACTTAAAGACATTATTTCTTTTAACTAAAAAGATCTGTGTGAAAGACCACAAACCAGAATGTACACATTTTATGTATATATACATATACTAGATGAATGCCCGACATTGTATGTATATATACATATACGCATATATATGTGTATACTGTATGAATGCCCGGCATTGCCTGGGTGATAAAAAGGTTTTAAACAAAAAAATAATTTTCATTTAACATCTAGCCTACAACATTTATCATTCTAACACTTGAAATTCATATCATCAGAAAAGTGTTTTTTGTGCAATTCAAATAAATTAAGAAAAAAATGAAACAACTGTAAAGGTTTTCAAACTTTTTCAAACAACTGCAACTTCTAAATTTCATATGATGAAAGAAGTGTTTTGTTGAAATAAATTAAGAGACAAAATAAAACTGTAAAGGTGGGAAAACTGTTTAAATGGGAAATAATTAGTAATTACTGGCTAAATAAAATCTGTTTTGCTATGATTACAATGAAAAATTGTTTTGTATGAAATTATATGACTTTATTTCATTTCAGTGTTGGCATCAAAAGGCAAAAATATCTTATAGAGTGGTATAGACACCCATGATATTTATCTAATGCAAACACCTCCTGGTAAAAATCATCAAAATCATCATCATTAAAAAGTAGATGGGGGTGTCAGGGTGGGCTAGTGGTAGCGCCTCTGACTGTCCGCCATGAGGTTGGTGGCTCGAGTCCCACTTAACGCCAATCTGACAAAAAGCTCACAACAAGCTTTCAACCCCAAATTGCTGAGTCTTTCGATCTAGACCATGACTTGGAGGCCCGGTGTACCACACTGACAACGTGGGCACGTTAAAGATTCATGTCTGTCCTTCGTACATTGGGCAAGTGAAATGGCTACCTGGCTCTGTCAGACTGGACGTGTTGCATTGGCATCCCTTCAGGTTAGTCTGACAGTTCCGGAAATGGTAGATACTGAAAACGGGATCACCTCTTCTCTACCATACTGCTCAGCCCAAGCATGCATCGATAAAATTCAAGTCATTGTCGAAAGCGACAGACAGCAAGCCAAAAAGTAGTAACAAAGCAATATCTCGTATGGCGCAAAACAAATTCGCCTTAATATTGCAGGGACGCAAAAGCATCGTGTCTCATAGAGTTAGGCGAAAAATATTTTATAACAGGGGCATCGTAACCCATGGCCGCAATGTATCATATAATATGTCATTTAGCGTGTGCAATTGGGAAAAGGGCACGCAGTATATAGTAAGAGCGTTAGAATTGTGAGAACTGCGTAGCCTTGTGGTTAAAGATGCCCATTTAGAAACTTGCGGGTGTAATCTTTGTGAGTTCAAATTTACCATCAAGTGTGCTCATCATTGCACTATTGTAATAGCTATGGCTAGACAGACAGACACACTGACAGACAAGTAATGGCAGATGGCGGAAGACAAACGTTGAGATGTATAGGTATAGATGTATATGTATAGGTATAGATGTATATGCATATGTATACATTCTATATACCAGAATCGTATATTGTCTGTTCCCCCATCTGCTGCTCCAAACTGGTATCTCTTTGTAGCAAAGAGATACCAGTAAAGAAAACTTAAAACACTTTCAAAAATATGGTTTATGGTTTATGGTTTATGGTTTATGGTTTATGGTTTATGGTTTATGGTTATGGTTTATGGTTTATGGTTTATGGTTTATGGTTTATGGTTTATGGTTTATGGTTTATGGTTTATGGTTTATGGTTTATGGTTTATGGTTTATGGTTATGGTTTATGGTTTATGGTTTATGGTTTATGGTTTATGGTTTATGGTTTATGGTTTATGGTTTATGGTTTATGGTTATGGTTTATGGTTTATGGTTTATGGTTTATGGTTTATGGTTTATGGTTTATGGTTTATGGTTTATGGTTATGGTTTATGGTTTATGGTTTATGGTTTATGGTTTATGGTTTACGGTTTACGGTTTACGGTTTACGGTTTACGGATTACGGTTTACGGTTTACGGTTTACGGTTTACGGTTTATAGTTTATGGTTTATGGTTTATGGTTTATAGTTTACGGTTTACGGTTTACGGTTTATGGTTTATGCTACCTGATATGGACAGAAATAATCAGCGTTTAAATGTCCTTAATACAGAAGAGTTAACTGCGTTATTAGATATTTACTGTTTAAAATACTCAGATCATATCTCCAATCACACTGACCATCCATTTACATTCCCACTTCCCAAAAAAGTTTACCACGCCTTATAGCGAACACCATCATCTTGCCAATTCATATTATAAAACAGTGTTATGCAAAAAGAACATTGTTTTGCAATGTACATAATTTTATTTTTTATTAATTTTTTTGTTTTTCTTCCTCAATATCTAATTTGCTTTCAACGGCACTGACTAATAATACTCAAGTTGATATCTTTATTATATCTTATTAATATCTTTACTGGATCTATCTATCTACTGGATCTATCTATCTACTAGATCTATCTATCTATCCATCTACTGGATCTATCCATCTACTGGATCTATCCATCTACTGGATCTATCTATCCATCTACTGGATCTATCTATCTACTAGATCTATCTATCTATTGGATCTATCTATCTACTGGATCTATATTTACTGGATCTATCTATCTACTGGATCTATCTATCTACTGGATCTATCCATCTACTGGATCTATCTATCTACTGGATCTATCTATCTATCCATCTATTGGATCTATCCATCTACTGGGTCTATCCATCTACTGGATCTATTTATCCATCTACTGGATCTATCTATCTACTAGATCTATCTATCTATTGGATCTATCTATCTACTGGATCTATCTATCTATCCATCTACTGGATCTATCCATCTACTGGATCTATCCATCTACTGGATCTATCTATCCATCTACTGGATCTATCTATCTACTAGATCTATCTATCTATTGGATCTATCTATCTACTGGATCTATATTTACTGGATCTATCTATCTACTGGATCTATCTATCTACTGGATCTATCCATCTACTGGATCTATCTATCTACTGGATCTATCTATCTATCCATCTATTGGATCTATCCATCTACTGGGTCTATCCATCTACTGGATCTATCTATCTACTGGATCTATCTATCTATCCATCTATTGGATCTATCCATCTACTGGGTCTATCCATCTACTGGATCTATCTATCTACTGGATCTATCTATCTACTGGATCTATCTATCTATCCATCTATTGGATCTATCCATCTACTGGATCTATCTATCTACTGGATCTATCTATCTACTAGATCTATCTATCTATCCATCTACTGGATCTATCCATCTACTGGATCTATCCATCTACTGGATCTATCTATCCATCTACTGGATCTATCTATCTACTAGATCTATCTATCTATTGGATCTATCTATCTACTGGATCTATATTTACTGGATCTATCTATCTACTGGATCTATCTATCTACTGGATCTATCCATCTACTGGATCTATCTATCTACTGGATCTATCTATCTATCCATCTATTGGATCTATCCATCTACTGGGTCTATCCATCTACTGGATCTATTTATCCATCTACTGGATCTATCTATCTACCAGATCTATCTATCTACTGGATCTATCTATCTATTGGATCTATCCATCTACTGGATCTATCTATCTACTAGATCCATCTATCTACTGGATCTATCTATCTATCCATCTATTGGATCTATCCATCTACTGGGTCTATCCATCTACTGGATCTATCTATCCATCTACTGGATCTATCTATCTATCCATCTACTGGATCTATCCATCTACTGGATCTATCCATCTACTAGATCTATCCATCTATCCATCTATCCATCTATCCATCTATCCATCTATCCATCTATCCATCTATCCATCTATCCATCTATCCATCTATCCATCTATCTATCCATTTATCTATCTATCCATCTATCTATCTATCCATCTATCTATCCATCCTTCTATCCATCTATCTATCTATCTATCTATCTATTGTTAATAAAGTATTCTTGATGCACCTGAGAGGAACTCATAACTCATAATTCTGAATAATGTAAACACATTCATCCATCAGAGGCTATGCCAGCATTTATAACTTACACATAGAATAAAAAACAGGCGATTCAGGGGCGTGACCAGCAATTAGTTTCTGAAGCAGCTAAGAGTCGCTGCGACCATTGATTATTAATCAATGGTCGCAGGTATGTCTGCGACCATTGATTAATAATGGTGGGTGCATGTCATGTCATCAATGACAGCTATGCTAATTGCATTCACGGGCAGGCTAGTTTCGAAGATGTCATAGACAAAGTGACAAAAATGGCTATGATGTCATTATATTGAGGTCTAAATATAAACTTCTTTATAATAATGTAAGTTAATTTTCTCTTGACTGACTTGAAGCTCATATGCATTAATAGCAATGTGGAATGTTTTTGTAAACATCGCTTTACTCGTTATTAACAGGGCAACATAAATGCTCGTTGGCAGGCATATATTCAGACTTGTTTATTGTCTTTAAATATGCCAAGTTGGAAGTCATATTTTAAAGAAACTCGTGATATAGTAGGTGGACACGTGATTTTTGAACAACTTGTTTATTTTTGGGTATTGATCAATAGTGTTCATCAGTAGATTGGTGCTGGCCAATAGTGTTCATCAGTAGATTGGTGCTGGCCAATAGTGTTCATCAGTAGGTTGATGCTGGCCAATAGTGTTCATCAGTAGATTGGTGCTGGCCAATAGTGTTCATCAGTAGATTGGTGCTGGCCAATAGTGTTCATCAGTAGATTGGTGCTGGCCAATAGTGTTCCTCAGTAGATTGGTGCTGGTCAATAGTGTTCATCAGTAGATTGGTGCTGGCAAATAGTGTTCATCAGTAGATTGGTGCTGGCCAATAGTGTTCATCAGTAGATTGGTGCTGGCCAATAGTGTTCATCAGTAGATTGGTGCTGGCCAATAGTGTTCATCAGTAGATTGGTGCTGGCCAATAGTGTTCCTCAGTACATTGAGTGTTGGAAAATAGAATTTAGCGTTGAACAGTTATCCTAATATGGTTGCTCCGCAGAGTTGTTTCATTTGAAAATTAATATTAAAGTGTTAAAATGAACATAAATATAAAGTAACTTGAAAGATAAACAACAGACGGAAGCAACTCGTTTGAAACATTCTTATATCACAAGTATTTCGTTTTTAAATACTATTGAATTCCTATATTGTAATTTTATTTTCTTTTTTCTCACAAGGCCTGATTTGTTTTTCGTGTCATTGAACAGTAAAACAACGTTACCATCAAGTCAAAATGCTTGCATAAAAATTCACCGAGAAATGAAGAGAATGCAAATAAATGGAAAAGCAATGACTAAGGCTGTGATCCATCCCTTTAACTCGCAATGACTGCATCGGGAGACAAAAAACAAATTGAGAGAAAAAATAAAACAATTGTAAAGATTTTCAAAGTTTTTCAGACAACTGTAACTTTTAAATTACATATTATAAAAAAAGTGTTTTGTCCAAATAAATTATAAAAAAATAAAACAACTGTAAAGGTGTTTAAGAGTAAATGTGAAATAGTTAACAGGTAATGGCTAAATAAAGTATATTTTGCTACGATTACAATGAAACATGATTTGGTTTACTGTACAATTATATGAGTTTAATTTGTTCCAGTCTTGGCATAGTAAGGCGAAATTTTGTATAGAGTGGTATTATAGAAACCCATAGTAATTATCTAATGCAAACACCCCTTGATAAAACTCATCAAAATTTTATATACATACTATGCATATTAAAAACTAGTAGCAGAACAATATGTTAATCTTAGCAACTATAATAACTACAGTAACTTTAATGTATTTAGTAGTTATGATCTGCACTAAAATGTACATAACCGTGTACAATGTGCGTGTACGTTCCATGGAGAGTTCCACCTTCAAGACGGGTGTATAACATAAACGCTGCATTTAACTTGAAGGAACTTAGCTAACTAAACACATACTTGAAGCTAAGTGTGGTTTGCATTTTACTAACCTTCAACTTAGTCATAGACTAAGATTTTATCACTTATCTGTTATCGGTTTCGTTTTTACTATAACTTATAACAAATACCGCTGAACTGAGATAGTGAGCATCGTATCTCTTTCAGGCATTGTGAGATGGATTTCGGCAAATAGCATATCAGCAATTACGTTATTTATTCGTAATCAGTATACTGACTGCCAGAATTTAATTTTGAAAAAAATTGTTTTCGAAAGAAAAAAAGTCGAAACAATTTTGTCCTTGTGTAGCAAGGACGAAAAAGCATCGTGTTCCTTATAGTAAGACAAAAGAATGGTTATAACTGGTCGTAACTCGAGGGAGCGTTGAACTAATTAATAATTTAGCACGTGCACGTGAGCCCTTGCTAAAAGGGTATACAGTATATGGTTAGAGCGACTAGAATGGTAAGAAAGGCTTAGTCTTGTGGTTTGGTGGCATGCTTTCAAATTTGAGATTGCAGTTTGAGTGAGTTCCAATCCAGTACGAAGCGAATTTTTCATTGCCGGACAACAGTTGATGACAACACAACTTTGAGATATATGTATGTCTCAATATATATCTGTATATATACTGTATATACATGTATCATATATATATACTGTATATACATGTATCATATATATATATATACTGTATATACATGTATCATATATATATATACTGTATATACATGTATCATATATATATATACTGTATATACATGTATCATATATATATATACTGTATATACATGTATCATATATATATAGCAAACTGTAGATTATATGCTGTATTAATGTATACTATATGCAGCAAGGGTGGCCCAAGTATCCAGCTATGATGATGATGCAGTGAGAGTATTTGATCTGCCAACACTCAAAGAGTTTTTATTTGACCTTTCATTCTTACTATATAGTAACTCCACTATAATACAATTTGTAATGACACTGGTAGCCATGTGCTACATTGTTTAATGGTAATAGACGAACATTCTCTTGGCTGAGATGTCTATTTCGACTTCCAGCCTGCCGAATTGTGAAGCGGCATGAAGTTTATAGTTTTTTATGATTTATAATAGCAGAAGTTCTCCTAGCTCTCTTGTGTATTATTCCCACTGGGTGTTATTCCCACTGGGTGTTATTCCCACTGGGTGTTATTCCCACTGGGTGTTATTCCCACTGGGTGTTATTCCCACTGGGTGTTATTCCCACTGGGTGTTATTCCCACTGGGTGTTATTCCCACTGGGTGTTATTCCCACTGGGTGTTATTCCCACTGGGTGTTATTCCCACTGGGTGTTATTGCCACTGGGTGTTATTCCCACTGGGTGTTATTCCCACTGGGTGTTATTGCTTGCTTGTAATTTAGGATGAAACTGAAGTTCATTATTATTGAAATTAAAATAGTATTAATACTAATACATTAAATATTATTCATCCACTTATATAGTGATTCATTAAATTACTTTGTATGACTTTACGTTTCAAAATATCATACAATATTTTATATATATTACAATAAATTATAACTTGTTATATAACATCATATTATTTTATATCATTATTATTGTACATAATATTATATTGTGTTATAATACGCTATGCTATATACGCTATATACGCTATATTACATGTGTATATACGCTATATACGCTATATTACACGTGTATATACGCTATATACACTATATTACGCGTGTATATACGCTATATTACACATGTATATACGCTATATTACACGTGTATATACGCTATATTACACGTGTATATATGCTATATTACACGTGTATATATGCTATATTACATGTGTATATACACTATATTATACGTGTATATACGCTATATACGCTATATTACACGTGTATATACGCTATATACGCTATATTACACGTGTATATACGCTATATACGCTATATTACACGTGTATATATGCTATATTACACGTGTATATACGCTATATATGCTATATTACACGTGTATATACGCTATATACGCTATATTACACGTGTATATACGCTATATACGCTATATTACACGTGTATATACGCTATATACGCTATATTACACGTGTATATATGCTATATTACACGTGTATATACGCTATATATGCTATATTACACGTGTATATACGCTATATACGCTATATTACACGTGTATATACGCTATATACGCTATATTACACGTGTATATACGCTATATACGCTATATTACACGTGTATATTATGTTGGCTCTTGAAGATTTTAAGAAGACCGCAGACTATTAGCAAGGAGGACGTCAACGACAAAAGAGTCCTTAAAAAGCATTTGAGTTGACAAGCTGTACGCTTCTATTAGCTTTCATAGAACTGATTGCCGTAATATAGATAGTGTTTTTGACAATCAGCTGCCAATAGTTTTTGTTCATTGATAAAACTTTATTTCCGGATGTTTCCGTTAACCTTCAGCCTAATCAGCATGAATGAATATGCAGGAGTAAGCGGTACGCGTTGACCAACCCCCAACATCAGTCCATGCGCTCCTTACGATGCCAAGTCATTTCCTGTGAGTGCAGGTTGTAGCTAAGTTGGTGCAGGCTACTATAGGCTTAATTAAAATCAAACAAAAGGCTAACCAAATAATTATGTAAATGCTACACAAAGCTCTAGTATTTTTAAATTCACTCTAAGGCCTCATCAGCTCAAGCTTGAGTGAACTCAATCTGTGGTAGATTTTGAGATATCTACCAACCAATCGCTCCTGTTGTGGCCGGAAAGCGCTATGAAAAGGCAACCGTAGAGAGATCACACCCTAACATAGGAAATACCTACAGCCATGCCTTCACACTGAGTAGTCGACCCGCCTTTACCTCATAATAGACACCTGATAATAGACACCTGATAATAGACATCTGTTTAATCCTCAAGTTTGCCGCAAGTATTTCCATATTTAGACATCCAACCATGACAATGATAGAATGGCTTGTCTAATTTGCCTTCTTTAGGATAATAAATTTATTTTTGCCAGCAGAATCGGGCTTCTCGTAACAATAGCGTTAATCAAGGTTTTTTTGTGGAAATTGAGTTCTGGTGATAATTGGAAGAAAACTATTTTTGACACTGTTTAATTACCAAACTGTAACGGTGACATTTTGAACAAAAACAATTATAGCCAAAACTTGGCTGATTTAATACGAAGGGCTCATCACCTCGTCTGTTTGGTGAAAAGTTAACTACATAACATATAAGTTACAATGTGAGGTCTTTATCTAATTTATAAGGATATAATTAAATTATATCCTTATAAAATATAATTATACCCATATATCCATCATAATATATATCAGCTATATCCTAATTTATAAGGATATAATTGTAAGAGATATTATATAAATTTGCAAATTTTTCTTTATAAATTATATAATATTTCTTTTCTCACTTCGAGCTATAATATAGTGTAAATATACTACATATCTCAAAGACTGAGTAAGATGTCTGCTTAGCTTGTGGTTGTGCATGCTTTTAGACCATTGTTGTACAAGAAATGGCCCTGTGATCTTGACAGAATATGGCTGATACGAGCGGCGAGGAAACCTTGACAACTGGAGACATGCCCAGTTGCAGAAAGCAATATAAGGTTGGATGTCATTTCTGTTACCAGTGGCCTTTTTACGGGTGAACCCCAACCTGTTGGTTGCAGGTCAGGAGTTCTAGACCAATAGGCCATGGCTGCTTAGCTAATGTAAACAGGCTGAAGCAAGGTAAAGTGCAACCACAAAGAAATTGTGCATGGCTCAAATATGTAAGTGTGTTTACATTATACACAGGATGCTCATTATAGTCCTCATGTAGGCTAACCAACAGACAATAGTTTTCCTATCAACTCTTGTAAAAAAATTCTCTTTTCTGCTCATATTTTTAGTAAGTCGAGCTGTCTCGAGAGTTCCCCCAAGAGGTAGTTCTCAGGATTATCGCAAACAAAAATCGTAACTTTAGATAGAGCCTAAATAGCTATAAACTATCTATGTATATCTGTGTCTATGTCTTTTTGTAATACCAAAATATAGTAATAATTCCTACTAATATATTTGCAATGTTTGAGAGAAGAAATATTGATTGTTAGACAGAGTAGAGACCCAATTCTTCTCTCTCAAACCAACTAGAGATGTCCAAAACCTATTGTCATAATACGCGCCCTTAACGGGTAACGAGTAAAGTCTTACGGTCTTCAACTTGAGTAACCAATAATTGACCGGGAACACTAGCGAAATTATCCAATTAGTTTGATATGCTTTATTATGTAACACACTCTCACTCTAACAAGTGCCAGATAAACTAGTTAAAATTTTTAAAAGCCATGTTCATTCAATTTATATGTTTATATTTACGAAGTATCGAGGAAATATTTTTTTCTTGTATAAAGGACCAATTTTGTTGGGTTGGTTGAGTTTCTCTGCAACTTTTTGCAACATTTCTGTGTTAAATTCTAACAGTGTTAGGACATCAGACAGAGGCTATATCATTCTGACTTAAATTTCACAGCATTTAAAAAATTGTTGGTGTGTTTTTTCAATTTGAGGCAAACTTGCACTTTGGTGTGCTGGCTAGATTTGTCATGAATAAAACCATGTACTTATGTATAAGTATAACTTATATGGTGTTCCACATTAGCTAAAATATTGATGTTACATTCATGGACAACCAAGACAATAAAAAAACTTGTTTCAAATTATTTTTGAATGCTTGCAATGACTGACAAAGCAAGTCATGCATGTAACTTATATTGTAAAACACTAAAAGGTCAAAATTTGCTAACAATTTGGTTTGAGTTTAAACTCATTAGTTTGATTTCAACATCAACCATCGGTCATTTCAACTTCTCCAACTAACCAAGTCAGGTGTCAGCCTCTTTCGGCGGCTAGAGGTCTGTCTCCCATATAGCTGTGTGTCGTGTAATGTGCCTGGTACATGAGTGGTCTCAGCTGGTCATGTTATATAGTCACTACTTTATATAGTCACTACTTTATATAGTCACTACTTTATATAGTCACTACTTTACATAGTCACTACTTTATATAGTCACTACTTTATATAGTCACTACTTTATATAGTCACTACTTTATGTTTGACATTAAGTCAATCTTCTCAACGATTACAGCGTTGAACTATAGCAGCTATATCAGATTGGTAGAACTATAGCAACTATGTCCGATTAGTAGTACTATAGCAGCTATGTCAGATTAGTAGTACTATAGCAGATATGTCAGATTAGTAGAATGGATTTCAGATACACAGAAACACAGACAAACTTTGAGAAATATATAAATAGATTTGCAATTTCTGGATCAATCATTATCATCCGATATCTATCATTCACTGCTGGTCAGATGTCTGTTTATAGCTATTTACTGACCTTGGCGCGTTAAATCTTAGTCAGTTTCATTGGCCCATAGAGTACAAGGAACCATAGAGTACAAGGAACCATAGAGTACAAGGAACCATAGAGTACAAGGAACCATAGAGTACAAGGAACCATAGAGTACAAGGAACCATAGAGTACAAGGAACCATAGAGTACAAGGAACCATAGAGTACAAGGAACCATAGAGTACAAGGAACCATAGAGTACAAGGAACCATAGAGTACAAGGAACCATAGAGTACAAGGAACCATAGAGTACAAGGAACCATAGCGTACAAGGAACCATAGAGTACAAGGAACCATAGAGTACAAGGAACCATAGAGTACAAGGAACCATAGCGTACAAGGAACCATAGAGTACAAGGAACCATAGAGTACAAGGAACCATAGAGTACAAGGAACCATAGAGTACAAGGAACCATAGAGTACAAGGAACCATAGAGTACAAGGAACCATAGAGTACAAGGAACCATAGAGTACAAGGAACCATAGAGTACAAGGAACCATAGCGTACAAGGAACCATAGAGTACAAGGAACCATAGAGTACAAGGAACCATAGAGTACAAGGAACCATAGCGTACAAGGAACCATTGAGTACAAGGAACCATAGAGTACAAGGAACCATAGAGTACAAGGAACCATAGAGTACAAGGAACCATAGAGTACAAGGAACCATAGAGTACAAGGAACCATAGAGTACAAGGAACCATAGAGTACAAGGAACCATAGAGTACAAGGAACCATAGAGTACAAGGAACCATAGAGTACAAGGAACCAGTAATAAGTGGCCCATAGAGTACAAGGAACCAGTAATAAGTGGATATTACCATTGTTTATCTGCTGAAAAGATAACGAGATTTCCACAAATATTTTGAGGTATGAACCTTGATTTGCTGGTTTGCAAAAAATTGAACCAGAATCCTTTTGGTTGCTTTTAAACAAAAGTGTAACCACGTTTAACCAGGCTCCATCAATATACACACATCCTTCAGACCTCATATACAACACCCTTTCAATCACTTATTGTCCAATCAGTCATCAACAAGCCGTCTCTTAGGTATAAAATACCACATAATAATAAGCTAACTATATACAACATGTAATAAAATCTGTACTTAGGTTTAAGACTTTTCTATTGTATTGTGAGTGGTTTCCTACCTGGCGTTTAGTTGAGTCATTTCGCTTCTTTAAGACACTGAACCCAAACAAAAACTCCAGCATCTATTCTTTGCTGTGAATAGAACAAAAAAGAAATAATCTTACCACTTTCTTTAATGGCTGTCACTAGAGGGAGCTGTTAAATCAAGGCTGACTTTAATGGCCGTCACTAGATAGAGCTGTTGAATCAAGGTGACTTGAATGGCCGTCACTAGATAGAGCTGTTGAATCAAGGCTGACTTGAAAGCATCTTTCAGTTTCTCTGCCGGTATCTAAATAATCGCCGCCATCAAACTTTAAAAGTTTCCGTTCGAAGGTATAGATATTTTTTCTCATTGGTGATTTTGAGTTGTTTGTCTGAATCAGAGTCTGACTGGCAGGATGTATATAGATTAAATTCAGTAAAACTTGATAAAACTTGGTTAAAACGCTCAGAAGAATAATAAATACGTTCCCAGACTTCTCCAAGTATTATATATATACGGTCTCAGCGGCATCTGGTACTTACATGTTCACACATTTAGAAGAAAATATTGAGACAAATTTTAACCAACCTATCTTTAAATGATTTGAAACGTCTACAGCGATGTATCTGAGGCTATACTTGAAGTTTTATTCTAATGATCATGAGCAAATACAACATAAAATATATGTCAATAGAGACGCGTAACACCGCAACTTCAACACCATAATTGATGTAAAAATGCGTGAGACAAACATGAAACATGACTGCTGCTGTCTTTTTCTAACAAGCATTTTAACCGCGATTAAGTTTTGCCAATTTGAATCTTGAAACATCTTGGCAGTGGGATCACATAAACTAACAAATAAAATTTCAAATGGTTGAAAAATATGAAATCCTTTAAAATTTGGCATCAGCGTCTCTTTGAGAACTGATTAGTGATGTTACAAGTCTTGCTGCCGTTACCTCCTCATCTTGCTGCCGTTACCTCCTCGTCTTGCTGCCGTTACCTCCTCGTCTTGCTGCTGTTACCTTCTGATCTTGCTGCCGTTATCTTCTCATGGCCAATACTGAAAGATAAGTCTTTTCATATACCCTTGTTTTGTACCATCTACATTTTTGCTTAGAAAAGTGGATGTTCTCCCATTGCCAGACATGTTAACCTATTTTACTAACATTGTTGGATTAACATACTAAATGGTTTAACTCATTCAGATATCACTGATATGTTTCAATTCTCAAGTACCAGATATCCAAAATGTGATGTAATTGTACGTACCAAAATATGTACTCAACAATTGTATTGCTAATTATTTTAATATTTTATCAAAAGAGATAATATGTGTGCCTCAACTAAGTAGTCTCAAGTTTTTTTTGCCAAAAGTTTTGTTTTTGTGTTTATAACACCAGATGGCAATAACTTTATATTTATCGATTTATTTGTGCTGCTGTGTGTAAAACATTTTTTATAAAAATAATTATAGACTGCCCAATATGAGTATATATATGCAATACTGTTGCTGGTGCTGCCAGCAATAGTATTGTGTATAAAGTATCAATATATATACGCAATACTATTGCCGGTGCTGCCAGCAATGACTCGACACAAGACAGGATAGGGAGCCTCTTGGCACAATTTGGTTTCCTCATAGGGTATTATTATGAAAATGTATGCAGCAGAGGGGTTAATTCAGGTAGTACCTGTCTTAGCGTGTCAACTCTCCACAGACAGGACACGCAATGCAGCCGAGACGCTATGGCTGACAGGAACACGTGCTCCAGATCCGACAAATACATAAATTGCTGGTCTTGATGGCACCATGCTAAAAACAAGCCATCATACTATGTTTATAAATAACTAGATACGTAGCGTAGCGTGACAGTTGCAGATGTTGATTTGTTTATTTGCAATAATAATAATATAGGCAACAACCGATTTGAATGTATAATAAGAGGAGAAGGGGAGCAACAGCCTTATGGCAAATATATTTTAGAATGTTTAGTCTTATTTCTATTAATATATTGAAGGTGGCAGCAACAACAAGTGATCAGACGATTTTGAATAATTAATATAAAATAAAAAGTCAAAAAATAAAAAGTATAATGTAAATTATATAATTTGAAGGACAGCATATAAAATGTAAAATATAAAGTATAAAATATAAAAAAAGATGAACTATAAATTATCATACATTAAATTAAGTATATATAAAAATATAATAACAAAATTTACAAGGAGCATAATGATGAGTTTATAAGAAGATCAAAAAAACATAATAACTTCATATTATAATATTTTTGGTAAAACAATATTCTAATACAACGATTGTTAAACATAATTTGAATGTCATAGGAAATGACCAAACATAGAGGCTGCGATGCACTAAAGCTTTTGGAATGTCAAATATTATAATTTTTGTTGATATAAAACACCGAGTTCCTGGATTGATGCCTTTGAAATGGTGCAACAAATCCATAGCAAACCATATGATTAGTGTCAACTGGTGGCTTTTCAGAAGTTTATTAGCAAAGTTACAGAAGTATGATTTTCAGCTACAGCTCAACAGAACTGTGTATAACCGGTCTCATATATTGTGCGCTTTACCAAATATACTGTAACTTCTATATTGGTGAAAGGTACAATTTGAAGTTGTCCTCTTTGTGTAGACAATGAAAAATTTCCACAACTTGTTTATGCTTTTGAACAGTTCATAGAATGGCAAATAATGTAATTTGTGTCTAAATTGTCAATAAGAAATTGGGTGACTTGCAGATTTTAATCCTCTCCGCTTGCTGAAGGCCATCTGGGTCAGTCTCATCATCAGAAATAACTATATATTCCTTACATTACTAATTGAGTGCATTGTACATTGCAGGCTATGAAGTGTGAAATATCTTGAAAATTATAGAAACTGTTTTTAATTTAATGTGATACTTTTAAATAAAGCAAACTTTTTTTTAGTTGTTCAAATTATTTTTTCGAATTTTTTAAAATCTACTGAACAGTTTTCTTACTTTGAGAATTTCAGATCTTATCTTTTGTTCATTTTATATCAGCCTATCTCTGTTGATGTGTTATAGCTGTCTATGACGATGTGTTACAGCTATCTATGATGATGTGTTACAGCTATCTATGTTGATGTGTTATAGCTGTCTATGACGATGTGTTACAGCTATCTATGATGATGTGTTGCAGCTGTCTATGATGATGTGTTACAGCTATCTATGACGATGTGTTGCAGCTGTCTATGATGATGTGTTGCAGCTATCTATGATGATGTGTTACAGCTATCTATGATGATGTGTTACAGCTATCTATGATGATGTGTTACAGCTATCTATGATGGAGTGTTACAGCTATTTATGATGATGTGTTACAGCTATCTATGATGATGTGTTACAGCTATCTATGATGGAGTGTTACAGCTATCTATGATGATGTGTTGCAGCTGTCTATGATGATGTGTTGCAGCTATCTATGATGATGTGTTACAGCTATCTATGATGATGTGTTACAGCTATCTATGATGATGTGTTACAGCTATCTATGATGGAGTGTTACAGCTATCTATGATGATGTGTTACAGCTATCTATGATGATGTGTTACAGCTATCTATGATGGAGTGTTACAGCTATCTATGTTGATGTGTTACAGCTATCTATGATGATGTGTTACAGCTATCTATGATGGTGTGTTACAGCTATCTATGATGATGTGTTACAGCTATCTATGATGATGTGTTACAGCTATCTATGATGGAGTGTTACAGGTATCTATGTTGATGTGTTACAGCTATCTATGATGATGTGTTACAGCTATCTATGATGATGTGTTACAGCTATCTATGATGGAGTGTTACAGCTGTCTATGATGATGTGTTACAGCTATCTATGATGGAGTGTTATAGCTGTCTATGATGATGTGTTACAGCTATCTATGATGGAGTGTTACAGCTGTCTATGACGATGTGTTACAGCTGTCTATGATGATGTGTTGCAGCTGTCTATGATGATGTGTTACAGCTGTCTATGATGATGTGTTACAGCTATCTATGATGGAGTGTTACAGCTATCTATGATGATGTGTTACAGCTATCTATGATGATGTGTTACAGCTATCTATGATGGAGTGTTACAGCTATCTATGTTGATGTGTTACAGCTATCTATGATGGAGTGTTACAGCTATCTATGTTGATGTGTTACAGCTATCTATGATGGAGTGTTATAGCTGTCTATGATGATGTGTTACAGCTATCTATGATGGAGTGTTACAGCTGTCTATGATGATGTGTTACAGCTATCTATGATGGAGTGTTATAGCTGTCTATGATGATGTGTTACAGCTATCTATGATGGAGTGTTACAGCTGTCTATGACGATGTGTTACAGCTATCTATGATGATGTGTTACAGCTGTCTATGATGATGTGTTACAGCTGTCTATGACGATGTGTTACAGCTGTCTATGATGGAGTGTTATAGCTGTCTATGATGATGTGTTACAGCTATCTATGATGGAGTGTTATAGCTGTCTATGATGATGTGTTACAGCTATCTATGATGGAGTGTTATAGCTGTCTATGATGATGTGTTACAGCTATCTATGATGGAGTGTTACAGCTGTCTATGATGATGTGTTACAGCTATCTATGATGATGTGTTACAGCTGTCTATGATGATGTGTTACAGCTGTCTATGACGATGTGTTACAGCTGTCTATGATGGAGTGTTACAGCTGTCTATGATGATGTGTTACAGCTATCTATGATGGAGTGTTATAGCTGTCTATGATGATGTGTTACAGCTATCTATGATGGAGTGTTATAGCTGTCTATGTTGATGTGTTACAGCTATCTATGATGGAGTGTTATAGCTGTCTATGATGATGTGTTACAGCTATCTATGATGGAGTGTTACAGCTGTCTATGATGATGTGTTACAGCTATCTATGATGGAGTGTTATAGCTGTCTATGATGATGTGTTACAGCTATCTATGATGGAGTGTTATAGCTGTCTATGATGATGTGTTACAGCTATCTATGATGGAGTGTTACAGCTGTCTATGACGATGTGTTACAGCTATCTATGATGGAGTGTTACAGCTGTCTATGATGATGTGTTACAGCTATCTATGATGGAGTGTTATAGCTGTCTATGATGATGTGTTACAGCTATCTATGATGGAGTGTTACAGCTGTCTATGACGATGTGTTACAGCTATCTATGATGGAGTGTTACAGCTGTCTATGACGATGTGTTACAGCTATCTATGATGGAGTGTTATAGCTGTCTATGATGATGTGTTACAGCTATCTATGATGGAGTGTTATAGCTGTCTATGATGATGTGTTACAGCTATCTATGATGGAGTGTTACAGCTGTCTATGATGATGTGTTACAGCTATCTATGATGGAGTGTTACAGCTGTCTATGATGATGTGTTGCAGCTGTCTATGATGGTGTGTTACAGCTATCTATGATGATGTGTTACAGCTATCTATGATGATGTGTTACAGCTATCTATGATGGAGTGTTACAGCTATCTATGTTGATGTGTTACAGCTATCTATGATGATGTGTTACAGCTATCTATGATGGAGTGTTACAGCTGTCTATGACGATGTGTTACAGCTATCTATGATGGAGTGTTACAGCTGTCTATGACGATGTGTTACAGCTGTCTATGATGATGTGTTGCAGCTGTCTATGATGATGTGTTACAGCTATCTATGATGGAGTGTTATAGCTGTCTATGATGATGTGTTACAGCTATCTATGATGGAGTGTTATAGCTGTCTATGATGATGTGTTACAGCTATCTATGATGGAGTGTTACAGCTGTCTATGACGATGTGTTACAGCTATCTATGATGATGTGTTACAGCTATCTATGATGGTGTGTTACAGCTATCTATGATGATGTGTTACAGCTATCTATGATGATGTGTTACAGCTATCTATGATGATGTGTTACAGCTATCTACGATGTTGTGTTGCAGCTGTCTATGATGATGTGTTGCAGCTATCTACGATGATGTGTTACAGCTATCTATGATGGTGTGTTACAGCTATCTATGATGATGTGTTACAGCTATCTATGATGATGTGTTACAGCTGTCTATGATGATGTGTTACAGCTATCTATGATGATGTGTTACAGCTATCTATGATGATGTGTTACAGCTGTCTATGATGATGTGTTACAGCTATCTATGATGGTGTGTTACAGCTGTCTATGATGATGTGTTACAGCTGTCTATGATGATGTGTTACAGCTGTCTATGATGATGTGTTGCAGCTATCTATGACGATGTGTTACAGCTATCTATGATGATGTGTTACAGCTATCTATGATGATGTGTTACAGCTGTCTATGATGTTGTGTTGCAGCTGTCTATGATGATGTGTTGCAGCTGTCTATGATGATGTGTTACAGCTATCTATGATGATGTGTTACAGCTATCTATGATGATGTGTTACAGCTGTCTATGATGATGTGTTACAGCTATCTACGATGTTGTGTTGCAGCTGTCTATGATGATGTGTTGCAGCTGTCTATGATGATGTGTTACAGCTATCTACGATGTTGTGTTGCAGCTGTCTATGATGATGTGTTACAGCTATCTATGATGATGTGTTACAGCTATCTATGATGATGTGTTACAGCTATCTACGATGATGTGTTATAGCTGTCTATGACGATGTGTTACAGCTATCGACGATGATGTTTTACAGCTATCGACGATGATGTGTTACAGCTATCTATGATGATGTGTTACAGCTATCTATGATGATGTGTTACAGCTATCTATGATGGTGTGTTACAGCTATCTATGATGATGTGTTACAGCTATCTACGATGATGTGTTATAGCTGTCTATGACGATGTGTTGCAGCTGTCTATGATGCAGTGTTACAGTCTTATTGTTATTCTACCGCATACTGTATTACTGCCTTATTGCGTATTGCACCCTGACCTCTTTAATCTAACTTTGTTCAAAGCATTTAATACTCTTGATCTTATGGGTAAAGTTCAGAGTTAAGATTGTTTCTAAAGCATTTTTATACCAACAACCTTTAGATTTATGATGAAGAGTTGGAGAAGATGAGGCTATAACAGGGATGTGTTAGTGACAATGATTAGAGTGGTTAGTGATGAGATGTATTTGTACATGTGCTACAGGAAACAAGGTGAGGCTATAACAAGGATGTGTTAGTGATAATGATTAGAGTGGTTAGTGATGAGATGTATTTGTACACGCTCTACAGGAAACAAGGCAGTAATAGAATTATGGCTACGGGATCTTTATTAGCCATTTAGCTCATCAAGTTGGCTGAGCAGAAGAACTACGGACAAAAGAGAAATTAGCTCCGTTTCTCTCAGATGTGTCATAATTTTTGTGAGTTGTTAAAAGTAGTGTCACATCTGATAAGATAATTAAAAGAGAATATAGTCAAGTCAAAGTGACAGCAATAGCAGGTGCTTGTATTATAGCCTACATGTAATGTGTATTAACTGCTTCTTACTGATTATTTGAGGCTGTTTTGCAAATAAACTGACATAATTTGTTGATTTCTTTTGACCGTCAGATTTTAATTACTTGTGACTTTATTATTCATTTCCTGAATATAATGATACATTTAAATAAAAATAATCAGTCAATTCCATTTAAGGTGATTTATTTCTGATTGTGATATAAATAGCCAATTTTTGCATTGTAGCTTTTGCCAATAGAATATGTATGCAAATTTGTTTATTAAATCCAGGCATGCCAGTATTTCCATTATTCATCTGTTAGTATAGAAACAATACTGTTTCTAACTGAGTCCTATCCAGAAAGTTGTTCATATTGTAAAGCTTTAACAAAATTTATTTTTTATGAATTTGTAAACAGCCTGTTCATGGGTTTAAAATGTACCGATATATTCAGCCTGTCCATATAGATATATTCAGCCTGTCCATATAGATATATTCAGCCTGTCCATATAGATATATTCAGCCTGTCCATATAGATATATTCAGCCTGTTCATATAGATATATTCAGCCTGTCCATATAGATATATTCAGCCTGTTCATATAGATATATTCAGCCTGTCCATGGGTTTAAAATGTACCGATATATTCAGCTGGGTACTATATACTCCATGGGGTGACATGAATATGAATCAAACCTTCTAATGGCAAAAGAATAGATTTAGTAATGCACAGATTCATGGCTCTTCGCCCCTTTTCAGGATTTATAACTCTTCGTTCGCTCCATTCAGACGTATCTATTCATATAAGCAATGCCTCGGTAGTCGTCAATGACAACGGTGTTGTAGAAGATGGGCGGAGTTTATTGATATATAGGTGGAAATTTTATCGAAAAAGCTCATAATGACAATTCTCGGCAGAGACCGCCATACGGAGTAACATGTCGACTGTGGCACTTCCAGCTCAGTACATCCCGGCATCGACAGTGGCAAGCATGTACGGAGGGCAGACGAATGCTCCACAGGCTCATAGTTATGAACCGTCTAAACTTTATGACACGACAAAACTTTACGATTCACCAAAGTTTTACGATACAGCCAAAGCTTACGACGGTTCAAAACTGTACGAATCGGCTAAGCCGTATGAGCACCTAACAAGTGGGAATACACCTACCGCCGCTTACCTTCCATGGCAATCAACATTTAAGTATGACGCTTTGGCCCCTAGCTGGCCTGCAGCTGCCGGCAACACCGCTACTCCTTGGTATGGACATCAGGCTACAGGGCTTAGCATCGGTCACATAGTAAAACCAGAACTCCAGGACTACACTCGGTATGTACATGAGAAAATCAAGCCAGTTTATGAAACTTTATCTAGTTGAAAAATTAGTTTTTTTATTTTTTAAAAAGATTTTAAATTTTTTCTTTGCAAATCCTTCAACTTTCAAAAATGAAATGAGACTGAAATTTCAACTTGTGTTAGCATCTTTCTATAAAAGCTTTCAGCTAATTCTTACTAGTTGTTGGCAAGCGGAATCCCTGGAACATTGCTCCAAGGAGACAATGATTCGTCTCACAAAGCGACGAAAAACCAAGGAGATAACTAAGACTCTCACAATCGCCTGCCAGTCAGCAACTTAAAATTGTTATGAAATTTACAAGACTTGCCTCAGAATTATTTGCTCTACAATTATTTCAAAGAATTCATTTATTATTTTTGCCCATTGTTTTGGTCAAACATTTTGCTGCTAATAATTAGCTGCGGGTGAAAGGAATTGTCAGAGGGTTACCATCTCCTAGTCTCGCCGCAATCCCGCAGCAGAATGGATGTGCACCGAATAAGCAAATAGCTTTAGAGTGCTTTAACATCGACTGATAAAATATTGACACGAAACGTTTTAGTATGTTTGTAATCCATTATTCGACGTCGTTGGCCACTTGTAACGCAGCAATCCATTCGCTGACACACTGTCTGAATATAGTGCATATACTTTCGCATGGCTCCAGATAACTTGAAAATCAATCTGATGTTTTTAGGTGATGTTTCTCTAAGAACACTCTCCCAAACTCTACCACGGCGGCAGCGGTTCTATTTGCCTCACTGCCTCTATTTTTTGCCCGGTATTGATCATTTAATCGAGTAAACTGTTTTAACGCTTAAAATCTCGGAACTAATTCTGTTTTTAAAGCCGTAATGAGCTTTTGTAAACAAAGCGTCGGGTGTTTAACTTCCGATAGTAGAGACTATCAGAACAAAGGACACGCGATCCTCCAACAGACTTAAGGGTCATCATCTCTAAGCAATTGCAATTTGATGAGTGGTGATGATATTGCTAGCCGTGCGCATGCCAACGTCATCGTAAAGAGACAGCCAACTATAACTGATGTCAGTTAATGGCCATTTTCCTTCTAAAAACCGAAAACAAAAATATTTGAAAATATACTTATTGTAGAGTTGAAAATTAAATATATCTATTTGAGAATCTTAAAGAAATGGCTTTAATAGCCTGCACCTGTTTTTATATAAAATGAATAACTGACTACTATACAGCCAGTGTCTGAGCAAGTTGATTACCTCCAAAAGAGAAGCAGCGACCAATTTCAATGAGATAAAAGAAAAGATGTAACTAATTCGCAGGCCTGTTGGGGGCCAAGTATTCATAGTCAAGTATTTTAGTGTTTTGTTTCCATATTAGACATGGTCTAGATTGATTAATCACAATTTGATCCAGTGACATTTTGCTTTTAGCTAACCTACTTCCTTGCCCTAGTAACAACTTTGATTCAAATATTTTTAGTCTAAAATAATTAATCGGTTATGTAAAATAACTGGCAAAGCTGTTGGCACAAAGGCTAAATTGAATTACTGTGACATATTATTTTTTACTAGTATTAATATTATAGCTTGTATATTGTAGCATTTTTGGTATTTCTTCAGTCGCTAGTACTTGAATAAAGGTTAGAACAATGACCCAGAGGTTCATTTTAAAAGTTTTAGAGCTTTCCGCAGCATTTGTGCGGATTCTATTTCTCTATATCTTATTTATTCAGCTGACATTGTTCTTATCTTAATACCATACTCGCCCTAATTACAGTGGTTCCGCCAATCCTTTCTTTTATCACTTTCATTACTTTCATTTATTATTATTATTATTAGTAGTTTTATTATTGATATTAATTGTTATTATTCCTATTATTTTTATTGTTATCATAATCTTCTAATAGTTTATTAAAATATTAATAGCCAATAAAGTGGTTGAGCCATGTTGCCGATTACGATTTGACCAATAATGATGATAACAGTAGTAATCCTATATGGCTTATAGGCTTTAGGTAATCGGTAGGATTTTATCTCGCATTCTTTTTCGCATAAGACGGCGTCTCTAGACAGGTTGGCCACCAACAAGGGAACTGTTTTAGACAAATTGCTAATTTATGTAGTAGCTATACAAGTATCCTCTATCGTATACTGAGAACTATCGATGACACTTCGGTAAACATTCTATAAAAATGTTGTATTCCAGCGTTGTGGTGGGAAATGCTTTTTAATTCTATGAAGAAAGCTTGACTAGGGTTGTTATGCAATCACTGAATGAGTCATCGTGTCTGTTAATAGAGCTCTATGATTTCCTATCTAATATCCTCTGACAAAACTCTGGCCGTAAGAATAACTAATGGCCCAAACCTCCAAAGCTAATAGCATTTTAGCTCATTGTAAATGATATCGTGTTTAGGCAAGAGGTCATGAAATCTCTCAAACTCTTTTGCGCTGTTTGATGCAGTCAAAGTCACTACACGCTATGGTAGGGTTTAGGCAAGTCCTAAGGGGCCTTCAGGCTTTCTCCGTAGCTTCTCCTCTCGTAATTGCAAAAAAACTCTAAGGGCAGCAACAAAGGCGTCACGCATATATGAAAAAGTCGTCTGCAAAACAAATAATTTGTAGAGTTGATAAGCCAATTCATAACTGAACCTCCTGTCTCGGTTAAACTTTCAGAAACCTGCTTATTCAAGCCACAAGACACGAGACCACAATTTAAATCCAGTTAATTTAGTCTAGGCAAGAAGAGAAATTGTAAGAGGGACAAGATTGCTCTGGGCACGTGTGGCCAGCCTAATTGTTAAAGAGAAAGTGCAAAGAAGATCTAGCAATTAACTTTCAAACGACGACTGATTAAAATAATTGCTCTTTTTGTACGAAGTGGGTTGCCTTAAGCGTGGATGTATTCTCATCAGTACTGGTATATAGAAATATGGTGGGCCCTGAGGCTATTAAACAACACGCATTATTATTAATCCGACATTTTTTATTATTTTTCTCAGTTTGCACTTATTTTTCACACATTTTAAGACGTAAATTTTTTTTATTTTAGTGTTACGACCTCGATGGCAGCAGGGATGAACAATTGGGCTAGCTCCTGTACCTCTTACCTCACATCACCGCACTCGACTACCTATCCAACCCAGATAACTAGTGAGTACGCCGAATATCGAGACCCTTTTGAGGAAGAATCGCCTAGCAATGAAGATCTCGAACAGTTTGCAAAATCATTCAAACAGAAACGTATAAAGCTCGGGTTTACCCAGGCTGACGTAGGCATGGCTCTCGGTACTTTGTACGGCAATGTCTTCTCTCAGACGACGATCTGTCGGTTCGAGGCACTACAGTTAAGCTTTAAGAACATGTGCAAATTGAAACCTCTCTTACACCGTTGGCTTGATGAAGCGGACAGCGTGACTGGCCAATCAAATACCACCGATCATAAAATAACGACTCAAGGACGAAAGCGCAAGAAGAGAACAAGCATTGAGGTCGGAATTAAAACAGTCCTTGAAAATCATTTTCAAAAACATAGCAAACCATCAGCACAAGACATCGCCAACCTTGCCAACACCCTTCAGCTCGAAAAGGAAGTAGTCCGTGTCTGGTTCTGCAACCGACGACAAAAGGTAAAGTGCCCATACTTGATATCTCTGAGAATTTGAGTTTCATGGATTGTGTCAACGCTGGCGAGTGTTCTGAAATCAGACAAAAATCAGTTTAGAGATCAATGGATGTGACATTGTTCCAGTAAAATATCTTATCTGAAGCAAACTGCAAAATAAATAAAAAATCTCAAATCTTTTTTATTTAAATCATCCATCTTCTTCCATTGTTCACTCTTTTTTAAAGAACAACCACACACAAAAAGTTTCGTTGAATATTGTTTAATTTTTCGTCAACAGCGGCTTCTCTGGTAATTTAATTTGACTTGCTGTTTGAAAAACCTTTCAACAAGTAAAACTGGAAAAACCAATACATTTCAAAATAATTTTAAACCTAGTATTCATCAAGTTTTATGCATAATTGATCACTATAATCCAATTGAAAGGTTTGGGCCTATTGTCCTACAGCCATTTAGAAACTATAAGTTGCGCTACACTTTCTCCCTGTTGATTCGGAGCTTCTGCAAAAGGAGAAAAGCTTGTTTTGTACCACAATAGTCTGTAAAACACAATTAATCTTCTTGTCATGGGAAGTAATCTGTTAGAGCTCCTTGCACACCACGAAAACATCATTCATTTACAAGTGGTTGGTTGAATCGAGTCACTGGTTTATTGCAACGGATAAAATGCAAGCGTAACGCGAGTGTCACATCTAGACAAGTCGAGTCATTTCATTGCTGAGTGATTAATTGTCACTGTTGTCTATGAAGACTGCAAATGGCAAAATTTACCAACTAGACTTGGGAGTTAGCAAGAAGTTTAGAGGTTTAGTTCTAGGGTGGACAGTTTTTGTTGACACCCAACCAAGGCTTTTAGCTGCCGGTTGTCTTAGAGTTTTGGATGATGTAACGCATCAATCGATTAGTAACAGTAATGATATAGAAACAAACTTATTGAATACTGTTTTTTACTTTCCAGGAGAAAAGAATGTATTCTCAGAATGGTGAGCTGATATACCCGAGCGACTCAGAGGAAAGTGTTCCACCAACCAGCACCGCTGATAATCGGGCTGTGACCCCTCACAGCAACCCTTCTCTATCCCCAAACCCTGCTAAGCAATCAACCAACTCTCCACCTAGCACCAGAACAGACAGTTTTTCCGATAGATACAGTCCACCAAACATAGCGAATCCCCTAGACAGTGTCTCGGCAGCTGCATCCTCTAAGCAGCATGACCAGCTGACGTCAGTAGCAAACATAGCATCTATACCAAATCATATAGACAGCCTCGGTGCTGTCAGAGCACACGCTGACAGCAGGACACCTCATCAAGACAGCGTGAGCTTGACAACCCCGCCAGCTCATATGAACTCCATCAGCAGTACGAATAGCATGAGTGCCAGCTTACAGCATCCAGCATATAAAACGTCACCGCAGCCGTCCCCTAACGCAGTAGGTGCCTACAACATGACGTCGTATCAACTCAGCTCCCAGTATCCTCACACCCTGCCCCTTCTCAACCAGAGTCAATCACGTTATTAGAACTGTCTTTTTAAGCAATTTAAACTGCCTTTGAAATCGTTAGACAAAAGGCGTCAGATTTTTTGTTAAATTAAATTGAAACCCAGTTTGAAGCGAGTATTAACCTACCAATCGTAAACTAATCACAAACCAGCACTTTTGAGAAAAGTTTAAGTAGACAGAGGCGTGTTACCGCTCTTCTGTATGTGCTTCTACCTTATCATGTATTTTTTAGGGTAAGAAAATTTATTCATTTTTCTGTTGAACTTAACCGAAATGAGTTTTAAGTTATTTTCCTTTTATTGTACTTCTGAGCTAGTATTGTGAAAGTATAGTTTATCCAATGGCCTTTTTTCCTTCATTCATCAGCTTTACTTTGGCTTTACTGTGCAATCAAATCTTTTTTTTTGTTCTATATTGTTCCGCTATTGCTAGGTAACACGATGTGTTTATATCTTTTTTGTACAAACTGCGCATAGTCTTAGCAGACCTATTTATTTGCCAATTCAGGGTTTGAGAGAGCTTTATGAATCTGTAGCCTTATCACATACTTGGTCTACCTAATGTCTCTTTATACTATAACATTTCTCAATATAGATAATTGAATATTTATATTAATTATTTAATTCATTTCTTCATCATAACTTTATGTGGTGAGCACTAATGTTACGTGGAGCGAAAAAGAACATTCCGGAAAATGTACTCATGGTCAACATTCCTACCAAAGTTCGGTTCGCAGTTATTTATGCCATCACAGCAATCAGAGGTATTGTATATGTAAATATCAGCTAGTAAAGGAATATTCCTTTTAGCGGATCAAGTCGAATATTAAGCCATGAAGATGTGTATCCTAATTTTAGCTTCTGACCTCATCTTGAAATACTTTGGAAAAGTATCTGGTGCCAGTTACTGGTATATAAATGAATCATGGCATTAGGGTTGATAAACGCAAGTTTTTAATCAACCATAAAAATGTATTTTGGTAAGGAAAATAACTGATGAGAAAACAGTGATCAAATACAAATACACATCTATAATATAAAATCTATAGTCTATAATATGATATAAATGCAAAAGATTTGCTCATAACATATCAATTAAAATGCTGGCAGCTGTTACGCAATACAAAGTTGTTATTATTGGTTGATTGATTAAAAACAAGTCAAGTGGCTTTCATGTTGATTGGTTAAAACTATTAAATTTCAAAGTGGAATTGCCATACACCCTTCCGATTGAGTGTTTTTAACCCCAAGATTGAAGAGTGTGAAATAGAGGCCTGGGCAGTCGATGAAAGGTGACATGTTTAATAGCATCTCAGTTATAAATAACACTGGATGCAGGTTGTGCTATTCTCTGACACACCTTATAGAAGGATGTTTCTCTACAGGCTTGACGAGTCATCGTTTTACACTCTGCCCAATGATATGTCATAGGCTCTCCGTAATTAGTACAAATATTACGGTAAGTTAATTGCATGAGCTGCAGACAATATTTCTAAAATAATGTGTAATAAATTAAAGCCAACAGAGTTATTTGAACAAATTAAATAACCGTTAATAAGACATGCGGTTTGCACCGAATACATCATCAGCTCATCGTCTGAACAGCGCCAGCGACGGTTGCAAAGTTTCATAAAAAAAGTATTAGGTTGAGTTTGATTAACCTGAAGATCACTCTGACCGGCTTCGGGCGGTCTTCAAGCTTTGAGCTTTAAGTCTAACAGTTGCTAAATCACGCTAACTTACTTGAAGAGAGAAAAGACAAAAATGTTCACACTACGCAGATTTACTGTGTTGCTACAATCAGCAACTGACAACAACTGACAGCAACTGACAGCAACTGACAACAACTGACAACAGCTGACTAGCAAGTGACAGCAACTGACAGCAACTGACAACAACTGACAACAGCTGAATTGCAACTAAGTAATACTAAATAACGGACAAAATACGTTTAAAAGAAATAACACAAAAGAACAAAAAGTTTTTTTTATGAAATTATTAAATTTGAGGAAACTTGCTTTTAGCCATCATCTAATTGGTTATCAAAGTTACTATTTTGAGTATCTTTTCATTTAATAGCAGTTATTGTAAAGGAGATAATCGCTGTCGAACAATGATACCTTGTATGCACTATGACATCAGTCAAACTTTTTTAGCTGATTTCAACAATTAACTGGTTCTTACCCCTTGACCTGCTACTATTTGATATTTCATTGCATGATCAATCCTTGAACTATGTAGTATAAGGGTCTTAGGCTATTATGGAAGATTTCTAAGGCTAAAGACGGAACGCTCGAACTTGAATGTGCAGAACTCTTTTGATAAAAAGAGTGAATAAAGCTTTCCCTTTATGTTTGGATATGAGCTAAATTACGAGCATAAACGGTGGAATACCAACAGGTCACTAAAGACAGCGGGTTACTAAAGACATCGGGTCACTAAAGGCAGTAGGTCACTAAAGGCAGCGGGTCACTAAAGGCGGCGGGTCATTAAAAGCAGCGGGTCACTAAAGGCAACATATGGCATCATTTTCAGATGACTTTTGTCAGTTTCTCAAAGTCAAGTCTTCAATGCTGGAAAATGAAGCTGAAGTATGTATTGATCTGTGTAAGGTCAGCATGAGGTCGGAGCAAGGTCAGAGTTGATGGCTGTTATACAGCTTCTATCAACTCTGCAACAATTAGAAAAAAATGTGCATGAATTGTATATTTCTTTTTGTTTCAGATTTGATAGTTGATATCATAAATCACGTCGATGCTGTCATTGGGCAATCTCTACCTCCATCAGTTCTTTGACTACTTCTTCTCTACTAAACGCAAGCAAGCACTTGGGCAGATGAGATTTGCTCTAGGGATGGTATCTGAGCCATTGAATAGTAGAATAAGTGAATTTCCATATTTGCAACACATTCTACAATCAACCAGTCATATATGCCGATCTTACCGCAGTCAACCAATCGGAATAGACAACTGGTGAAGAAAAATTGTCCATAAAGGTAACTGCACCAACAATAGGCAGATGGTAAACTGTACCCAGGAGCGTTATTATGGTGACACAAGCCACATTTGCAGTGGTGATACAACGCCGCACCTGTCCAGGGAGTACTTTACGCAAAGGTGATAGCTTTCTGCAAGCCTCTTGCCTTCTATATCTGATAGTATAGCCACAAAAGTTAAGTTAACATCCCTTTGTTTGCCTATCAGCGTTGTTATGGCTTCAAAGAGAAGTCGAGTATCGCTGATCCTAATGACCTGATTGATGACCTTGCCAATTCAATAGAAAACAGCGGGTCGGCAATTAATAGATTGAACACACGATTTAAATCCATCTGAGTTCCGTTTGAACAAGTGTTAAATCCTTGTTTACACCACTTTATTGGAAAATAAAATGACATATACTCTAATCGGAAAGAGAAATGGCTTACAGCTGTGAGGCTGGACTAGAGAAATAAGGAGTAATATAAATTCATTATATGTGTGGCTAAAGGGAGACAGAGTGTGATTTCATAGTCTTATTCTGTGGGTTTTGGACTCCTAATGCGAAGGAGGGGGGGATTAGCCATTTTGACTTGTGAATACAAATAACTTAAAATGAGGGAAAGAGCTGCTGAGGAAAGACAACATTCTGAGCAGTTTAGCGGTTACATACATGTAATAATTGCTGAGTATCATTACAGTTTGGTTAGCTGGAGCACACGAGAGAAATATTGAGCAAATTCGCTGGCAAGTTTTTTAGTATTGACCCTGCTACTGACATGAGCGGCAAATGCTAGCTTATTTGCATATATTATTAGAAAAGCTTCAACTGTGTGACTGCAGCTTTATCAACAATTGGTTGTCTGATCATCAGAGAACATGTTTAACATAAAAAAAATATTTTGTTAATTAAAAATAATATTACGAATTTAACATAAAAAATGCTTTAAAAATAAAATTATTCAATTGAATATTAAGAAATAAACAGTTTATACTAAAAGAACTATAGTAAAAATTTATTTGCGTAAAAGTCAAGGACAAAAGATTACACTTGCCCCATTAGTGGTAAAGTTTACACAAATGCTAGCCTCACATTTCGTATCGAGTGACCTTCAACCTTTATAGGGTTGGCGCCATGGCAGCCAAACTAGGCTTCAATGTGGGCATATCTCAGCTGGAAAAACTAAAGTTTGCAAGGAGCACCAACATACATCAAATTGAACTTAGAAAATTAGCAGCACTTTATCTAGTTCCGGTTTAAAGACTTTATTAGAAGCTTCTGAATTCTGAATTCTTTTATTAGAAGCTTCGACGCCAGGCACTTCTGTCAGGCGCACGTCAGGATAAGATGGCCTGCAGTCTGACCATCTTTAAAGGATAAGATGGCCTCCAGTCTGACCATCTTTAAAGGATAAGATGGCCTGCAGTCTGACCATCTTTAAAGGATAAGATGGCCTCCAGTCTGACCATCTTTAAAGGATAAGATGGCCTGCAGTCTGACCATCTTTAAAGGATAAGATGGCCTCCAGTCTGACCATCTTTAAAGGATAAGATGGCCTCCAGTCTGACCATCTTTAAAGGATAAGATGGCCTCCAGTCTGACCATCTTTAAAGGATAAGATGGCCTGCAGTCTGACCATCTTTAAAGGATAAGATGGCCTCCAGTCTGACCATCTTTAAAGGATAAGATGGCCTCCAGTCTGACCATCTATAAAGAATAAGATGGCCTGTAGTCTGACCATCTTTAAAGGATAATATGGCCTCCAGTCTGACCATCTTTAAAGGATAAGATGGCCTCCAGTCTGACCATCTATAAAGGATAAGATGGCCTGCAGTCTGACCATCTTTAAAGGATAATATGGCCTCCAGTCTGACCATCTTTAAAGGATAAGATGGCCTGCAGTCTGACCATCTTTAAAGTCTGTTTACGCTGCAAAATTTAGTGTTTGTTAAAGCGAAACCAGCTTAGCAAAAAATTTCTCTGTTTTTAATGAGAAAATGTAAGAAAATTGCCATCACAAGCAGCCGACGAGAGCCTGGCAGCAGCCTGGCAGCAGCTGGACCACAAAGATTATTAGTAGTGAGAGCGGCCTACATAGATACTGTGTGCAGTATGACTTTACTCGCAATTCCTTCAATTGGTTTTAGTAGTCATTAACTGTGTGTTTTGACCTCCACTTTGTCAAACTGCTAAAAAACAACTGTTTTTATTCTTTACGATGCAATATAACACCAATTTTATTAGTATTACTCGGGTGTGTAGCACCAATTATTATCGCTATGGTGTCATATAAGATGACAAAAAAATTTATCTATTATTTATTATCATGTTATGAAACACTCAAAGGTTTTAAAAGAAAGCGCAGTTGTAGACTTAGACTATCTCAGGTAGTCTTTACTATAATAAGAGCCATACCAGTCTCTTTGTCTGTCCGTCTATTTATCTGTCCTGAGTGGAGGAACCTTGCTGCCATCTCGCTGCTACCTCTCTGCTTCCTCACTGCCATTTCGCTGCCACCTTGTCACTAACCGCCTTTCCACATCAAAGAACGACCTCTCTTGTTGAGCTCATATTTATTACACTGACGACCTCTCTTGTTGAGCTCATACTTATTACACTGACGACCTCTCTTGTTGAGCTCATACTTATTACATTGACGATTTCTCATGGCGCACCGAGCATACTAGTTTTATATTTTAACACTCTGTGGCTCCCCAACAATTCGGCATTTTGCTGGTAAACAAACCCTACTTTTTTACATGCTGCTTTATATTAAACAAGAAAAAAAATGCATGATACTTTTTCGACCCCAAAACAACTGAACTTTTATTGATTTCTTCTACTTGGTAGGTTTAATCTGGTTTGATTTACAAAATTTAAGAATATCAGGTCATCATTGGTTGATCACAGCCCCAATCTAATCGCTTGGTTGATTCTGTTTATATATTGCTTTAGCAACTTAGTGAATTCGGTTATGAAGATTCTATTGATGCTGACATTCATTTATCAAAATAATAATAATTTTAATAATAATAATAACACTCGCTCTGGTTGGTAAGTTATAATCTCTTTGTGCATCTGCAGCATTTACAAAGGATTTTCTTAATAAGAAATACTTGCGGAACTCAAGCGAGCTGCGTAAAAGCTGCTACACCTCGAATCTCTCACATCAAAGTGACAACTCACCCCTTGGCACTGGTTTCATATTTTTAATGATTTTTCAATGACTTCAGACGATTTCACTGAAGTCAATTTCAAAAGAAAGTTATCTAGCTAACGCCTCCTAATGCTTCATTATTACTGTATTATGTTACGTAATAAGAATAAAGAAAAACCTGAAGAGCTTTAATTAGCCATAGCACCGAGTGGCAGATAGCACCGAGTGGCCGGGAGTATTTAGCTAGCTGGAAATTGAAAAGCAATGCGACCTACACCTGGCGAGTAGAAGAAACCATTTTATTCAGAGCAGAGTTGAAGTGTCTCATTCCCTCAACCATGACCTGTCTAGCTATTCGGCTCCTGTTTCTGCCATAACAAAACTTTGATAGAAATTAATTGTTGCAGATACTTGTTGCGGCTAATCACTCAAACGCTCGATGATAAATCTTTTTTTCTTTGACAGTTCGATTAAAATAAAGAAACTTTAAAGGTGAGTAGAGTAGGTGACTCGTATCTGATATTTAGAAACGAGCGGTTTAAGGAGGCCTCCAGATGTAGCAGCCTTGTGGCAATCAGGTGAAGGATGCAAGCAAAGGCGGTACATTTGGTCTATCACTCAGGGTTGGGTTCAGATATGTCGAGTGTCATCGTGAAAAATTAGAAATTGATCATTGCGTAATGTGATATGCAATGACTCTTTTATACCAATACTCGGCTAAATATAGTTGAGCAGTCGAAAAGTCAGCGATTTACCATCGATGTTCTACATGTCAATTCTCACATTAGCATTATATATCTAAAATCATATTCAATTCTCACATTAGCAATATATATCTAAAATCATATTCAATTCTCACATTAGCATTATATATCTAGAATCATATTCAATTCTCACATTAGCAATATATATCTAGAATCATATTCAATTCTCACATTAGCAATATATATCTAAAATCATATTCAATTCTCACATTAGCAATATATATCTAAAAGCATATTCAATTAAAAATTCCCTAATCGGAAAGTAAAAACTAGATGCCCCTAGAACTCGGTGGCTATGTTTTAAGTCCTGGCTGCAGAAGCTGTTGTGTTCCCTACTTGGCTTCACCTTTGGGTTTAACACGTTTATGTCTGTGAAAAATTATTTCCATCGCTTGACTTTCATAGGCTATTTATTTTTAGCCGTGTGACCTATTTCCGTTTTCAAATGTTACTTTAAAAATGTCTGTCAGTACAACAGTTATTTTCATGACAAAAAAGGAAAACAAGATGGCTATCAACACATAACTATCCGAGCAATATATTGCCAGCACAGGTTTTATTTACATATGCATGAAAGTGTAACATACTCACTATGTTTCCATGATGCAGTGCTTCGGAGTTGCGCTATCTCCGAATCATGGAAACGGCGTCTTCGCACCGAAATCACTGCGTACTGATCAGTGCGAAGCCAGTGCAAATTCGCAGCAAGGAAACGGCATTGCGCAATGGCAGCGCATGGCTCTCTTGTTGTGGAGGCAGATTCATCGAGCGCCATAACCACGTACGAACGTTTTCTCGCGCATATTGTTCTTTTGTATTCTTCTGATTTTCTTTCAATTAAATAATGGTCTGCACTTATGAGGATGATGAAGTGATTACTTTCTTGGACTTTATTATTGATACCAACGCTTTTCAAAAGATAGATGGAAAGTCCCAAAGTAATATTAAAATATTCGATATGCTGGCTGCAAAGATGGCTGAGCGGACTGCGGACGGTGAAGGGAAGTCGTGGAGTCCAAAGACAGGAGCTCAGTGGCGTATTAAATGGAAATCATTGAAGCCGAAATATCTACGCTACAAGGCTGAAGCATCAAAGTCAGGTAAGTAAAAGTTTGGTCAAACAAAGTCCCAGATACTCTTTCCTATCACGTAAAATTAATTCTATTTTGCAGATAGTCGGTGATTGACTTACCTATTATGTATTACACGATGTATTATCATATTTTTGTTAAAAATAATTATTTTCTAATAGCAATAAAACATGTAATGTACAATAGTAACATTTTATCAATATGTTATTTTACCTTTGTGATATACCATACACAACTGCTCATACTCACGCTGATACATTTGTCATTTCCGTTATCCAGGAGCACCAGCACCCTCGTGGCGCTTTCACCAAAATCTTCAGGAGGTTATGGGTCATAGACCCATAGCTAAAGAGATCGACACGGAGGAATAGGCAGAAAATACACAAGGTTTGTGAAACATGCTATTTACATACTATACTATGTGATTGATCTTAAAAATCATTGAACAGAACTTGATTTCATGTAAAACCAGACCTTCTAGCTGCTGTTGAATTGTGTAAGGAAGGTGTTGCATTTGAGTGGGGTGGTCATAACTTAAAGTATCTGGGTCGACAATACAAGACATGTTGATAAAATCTTTATAAATTTATTTTAAAATATCCAATTTTAACAGATGTTGACTCTGATCGGGAGAGGCCCAGATCTGCTGTGTCAGCATGTTCATCTTCTTCGACAAACAGGAAAAAGAGGTCGAGAGATGATGAGGACATGCGTGAGTTGAAGAGGATACTAACAGAGCAAAGGCAAGACGACCTAAAGGCTGTTGCTGCCATTATTGAAAAGAGTTCAATGACAATGTTGAATGGAATTTTTACTATTATGCAACAGATCATGCAACAACCCTCTACACCTTATGCCATGCCAAACCACCTCCAGGGCTCTGTCCCTTTTCCGCAACCTCCTAATGATACTTTCACCAGCCCACCCCACACCATCAGCAATACATTTCCTCACACCACCCATTCGTCAAATAATGCATTCGCTTCAAGCATACCACCCCACCACCACAATATTTCCCCATGCACCCCACACTGCAACCAATCCTGAAAGGCTACCTACCTCATTGGCCAGTAATAAATTGTCAGGGTATAATGTGCCCACGTTAGACTAGTACTTTGAACTATGTAAAGACTTCACATAAGTATTGGAGACAGTTCATGTATGTTCAGTTGAAATTATTATTTACATTATTATTTTCTACTCTGTAAAGATTTTACATAAATATTGAATACAGTAACACAATTAGTTGAACTCACTCACAAAATTAATGTCACAAATTCAAATGTGGTTTTACACGTGAAAGGGACGGAGTAATGGCTGGGTGTGAGCAAGGAACTCCTTGATAGTATCACGGATCTCAACTGCATCTCTAGTTTGCTCATGATTGAACACAGGTGGCGGCTGTTCACGTTCAGCTGGTTCATCTGCTAGTCTGTTGTGAAGGTGGCGGGAATCACAACTTTTTTAGTTTCTAGCATGTTATGCAATATACAGCATGTAGTAATAAGCTTGAGCATCAACTTATACTTGACATCAATACACCTTCGCAGCATTCTCCAGCATGCTTTGAGTCTTCCAAACGCAATCTCGACACACATGCGTGCTTTGCTGTGGTAAACATTAAATGATTCCTTTTCGGGTGACAAGTTGGCCCCTGTGAAACCTTTAATGATTTGTCTAGACATAGGGTATGCAGGGTCGCCAAGGATGTGGAGTGGAAGACTCTCTCCATGAACAATTTTATCCCGTTTTGGCATATTTTGCACCACTAGTGTACTCAGCTTTGATCTTCTGAAAATGGCGGCATCGTGAACACTGCCTGGGTGTTGGCATAAACGTCTCTAAACAGCTACTGAACATCAACCACCACTTGCATGACAACACTTGGGTACATTTTCCTACATAGAAAATCAGCCATGCCATCAGCAGGTGGTGTGATCTCGAAGTGTGTTCCATCGACAGCCCCTATGGCTTGTGGGTATTTGTAATTAGCTTCGATGATATCAGCAATCTCCCCTGCTTCTACATCTGAGTACCAGGTGATGAACTGATGTTTTTTTTTGACATGGCATTGCAGAAAGCATACAAGCATCGAAGAACTGTAGTCTTACTGACCCCGAACCCTGTTGCAACTTTGCTATATTCGCAGCATGAAGCCAGTTTGAAGATTGCTATGCACACCCTGTGAATAAGAGAATATTGCCACAATTAACCAAACAGTTTTACAAGACATATTGAAAAATGTACTATTATTCCTATATGGCATGTTTTCCGTATGCCACAATTCCTACATGACATAATAAATGAATGGCATTACCTCTTCTTCAGTGGAACAGGTTCCCTCACGCATATTTCTTGAGGAGACATATCGTCACGTACTAGCTCACAAATCTCATCCACAATGGTTTTTGGCATTCTGAAATGCTGCAGCCACACACCTGGCCTTGACTTAGGCAAAACATTCTCATACCAAGAGGGTGTCACCTGTGGGGAGAGAGGAGACGATGAGTAGAAATAACGGAATAGTATGTGTTAACACTAATATTTTAGCATATTTATGTTTTAGCACTGTATTTCCAATTATTTTTATAAATTTTATTGTTATATGTATTGTGAATATTGTTTGAAAAAAATAAATGTCATACAGAAATTAAAATAAAAGCAACTAACATACTACTAATGAATGACAACTAAACAGACTTGCACACTGAACAGATTCCCATTCAACAGGCAACTTTCTCTTTCTATTTTGTCTTCTTGTCCTTCTAGAAGTAGCTTCTAGCAGTATGGCGTCCTGTTGCGTGTTACTTTGTAAAAATTGTGTTAAAATTAGTAATACATTGTGAAGGTGTATTGTAAATAAAAGTATAATTACGAGAAAAGCGTAAAAAAAGCGTTTCTGGTGCTCGGTCTGCATGATCGCTATGCGCAAGCGCGGCGCGTGGCGTTCCCATTTATAGAATATCTCTTCTCCGGCTGTTTTGCTAGAAATCACTGCGCAGCATGGAAATGCCCGATCCCCTCGACTTCGAAGAGCACAACTCCGAAGCACTGCGCATCATGGAAACATAGTGATTGTGAAGCAAACAACAGCATCAAAGGTCAACCCGCATAATTATAGCAAGGTCAAGGTCAGCATGATGCTCCTTAAAGATGAACTCACACAAAATTTAGTAGATTTTATCAGAAAGTATGAGTATTTGTTATCACTTGCGATTGTTTATGATGCTTGAGGTGATCTGACTGCCAGGATGCTTTAAGATTAAAATTGTCAAAACTTGATCGTGGTTGAAACATTCAGAAAAAAATACGTGTGAAATGACATCATTAGCTTCTATCATTGCTATAGTTGATATCGGCTATTGCGTTCAAGTTGCAGCGTTACGTGTCTTTCTAGTGTTGGTCTCTTTGCAACTATAGATGTCTTAATTGCACTTTCGATTGATCTGAGCATTCTAACCACAATCAAGTTTTGACAATTTTAATCTTGAAACATCCTGGCAGTCAGATCACCTCAAGCGTGATAAACAATCACAAATGATAGATAAATACTGATACTTTCTGATAAAAACTCCTAAATGTTTGTGTGAGTTCATCTTTAAGGAGCATCATCTTCCGCAACAGCAGCCTGTCTACCGCTGCCTTCACCAAGTACCTCAAAACTCTACCTTTTAGTGTTCAAACACTTGCGTGCAGTTGTACATCATCTATTCCAGGAATAGTCTGCCAGCAAGTTTGACCAGAGACATGTTCTGGTGAACGTTTACCTTCGAATAGCTCTCATTTGTTGTGAGGGATCATAAAGATGGCATTAGATGATGTTCAGGAAACAAGAATATGACTATCACGTTACCACCATTCGTTCGTTATACCGTTTTGTCTTCATTTGCGAGAAGCTATAAAGTCAACTGAGTTGTACAGGATGGAGAACAGCAGCAGTTATGTTTTATTTTTATTCAAGATTGCAAGTGCAAGAAATAGATTCTAGAATATGTTTTACTTTTATTCAAGATTGCAAGTGCAAGAAATAGATTCTAGAATATGTTTTATTTTTATTCAAGATTGCAAGTGCAAGAAATAGTTTCTTGAATCTACACTTTTGTTACGTTTATACAGAGTTATTGATGTTGTTGTTCATCATTGACTGGCTTTACTATCAATATGAGACTCAGACAACTGAATGCTGACAACTGAATGCTGACAACTGAATGCTGACAACTGAATGTTGACAAATTTGTAACATTTGAACTTAAATCTACTAATCATTGTTCTACCGTATAAATACTCCAAACCCCAACTTAATATGTTATAGCATCTCCTGCTATATTAGACTATGTTATGCAATAATATGTCATCTTATGTTGTGTTAAGATATGTGACTCTATCATATGTTACGTAATGATGGGATATGTTATGATATGAAGCATTCGATTTTCATCAGATTAAAACGAGCGATTGGTAGGGTGTCACGTAAGATATGCTGACTGGTTAAAAACAACAATTTGGGTGAAGTTAATAAAAATAGCAAAACCTGATACAGACCTGGATCACAACCCGAAAATGAATCACCAAGTTATAAAAGAGATTCGTTCACTTTCTGTGATCTACAATTCAAAGAGTTTAGATTCATTAGGAGAAATCAGAGAACCAACAATGTAAACTATAAAAATTTACTGGCCCATTAGTGTCTTGAGAACCAATTAGTGTCTTGAGAAAGGCTATTTAAACGCTCCGAGATAAATCAAAGTGAGTATAATTGCTGGATTTTTTGAAGCTTCCACTTTAAAGGCTCTAGTTAAGAGTTCAACCAGAATACTTTCACTGGCCTTTGAGTATAGTCGCAGCCAGCTATACCATACAACTTTAGTCGAATTTTATGTTTTCATTAAGTAAAACAATTGTGGAAAAATACATCATGAAAATCAATGATGAAAGCTCCATATGCATAATAACTTAGTAACTTAACAACTTCAAACCAAATCCTAAGCATGGAAGCCTTTTTCTAGGGCTGAAGCAGCTAAGGCTATGCTAGAAGTTGTCGTTTGTTTTCATACATGTATATAAGATAATAAGGTTATAATAATATGCTTAGCTTGTAGTATCTTACGAGTTTAAAGTTTTAGGTAAGGTTTTTGAACATACCTCCGCTAGTTTAATAAAGATCCTTTGCGGTTGACAAACTGTTCACCGGCCAGAGGATGTGAGGAATGGAAGGAGGATGTGAGGAATGGAGGGAGGATGTGAGGAATGGAGGGAGGATGTGAGGAATGGAGGTCTACAAGAAAAACCAAAAACAAATAGATGTGAAGATTCTGTATGATGTACCTTTACAACCTAAAGATATCTTTTAATCTATAAATCTCAAAGTTTGTCATCTGTTCAGATGTCTGCCTGTCCAGTTGTAGTTATTAAAATCTTGGAATGAAGAATCCGTATCCCAGAACATTTTATCTCGGAACCTCCCGCTCTCCAGCCGATATGCTAAACCATTGAGTTATGCGAGATTGATGAATTCATTGGGCGATATATGTCACTATGTGGGTGAAAATATGCATACCGCTCCGTGTTACTGTGCAACATCATTTTATGCTTGCTCTCACGGCTCTTATTGGTAAGTTCAGCAATATTAGCTTACTCAAACTAGCCATTGGCAATGTGCCAGGCTAATAGCGAGTGGCAGGCAACTAAATTAATTGCAAAAGCTTATAAGCTGTTTTTAATACCCATGCAACGCCAGGAATTCATCTAGTCTTTACTATAATAAAAGTTTGTCTGCCTGTCAAAAGTCATGCTAAGCCTGTGAGGAAAACAGTATTGCGCTGCACAGGAATCAAATCTAGATATTCAGATTCAAAGTCAAGCCCTCTACCATCTGAACCACTCAATCACATTTCTGAATAAAAAATAAGGGTGCACATACCTAGTACACCTGACGAATTTTCACTGCGTATGGGACTGCCTGAGTACTAGTAGTTATAGAGGGCAGAAGTTCATACCAGTCTTCTGTCAGCACTATGTTAGACACCCACATACTACATCCACCATAGTATGCTTCAGTTTGTGAACTTTCTGCCATTACAACCTACAATTCATTACTCGTGACCCCTTCGTTATACTCTTAGATTACAAACTTTTAAAACACTTTTGTTCAACTCAATAATTCCAGATTTCTGTCTCTTCATTTTAGTTCGGCGTGTAACAAATAACATCCGCTGGTTGATGATTACTCATGACTGTGAAAACTTATACATATATAAATGTAAAACAAAAAATATCATAAATAATGCCAATATTTCCATACCAATCTTAAAATGCTGTCGACTAAAAGGGACAACCACTAGCAAACCTAATCGCTACTTCATTCAAGTTAAATACCACACATGCCTGCATGAAGGGCTTGTCAATACAACAATACAGATTAATCTGCTGCAGCTACCTGCAAAAAATGAATTTGTCTAAAGAAAGTCTCTCTCTCTCATATACCTGGTTGTTTTGTTATTTATTTGGCAAGAAACGCCGAAATTAATAATACCGTTGCAGTGCAATTGTTTGGTTTCTTACGAATTAACAAAAAACAAATTTCATAAAACAAAGTTATGGCTATAAATATATACTCCAGCATTTATTGTTTGACAACTCGGCCCTACATTTTTTGACAACTTGCCCTTACATCGTTTGACAACTTGCCCTTACTCATATGCTCTGAGTGTTGAGTGGGACTGACCTTGAAACAATACACACAGTTATTGTTTTCACATGAACTACTAAGAGTTCAGGAAGATTGGAGCAAGCCATTGAACATAACCTCAAAGATGAAAATCTTTCTGAAATATTTTTGGAGTGCTTGTGCTCAAGTGAGCACACTACTAGTGTCTGTCATTGTTTTATTTGTATAATATAGTTTTGTTAATGGCTGTCTGCCATTTTTATGTGCAATCACAATCGAATGACCAAATAAAACCTTCTCGAAGAATGGTCTTGTGCAAGTCTTCAGTTGGTCCATGGCACATTCTAAGCAGCTATCTCAAGATCAGTAATACGGGTTGCAGAAATCTATAAACACATGTTTATATTTCAAATGGTAATTTTTTAAGTTATGGAAAGATTTTCTTGTCTGAAATTTTTCATAGCAACACTTATTGCATTGCAATGGTATGACTACTTTTTACAGGGGTTAAAGTCGATATTTGAGGAGTGATGCGCTTCTCTAAGCAATGTTTTTTCAGAGCACATTCTTAAAAAATGTATTACAACGATATAACGACTTGACTTATGTTGTTGATCTTTGTGAGTTCATGCCTATATATTTATCGATGCTCCAAAGCTACCCTCATTGTCAAGCCTCTGAATTCCTTAACACAGTATGTAACTCATCATTGCCTTCTAAAGCTTTAATAGTGATCATAGCACGCCAACCACATGAACTTTGAACTCTTGTATTTTTTAAATTTTAATCAGTGTTTTTGACTTAGTCTGCCTGACTGTCAAAACATGATTTAAGCTATTAGCAAGGCATGGGAGGAATTAAGATTTGTAGATGACTATTAAAAATAAAATGATACGAGGTTATTTCTTACCGATGAGGAAAGACATTAATAACAACATCGTTGAACCATGTTTGCTGTATAATAGTGATAAAATCAAGTTAAGATTGTCAAAATTTTTATATCAAATATCATTTTTAAATAATACAAAAGATGTCAAATTGTGACAAACACTTTTATATTACAGAAATTCAAGTATGTTTGTTTTTATCTTAAATAAGAAACCAAAATGACAATTTTTTAAATTTGTTCAATGATGCAAATTCCGGTAACTCAAAGATTAGAGAACATAAATTTATGTAAAAACAAGCGCGACAAGCACATATTTTCATGATGACTTTAAAAGCTTGACTTCACTGGTTTACCCTCTATTGCAGCTCAAAGCTACACAGTCAGGTCTCTGGGCTCTACTCAAAACTCTAGGCTTGCATTTAAAATTTAAACAGGTCTGTTTATGATTAAAGCTGTGTGTTTACTCCTAACGCTAGCTAGGTTATGTACCACTCCTAACGCTAGGGTTATGTACCACTCCTAACGCTAGGGTTATGTACCACTCCTAACGCTAGGGTTATGTACCACTCCTAACGCTAGCTAGGTTATGTACCACTCCTAACGCTAGCTAGGTTATGTACCACTCCTAACGCTAGCTAGGTTATGTACCACTCCTAACGCTAGCTAGGTTATGTACCACTACTAACGCTAGGGTTATGTACCACTCCTAACGCTAGCTAGGTTATGTACCACTCCTAACGCTAGGGTTATGTACCACTCCTAACGCTAGCTAGGTTATGTACCACTCCTAACGCTGGGGTTATGTACCACTCCTAACGCTAGGGTTATGTACCACTCCTAACGCTAGCTAGGTTATGTACCACTCCTAACGCTAGCTAGGTTATGTACCACTCCTAACGCTAGCTAGGTTATGTACCACTCCTAACGCTAGCTAGGTTATGTACCACTCCTAACGCTAGGGTTATGTACCACTCCTAACGCTAGCTAGGTTATGTACCACTACTAACGCTAGCTAGGTTATGTACCACTCCTAACGCTAGCTAGGTTATGTACCACTCCTAACGCTAGCTAGGTTATGTACCACTCCTAACGCTAGCTAGGTTATGTACCACTCCTAACGCTAGCTAGGTTATGTACCACTCCTAACGCTAGCTAGGTTATGTACCACTCCTAACGCTAGCTAGGTTATGTACCACTCCTAACGCTAGCTAGGTTATGTACCACTCCTAACGCTAGCTAGGTTATGTACCACTCCTAACGCTAGCTAGGTTATGTACCACTCCTAACGCTAGCTAGGTTATGTACCACTCCTAACGCTAGCTAGGTTATGTACCACTCCTAACGCTAGCTAGGTTATGTACCACTCCTAACGCTAGCTAGGTTATGTACCACTCCTAACGCTAGCTAGGTTATGTACCACTCCTAACGCTAGCTAGGTTATGTACCACTACTAACGCTAGGGTTATGTACCACTCCTAACGCTAGCTAGGTTATGTACCACTCCTAACGCTAGCTAGGTTATGTACCACTCCTAACGCTAGCTAGGTTATGTACCACTCCTAACGCTGGGGTTATGTACCACTCCTAACGCTAGGGTTATGTACCACTCCTAACGCTAGCTAGGTTATGTACCACTCCTAACGCTAGCTAGGTTATGTACCACTCCTAACGCTAGCTAGGTTATGTACCACTCCTAACGCTAGCTAGGTTATGTACCACTACTAACGCTAGGGTTATGTACCACTCCTAACGCTAGCTAGGTTATGTACCACTCCTAACGCTAGGGTTATGTACCACTCCTAACGCTAGCTAGGTTATGTACCACTCCTAACGCTGGGGTTATGTACCACTCCTAACGCTAGGGTTATGTACCACTCCTAACGCTAGCTAGGTTATGTACCACTCCTAACGCTAGCTAGGTTATGTACCACTCCTAACGCTAGCTAGGTTATGTACCACTCCTAACGCTAGCTAGGTTATGTACCACTCCTAACGCTAGGGTTATGTACCACTCCTAACGCTAGGGTTATGTACCACTCCTAACGCTAGCTAGGTTATGTACCACTCCTAACGCTAGCTAGGTTATGTACCACTCCTAACGCTAGCTAGGTTATGTACCACTACTAACGCTAGGGTTATGTACCACTCCTAACGCTAGCTAGGTTATGTACCACTCCTAACGCTAGGGTTATGTACCACTCCTAACGCTAGCTAGGTTATGTACCACTCCTAACGCTGGGGTTATGTACCACTCCTAACGCTAGGGTTATGTACCACTCCTAACGCTAGCTAGGTTATGTACCACTCCTAACGCTAGCTAGGTTATGTACCACTCCTAACGCTAGCTAGGTTATGTACCACTCCTAACGCTAGCTAGGTTATGTACCACTCCTAACGCTAGGGTTATGTACCACTCCTAACGCTAGGGTTATGTACCACTCCTAACGCTAGCTAGGTTATGTACCACTCCTAACGCTAGCTAGGTTATGTACCACTCCTAACGCTAGGGTTATGTACCACTCCTAACGCTAGGGTTATGTACCACTCCTAACGCTAGGGTTATGTACCACTCCTAACGCTAGCTAGGTTATGTACCACTCCTAACGCTAGCTAGGTTATGTACCACTCCTAACGCTAGCTAGGTTATGTACCACTCCTAACGCTAGGGTTATGTACCACTCCTAACGCTAGGGTTATGTACCACTCCTAACGCTAGCTAGGTTATGTACCACTCCTAACGCTAGCTAGGTTATGTACCACTCCTAACGCTAGGGTTATGTACCACTCCTAACGCTAGGGTTATGTACCACTCCTAACGCTAGGGTTATGTACCACTCCTAACGCTAGCTAGGTTATGTACCACTCCTAACGCTAGCTAGGTTATGTACCACTCCTAACGCTAGCTAGGTTATGTACCACTCCTAACGCTAGCTAGGTTATGTACCACTCCTAACGCTAGCTAGGTTATGTACCACTCCTAACGCTAGCTAGGTTATGTACCACTCCTAACGCTAGCTAGGTTATGTACCACTCCTAACGCTAGCTAGGTTATGTACCACTCCTAACGCTAGCTAGGTTATGTACCACTCCTAACGCTAGCTAGGTTATGTACCACTCCTAACGCTAGGGTTATGTACCACTCCTAACGCTAGCTAGGTTATGTACCACTCCTAACGCTAGGGTTATGTACCACTCCTAACGCTAGCTAGGTTATGTACCACTCCTAACGCTAGCTAGGTTATGTACCACTCCTAACGCTAGCTAGGTTAGAGATGAACTTAACCAAAATTTTAGTAGATTTTATCAAAAAGTATTTTCTTATCATTTTTGATTGTTTGTGATGTTTGAGGTGATTGGTCTGCTGTTTGTGATGTTTGAGGTGATTGGTCTGCTGTTTGTGATGTTTGAGGTGATTGGTCTGCCGGAATGTTTCAAGATTAAAATTAGCAAAACTTGATCGTGACTAAAAAGTTGAGAAAAAAACTATAAAAACATATGAACTCGATGACAATGAACAGAAAGTTCAATGTTGACAGAAGACTCCGTAAGCGATGGGTAGGCCTATACCAAGGGCTATAACAGTGAATAAAAAATAAATCATATCGCACAGTAATTCTAATTTCAATAAAGATACTAAAAAATATTTATATTTAGTTTCTGTATATAATTGTGGAAGGCTTAGCTGTGTTTATCTGGCCGTCAGTGAGAGATGAAAAAAGCCACTATCTGAACAACTGCAAAACTCTTGCTCAGAGGTGCCCTTTCTCATCTACAGCAGCTCTATTTATTCTTTCAGCGGCTCTCGCTTTGGCACTGACAAGCAACTCATTCTGAGAAAAGAGTGAGTTGGAAATAGAATAATTGCTAGAGGTCATGCGAGTGCCACCCGGTACATCAAGTCGATGCCGTTGTCAAAAGGCTTGTGTGTGTAGCTGGTTGCATATGTACGGCTTCTCATGTCCTCATTACTGCATCTTGTTCAGACGCTAATGTGTGTTAAGCTGTAAATAAATGACTAGCAAAGGTGTGAGATATGGCGAAGAGCACATCTCTCTCTCTCTCTCCCTCTCCCTCTCCCTCTCCCTCTCCCTCTCCCTCTCCCTCTCCCTCTCCCTCTCCCTCTCCCTCTCCCTCTCCCTCTCCCTCTCCCTCTCCCTCTCCCTCTCCCTCTCCCTCTCTCTCTCTCTCTCTCTCTCTCTCTCTCTCTCTCTCTCTCTCTTACTCTCAGAACTAATTGTACCTTGGGTGACATGGTGACACAATATTCTTATAAGCACATAGTTATAAGAGGCTGCTGCGTTGTAGCACATTTTAAGTTCATGTAAGTCATTGACAAGAAGCAATTGAAACTAGAATCTGTGCACTTCTCATTAAAGTGCTGAATAGAAGGTATTGTATACTAAAACTAGTTGAAAAAATTATTTTAATTCTGTCCTCATAGACCATAATCTTATGTCATCAGTTATGGAGGGGTCAAAGGTCGAAGAACTTGGTGTTGATTGAAATGCTTGATGAACTACCACTCAGTGTACTAACTACCACTCAGGGTACTAACTACCACTTAGGGTACTAACTACCACTCAGTATACTAACTACCACTCAGGGTGCTAACTACCACTCAGGGTACTAACTACCACTCAGTATACTAACTACCATTCAGTATACTAACTACTACTCAGTGTACTAACTACCACTCAGTGTACTAACTAATACTCAGTGTACTAACTACCACTCGGAGTACTAACTACCACTCAGTATACTAACTACCACTCAGTGTACTAACTACTACTCAGTGTACTAACTACCACTCAGTGTACTAACATGAGTGGTAGTTAGTAACTACCACCCGGTGTACTAACTACTACTCAGTGTACTAACTACTACTCAGTGTACTAACTACTACTCAGTGTACTAACTACCACTCAGTGTACTAACTACCACAGAGCTACACATTCCATATACAAGTCAAGGAAGCTATTTTTGGCCTTTGCTAATGTCATGTAGGCACCCTAGCAAGGAATCAACATTATGTTGTGACCGATTGAGATAACTTCTAAACCGACTGAGATAACTCCTAAACCGACTGAGATAACTCCTAAATCGGCTGGGTAGATAACTCCTAAACCGACTGAGTCGAATTCCATAAGACGCGCTGCTTAATCATCTACATGTACGATCAAACTGTTAGTAGAGAAATTTTCAAAAAGTGCGAAGAGCTGGAAAGTTGAATGCTGATAAAATCATGGTTTTTACCGCAAGGGATTACTGTAGTCTATTTTATGTTACTCTCGCTATTTGGCAGGATCTATGTTACATGTTTCTATGACAAGAAGATCAAATACAGGTTCGGGATATCCACAGTTGAACAATACTTCAAGGTTTAGAAGTTTGCGAACAATAGACTTACTACATTTTTGTGGATGCACGCCTGTAAAAAATTGGTGATTGATACACAAATAATTGCATATCAACCAGTTTTTATGGTTTTTTTGAGCTGGCAAGAAATGTCTGTAGTCTGCTCAATGGCTGAGCCTCTCGCCTTATGCAATATCCTGTCATATGCTATGCAGAAGTTAATTTTTAAAGCAATTACTTATTATTGATTTAGTGACATGTTTTTTATCTTGTAGTGAAGTTGGTCATATACCATTTCCGAAGATCATGAACAGCATTGCATTTTTTGTAAGTTTTTAGACAATGTTCGTAGCATCACACAAAGCATTTAAAATTCATTATGAATGAGCTACCAGTAAAAGCCCTGGGTGTGAGCAGCTTGATAACATGCAAACAAATCGAAACTTGTGGAGATCAACAAGGCAATGGCCATATGGGTAGAACCAAACTAAGAAGATTGGCATCGGTTCATCTATTTCTTATTTGGTGATCGCATGATTCGATTTGTTGTTTTTTCAATAACAATTGAATCAATTATTTGTAAAAAAATAAAATAGACACTACATTTGATAAAAACATGCTGTCCAATCAAATACAAGTTTCAATCTTGCCTGACGGAACTGATATGAGCATGATCGGAGTCGTTTTGTTGCGAGTTTTTATACTTTGGTTATGCCAGCTGCTTCTCATAACTGTAGCCTAAAACATGGAGAGCTTCAGTTGAATTGCTAAGAGCAACCCTTAACTCATCAGCTCTGTAGCATCATTTGTTTGTTTATAGTGTTATAGTAGATGCATGATTAGTTGCAAACGTGATCTTACACAAATACATTTCACTAGATGTCAGTCAAAGCGGTAGCAACATCTTCTGTGAGTTGTAACCTTTATGGGGTAACTACGGACTTAGAAATGGTGGCCTGCTTTATATTCTAGCTGTGTGTGGGAGTCAGCAACAGACCAATGAATGGCTGCTGGCAATTGACCAATGGATAGAGGTCATCAGTTGACCAAGTAATGCTTGATATATTTTAGCTTGTTTTCATCGTAATACCTTATAATTGTCGTTCCTCTTATTTTCTTACGACAGAACATCAAGTTTTTTACCATGCTTACAAACGAAGAGGGTGCAGTTGTTGGCTAAACCGCCTTGTAAACCGAAAAATGGTGACACATTTTTTTCCACATAGTGTTGCTTACTCGTGGTGCACAGGACGAAAACAATTTATTCTCACAAACTGTGCCTAATTGCTCATCCCACCCGGCTTGCATCTGAGTGAAATAGATGGATAGTCCTGAAAGAGCAAAGACGGAAGAAGTGAAATTGGACAAAAAAACAGCGCAATCTCAATACCAGGCAATCATCTATAAACCTTCCAACACCCCATAGCTACGACACACACCATAGTAACGCGCCTTCACTCATGAGTCACTGCAGTCATGTGATCCAATAAACAGAAGGCAACAAGCCTTCAGTGATATTGAGCTAATATGTGTAAGGGCATCGATGTCTGTTGGAGTAGCTGAACAGGTCGAATTTTAATAATGGGGTTATGTTGAAATTTTTGTATTATCCGAAGTTTGGTCATCATAGCTTTGTAGTTTGAAAATATCTAGGGCATCATTAACCTAACGATATTTTTACTTTCATAATATAAAGGCAATTTTTAATCATTTTTTGTCCATGTCCCAAAATACCTTTGATATCTGTAGACTCGTGGAGTCGAACGAATTCGATCATCAAAAAGTCGATACCTTGAAGGATCAGTAACAATATAGCCATGTCTCGGTGGTGAGCCTGCAAAGATTGCTAAAAATGGGTTGATACAATTGTTGCTATACAATTTTGAAGGATAAAACCAATCGAAAAAATATTGCTCATGAAAAAGTCGAAACTAACAGATCAACACAATTTTACAAAACCGTAGCGATGCAAAGCAATAAATATGACAGGCAATTTGCAGACAAGTACAAAAAGTAAAGATATTTGCAGTGATAAAATAAAATGTTTCAAAATAGAATAAATCTAAAAAATAAAGAAGTAAGTATGCAATGTTCTAAAGATGGTTCCTTGGGCGACATTTGTAAGACCTTGTGCCAAACACAAAGCTCACGTGTCGGAGTGATGACACAGCTATTCCTCTGCTAGAAAGCTTTGATAAGTACAGAAACTGATTGCCCCATATCTAAAGCCATCAAATGAGAAATCTAAGTAGGGCCTGTACAACAGTAAATTAAATTTATAGATAAAATTGTAACGTTCAAAGACTTTTGCCAAATACCTTCATTGCATAACAGTGGCATCTCTAATCAATCCTACATCAATAACGTTCCTGTCCGAGTCATTTCCACCTAACAATGGACGATTAATTTGGACGGGTCAGGTGTGCGGACTCGACTGATGCGCGAGGAGACAAGAGCCGAGTCGTCGAAGATGGAGAGGTTGCACAAGAATAACGATTGGGGGGTTTAGGTGTAGTCAGTGCAGGATGTGAGAGGTTGTTGGTGCTGAGCAGATGCATGGGTACAGAGGAAAGGAGAAACCTGCATCTTGTGGTTTCTAGTCTATTGTTAGCTTGGAGTGTCAAAACTAATGTTACCGAGCTGGGGGTGAGCTGGGGGTGAGTAGGTACAAGCCCTCGCCTTAGCTCGATGGGAGCCATAATATAGTCATCCATTTATTACATATGTGATTGATTACATAAACTCTGGTATGTTACAAAGATGAGACAGTTATGGACTTATTATGAATATAATTCATATTTTATTTATTTCATACTCATAATTATAACAAAAATATTCACTGAGCATGAGCAATACTAATATAAAAAAGATTTCATGAAGGATTATTACATTGCACAAAAATACATCTTAATCTGCAAAAGTTGTTACATTCGCAAATAGTGCGGAGAACGCAAGACCTTTGGCATAGCATAAGGAATATAAGTATTTGATCATGAGAATTTGTCGCTAAGAAAATGCAAAACCTGTTATAATATAATATATATAATGGGCTGAAGGATTGTTCCGGAATGCGCGGCGTAGGGTCAGCGTATATGTTTTGACTGAGAATCACACGGCTCATCGTAAACATTCATAGACAACTCATGATACAGTAAAATCACCAAGGTTTGCATGAAAATAAAAGTAGAAAGGGAAATACAAATGGGAGATGAACATTTCACAATAAAGTCACACACGTGGGTTCCTCGGTACTTCACTGACAATACCACTGACAAGCCTGTTAGCGCCTTTCGTCATTCAAGTTCCGCCACAAATGGAAACTCATGAGAACCTTTAGTTAGTTCTTCATCCTAAACTAAGGATTTTATAATTCAGCAGCTCTGAACAACTGATGACGTCTACACTAGGCTACACTGCCGCTGTAACATCCATAAATGACCCGCCATCATCTCCTCGAACAGATTTTGAACTCTTCCCTGGGGTGCCTTTTCGAGGTGGCTTCACAGGCTCCTCAACGGGCAGCCTTGCCTGCCCTTGTCCCCTGGAGGCAGCGTGCAACCGTTTAAGAACATGACCAGACTTGTCATTTTGTATGATGGACTTGAGTCGTTCTGCTGCTGTCCCAGAGACCTGTGGCTGCTGAGACACATCCTTTGAACTGGCAGCATAATTCAATTCTTCGTCTGCAGAAGCTGACAGTATTCCATCAAAGAGAGCTTTCTCTCTCGAATCTCGTGTTTTGACAGGTGGAGAGGCGGTAATTTGATTACTCGAGGAGCAAGACTGAGCTCCACGAGACGCAACATCACATGACACTCTGTAAACCTTGCCTGTCTCAAATTTGAGCGGTATGTAACCATCCAAGTTCTCTGTCAGCACCAGTGGCAGGTCATCTGTATCAACAGAAACACACTGGTTATTACAACAGCACATCTTGGCTCTTCTTATTATCAGAGAACAAGTCAATGAATTGATGTGAAAGAGCTGAGAAATAAATATTCAACGGAAATGTAAAAAATAAATAATTCATAGCGCTGTTTCATTTTCTCTAAAACTATCAGATGTGCCTATTATTTGTTTTAGAAAACAACTTTGAAGCTGTACATATAAAGATTTGACAGAACGGACAAGTAAATAGTCTATGGCCGACTGGCAGATCTAGATCCGGATCACTGTAGTTTTTTTTGCAGATTTTCAAGTTAGCTGTCAAAAAATATTTTTTGAAGCACTTTTTAAAAAATTTGGTTTAAAAAAGATTTTTGTAAACTCCTTAGAACTTTTGTAAATTCACTGTTTTTAGCAACGAACTTTGTGATAAACAATCATAGAACACGACTCACAAATACTCCTCTTCATGAGCTTTAAGAGTAGCTGTAAACAGCAGGAAACCGTGTTTTGATAGTATTGTGAAGTTAAAGCCCGCTCATCATGTTTCTCACTGATATCAGATATATTTATTACAGCACATTTATTCAGCGATGTATATAAACAAAGTTTTTAAAATCGTATTTGATGCTTTGTTTTAAGATGTACACAAATAATTGCATGTTTAGATATGGTAAAAAGAAAAATGCACATCTTCAGCTCGTTGTGGATCTTTAATTTGTCAGATTTGGCTGTAGCGAATCCTGACCAAAATTATTTGGCCATCCCTGATCTAAAGCATTATCGAGTTCAGAGAGATGGCATGTCTGACCAAGATATCATGGCTAACATGAAGATTATGGGCAAACAATGGGTTGGGGTGGTCGAGATGTTAACGTAGCTTGTGGAATCATTTAGCTGCCTCAGCCTGTTGCATATGGCCTGTTGCATATAACCTGTTGCATATAGCCTGTTGCATATAACCTGTTGCATATAGCCTGTTGCATATAGCCTGTTGCATATAGCCTGTTGCATATAGCCTGTTGCATATAGCCTGTTGCATATAACCTGTTGCATATAGCCTGTTGCATATAGCCTGTCGCATATAACCTGTCGCATATAGCCTGTCGAATATAGCCTGTCGCATATAGCCTGTCGCATATAGCCTGTCGCATATAGCCTGTCGCATATAGCCTGTCGCATATAGCCTGTCGCATATAGCCTGTCGCATATAGCCTGTCGCATATAGCCTGTCGCATATAGCCTGTCGCATATAGCCTGTCGCATATAACCCGTTGCATATAGCCCGTTGCATATAGCCCGTTGCATATAACCTGTTGCATATAGCCTGTTGCATATAGCCTGTTGCATATAGCCTGTTGCATATAGCCTGTTGCATATAGCCTGTTGCATATAACCTGTTGCATATAGCCCGTTGCATATAGCCTGTTGCATATAGCCTGTTGCATATAACCTGTTGCATATAGCCTGTTGCATATAGCCTGTTGCATATAGTCTGTTGCATATAACTTGTTGCATATAACCTGTTGCATATAGTCTGTTGCATATAACCTGTTGCATATAGCCGTGATGATATTGATTTTATTATTGCGGTCGGTTAGCATTAACAAGGATTCGTGATTATTGTAAATAGATTAATAGAACAACTTTCATTATAGTTTTGTTTTATATCCAAGATTTGTTTCGTTTTTGCACCTACCGCACTTGCATTAGCGCCCTTCCAGCTACAGTTGGAAGGGCCCTTCTAGCTACAGTTAGAAGGGCCCTTCTAGCTACAGTTGGAAGGGCCCTTCTAGCTTCAGTTGGAAGGGCCTTTCTAGCTACAGTTGGAAGGGCCCTTCTAGCTTCAGTTGGAAGGGCCTTTCTAGCTTCAGTTGGAAGGGCCCTTCTAGCTGTTTTAGCCCTTCTTTCCAGTTGTTTCTTTTATATAAATAGAACAGAAATTCTTAGCGCAGCGTTGCTTACTGATAGAATAACCACTGCCACAAAGATCAGTGTTAGTGACAGGTTACAACTCTTCTATTATAACGCCTGATGTGAAATGAATGTACTATCTGGCGATATCTGAATGGATTCTTTTCTCAAGTTTGAACTGGCTGCTAAGTTTGGTAACTCAGGAGCGAGCCAATCTTGTACACTATGTTTCTTGATTCCAGCAATGGGCTATTGTACAAAAAGTTCCTTTGCTATTGAAGAGATAATACCGCAAGTTCAAGCCTCTAAACAGCATTGCTTTTCACGTTATCACAAGCAAAATATAAGAGAAGCTATGTTACTAAATTATAAAGCTATGTTATTATTATAAAGCTATGTTATTATTATAAAGCTATGTTATTATTATAAAGCTATGTTATTGTAAATGAATATATAGATTGTATAAAAAGTATGTGCTATCATCCTCAAATGGTTGGATAACTTTACAGTTATATAATTAATGCTAAAACTCATAGAATCCTGTCTATCAGAAATTAAATCAAAAAATACTGCTAGAAGTGAGGGAGGTAAGAGGAATGGGCCTCGCTTACAAATATTCCATAAAAATTCCAAACAGCTAATTGAAACGATCGAGATAAGGAACTTTTTAGCATCCATGACGAATGATAGAATGGCACGAAAAACTTATTAATAAACGGAGAGAAAGGATGAAAAATGATGATTTTGGCTGTCTAAAAATAATATAAGACTAATTGTTGCCGTGTTGAGTAGGCAAGGGGCCAGATTTGAGTGTGTGTGCAGTTTTGACAGGACATGATTTGTAACCATAATTCCCTTGGTGTTATGGTGACAAGGCCTCTTAAAATACTGATGAATGCTCATTAACTGTACCGAGGCAAAAGAAAATGTAATAAAACGCTCATCACAATGCCTTTATATTCTCCAAACCATATTTCCTGTTCCAGCAGAAAACCTTAACCCTTCAACCGCTGCTATAAAAATCCAATCAGGCATCTCAATCCATCTACAATACATCTCACAGAAAGACAGAAAGGAACGAGTGAGCGAGTCTTGGACAGATGTTTGCGTAAGAGAGCTGGTGGTTCTATCTGGCAGGCTGGCAGAATGCTTGGTGATTCAGGGCAGTACAGGAGAGTCATTAGTGATTGCCTAGGTAACCCCAATCTCCTGGGCCTATTGTTCTAACCAACCGCGTGAGACTGGTTGGTCTAGACTGCTTGAACTTTCATTCTTTTGACTTACAGAAAACTAAAAGTGTTTAGCGAGGTATGCTCTCTGGTTTGCCTTCTGGCAGGCCAATGGGTAAATTAACAGTAGGACTTATTCAGTGTTTCTACGCTCCGAGTGGGTTCGGAGTTTTATCCACTCTGAATGGTAAAATCTGGGTGCATTCGATGCCATTTCGTTTCGCTATATCAGTGCGAAGGCATTCGCTGTGTGAGTACTATTCAACATCGTGATACACTCACCCCGGTGGATACACCCACCCCGGTGGATACACCCCACCCCGGTGGATACACCCACCCCGGTGGATACACTCCCCCCGGTGGATACACTCACCCCGGTGGATACACTCACCCCGGTGGATACACTCACCCCGGTGGATACACTCACCCCGGTGGATACACTCACCCCGGTGGATACACTCACCTCGGTGGATACACTTACCCCGGTGGATACACTTACCCCGGTGGATACACTTACCCCGATGGATACACTCACCCCGGTGGATACACTCACCCCGGTGGATACACTCACCCCGGTGGATACACTCACCCCGGTGGATACACTCACCCCGGTGGATACACTCACCCCGGTAGATACACTCACCCCGGTGGATACACTCACCCCGGTGGATACACTTACCCCGGTGGATACACTCACCCCGGTGGATACACTCATCTCGGTGGATACACTCACCCTGGTGGAGGTAAAAAATTTGAGCACACAACCACGCGGGTCTTTGTTACGAAAACATTCTACTGCCACTCACTACTGTTTCTGACTTTTTACTTTTGCATTAACATTTACGTGCCATTTGGTTGCTCCTATTAGGATGATGAAATAATCACTTTTTAGTGCAATTAGTTGACTACACCTAAATTACGCCTGAATTGAAAAGTAACCGTGACCTGATAAAGAATCTACTTTAACAAGTTTTGTTTTGAGATATAAATCGTGAATTTTGAAAAGATCTATAGTGCAACTCCAAATCGTGGAATCGGGTGCAAATTCGTCGGTAGTGGGCAACTCCGAACCAAATCGAAGCGTGGAAACAGTGATTATCTTTCAGCTTTTTAGCAAATCGTCTGGTTAGCGATATTCGTGATTGTGTTGCTTATCACAAAGGTTCCCTCTTCTGGAAGTGGTAGAGGTATAGCAGGAAGGGTGAGGTAGATAGGAAAGGGATGTATAATATCATGTATAATAAACATCACAATATTGTTGGCATTTGTATGAGATCCAACAGTGCCCATTTCCCAACTTGTGATGATCTAACAAGAGCGTCTGAGAGAAGCTCGCATACTAAACTCTGCAACATCTATTATTATTTCAATGGTATTTTAGATCTTTAAATCCAGTCATAGAAATAATAACTCTGTAACAGCTAAAGATAAAGGAGAGCAAATGATCTGAAATATCAAGTTTGCTTCATAAATTCAACGTATACTCCATCCAATATTCATCTAGCAGGCAACAACCCTCAAATCCACAATATTTTACAATTATTAGCTGTAGTTTATTTATGTCCGAGCTAACCATGAAATTGAACAGTAATGAATTTTAAGAACAAACATCCCAAATTCTAGGAAGATTTTTTAGGGTTTTTCGAATTTAATGAAATTAAAATGTTAATTCGTTGTCTCCCTCCGCTACTGTTTTATTATTTATTAATTAGTTATTTTATTCATAAACTACAGCCATCTTTTCCACAGTAATATAAAAGTATTTACAAAAAAATAATATATATAGATGTCGCTAAAAGATCTCTTATTATTACAAAGTTTGCAATAAAATGTTTGTTGGTTAAAACTCCTGTTAATCTACACTATAGATGTTCACTATAGAAGTTCACTATAGATGTTCACTATAGAAGTTCACTATAGATGTTCACTATAGAAGTTCACTTTAGAAGTTCACTATAGAAGTTCGTAATCAAGTATCATATAGAATGATAAACATTGGTTGATATATGATGGACTAGAAACAAAACAATCTACACATAAATTTATGCATAGCTTCAAGCGAAACATTGGAAATGTACCACAATGATAAGATTACACCTGATAAGCGCACATTGAGCACTTTGGACCTATAGTAAAACAAAATAGTGCTTAAAACATCAAAAACTTACAACTAGAAGGCAGTAAATTGAATAGACATCTGAAGTAATAAGATGTCTTCACTCTGGTGCGGACTCATTTTATTCAATGTGCAAGGCGAACCTCATATGCTAACTTCGAATCAATTACATACTGTTGCTACAGGACATCAACCTTACCATGAGAGAAGCAAATTATCCTTAAAATTTCTTGAAGAAACCAAGCCACTTGAGGTTGTACTTTGTGAGACAATAAAAGTAGAACTGTCGCTTTTTACGGTATAAAACAGTTTTGTCGATGCCCGAGTACCATTTTTGTTTGTAATCACGATCGAATAAACAAATTGCTGATAGCAACAATAACTATAGCTAATAATGATACTATGATGATACTATAAGAAAAAAGTTAATACATCTCTATAACGTGTACAATCAGAATAGCTCTATAATATTTATATTAATTACACTTCGCTTAAAATTTATTATTGCCTCGCGCCTCTTCCATCTAGTAGCGTGACCAGAGACCTGCTTGAGAATTGAAACGGCCTCAACCTAGCCTAAAACAATAGTAGGTATTGTAATGCATGCAGTCGTACCAGAGGAACAGCAACGAACTCAAGTGTCTGCAAACCATACACTCACAAAACAAACATAGAAATACACAAGGACAAATGAGAGAAGAAACATTATAGATGCACAAACAACAGAGTGAGAGAGAGTGAGAGAGAGAGAGACTGCATCGTGCCTTAGAATTGATGGTGTCTGATATAGCTAACGGATACGAGACCACTAACATGCAAATACAGACGCCTGGGAGGAATGCCAAGGTATGCAATTCCCTTGTTCACCACCGCAATGTTTCATTCTGACCCTGATGAGTCGAGTGAGCAGATGGAAGTCATTTGCAGCCAAAGATCAAATGCGCATGCATCGTGCCAAGACTGAAGATACCTGCTGGCCATGTCAGAGTTGAGTAGAAGATTAGACATACTCCATGACACTAGTAGCAGGTGCACGAACCTGTTGCCAAAGCTTTGTTTCAACAAGACAGTTTGGCTAAGAGAACACAGCCCGTGCAATCACATGGAATCACCAAAAAACCTTCCGAGTAAGAAACAAAGCTATTTAAAGTGCCGTAATGTACGTGTATGTCAAACTCATACAATGTTTGCATACTGATTCTTTGCATTTACATGCGTTAGAACAGTGAAGAATTGAAGGGCAACTATTTACGTATATCCAAAATGTTCATACTGAACATGCAAATTATAACATGGTTTGATATTTATATATATTGTATATAATATTGTATATATCATTACATTATCAGAAGATAAATTTAGGTAGCACATACACTATATTGGTTAATCGTGTTGGAGTTGCCTGAAATCATATAATTTTAAGAATTTGGAATTTTTTTGCCTTTTTTTCTACTTGTTCAATGATCCCAAAATCCGATTGATAATACACCCGGCGAGATGGCATAACTGTAAGATACTGTGGCAAGGCTGTAAAGGACCTTTGTACGCATGTATTTGAAAGAAACCGAAAGCCAACGTCATATATCTGCAGAGCTTGGACCTCAAGGTTTTGTTTAACCAACAGAACAGTTCACCTTTTTTGAGCAGAGTTACTTTTCCATGAGCTTAAGCCAACAGATCTAACAAACCTTCGCCAATATGCCAACATTGCTAGGAGAGCAGAGAAGTATTGCAGGGAGTATTGAGAAGTAGAGTGGGTAGGATTAGTGAGGGCAGAAGCACACGGAGGAGACGAAATGGATTGCATCCAACATGTATTTATTAATATTAACATAGAACGGCAGACATTTTCTTTTGAGCAGCATAGTCGTCTGGAAAATGGTCGTCCTGAAAATGGTTGCGGGGATGGGGCGGGTTGCCGCTTCATTTTATTAGCTAACAGGCATTGTCACTTTACAGCATCCGAAAAAAATTCTCAAAACTTGACCAACAGGTACGAAAAAACAGGAGTGTCTGCCACGAAACAGGAAGTGTCCGTTAATAGTACATAAAAAGACATAAGCATAGCCATTGCTGCGGGTGCTATGTACTAAAGTTGAAAATTTAACCGAAATGTAAGTTTCTTAATCTAAGACTATGGTGAGCTCCTTAATCTCAGACTATGGTGAGTTCCTTAATCTAAGACTATGGTGAGTTCCTTAATCTAAGACTATGGTGAGTTCCTTAATCTAAAACTATGGTGAGTTCCTTAATCTAAGACTATGTTGAGTTCCTTAATCTAAGACTATGGTGAGTTACTTAATCTAAGACTATGGTGAGCTCCTTAATCTCAGACGATGGTGAGTTTCTTAATCTCAGACTATGGTGAATTCCATAATCTCAGACTATGTTGAGCTCCTTAATCCCAGACGATGGTGAGTTTCTTAATCTCAGACTATGGTGAATTCCATAATCTCAGACTATAGTAGGTCAAGGATAACTTTGCAACAACTACTGCTAGGCATCAGATCTTACACAAGATTTGACTATTGATGGTCCAATTATCCAATCAGAATGCTTTTATCAGAATATAGTTTTGACTTAAATATTTTTTACAGTCATTAAGTTATGAATAAGATAGACATTCCACGCTAAAACACATGACCGAAGATGATCTTTCTCGAAATTGCCTCCTCCATCATGCCATAATGGCTATGATTACATGTTAGCCATTATGACAGCTTGTAATCATAGTTATGTTTGACAGCTATTAGATAGACCCACAATCCCTTGCTACTTACCCAAGTGCAAAATGAGATACGGAGCCGCAAATGCTGTTTTCAGAACATCCAACTTCAACCGACCTCTATCCAAAAGAAATCTCTTTTCTGTCTTTTGGCCATCAGCCGAGAGAAAGCTAACGTTGGTCACCTCTACAAGAGACCAACGGCGAATGAATAATCATTTACTCGACATGCCAACACCTTTAAGAGCAAACCAGGGAGTGAGACTTTTCATATTTTCATATGCTAACACGGCAAATAGAATGTACATAAATGTATAAGTTAGAAGAGAAATGCATAGAGGCTACGTTGGAGCGGAATGCAAATGTTGGCTGAATAGCAGACCTATCTACATAACCTCACCAGGGCCCTGCCTCATTTTAACAAGATGAGGCGCATGACAACAACTTCATTATCAACTATGAATAATGTGAGAATAATGACTGTTCAACTGTGTAAATACCTTCTTAGCTAAAATCTGAACAGGTTTTGGTTACAGCTTTTACTATGAGAAAAGAGGTAACATCCCTCAGAGATCCTCCTAAACTGGTCCTACTTGCTCCAAGGAGCCAAAAATGTGGTTGGATTATTATAACTCTACAAGAGTAACTGCATGCAGAAGTAGTGAACAAACAGTTATATGAGATTAAAGGAACTCTTTCTTTACGTAACCAATTTTATCAAAGAGGAAAGCTTTACACAAATTGTATTAATTTAGATTCTTAAAATTATTATTAAAAAAGCAGACAGAACAAAATTTCATAAAGTTGGCAAGTATTAAAGAACATACTTCATACATACAATTAAACATTTCAAAATAAATATTTCAGACTTTGGAACATAAGTTAAATAATAATAATAAGGTCGAAAGTGCAAATAATACAAAATGGCCATTGAAAATGTTGAGAGAGATTGGGAAGAGCAGGGAGAGGTCATCGATTGAAACGGGCATCACACGTCAGCCAAAGCGGGGTGGGCTTGGATGAGAAAATGGCTACAAAGGGATTAGCAATCTAAACAAACGGTGACATGTTCAACGGAGTGAAGTGCCTACAAGCTTTCTCTCTATCGATTCCACCCAGCTCTAATCTCTCGACGAAGGATGCATCGGGTACTAAACTCTCACACTTGTGTGCTTTATTTTCAATAAGACAGATGCAATTGTCATTTTGAGGCGATAGCAACGGATAAAAAGCGTTAAATCATCAGTGTATTAGGGAGAGACTGTCTCAACCTCCAGCCAAGTTTGTATGCACTCTATCACTTCATTCCCAAACTATATAAGATGCAACTGCTGCCGGCAGCTACGTATATCGAGTTGCCAAGATATGGCTTGTTTCCGTGCAAACAAATTCAATGTGTGGGGCTGATAAAGCAGAGGGAAAGAAAAGAGGTATAAAGAGGGAAGAGATGTAATGCGCATGCAGATATATTCATGAACTGACATGAGCTATATGCTCCCTTGAGCATCCCGACTTATTAACATGCGTCTTCTACCAAGTCATTTGCATGTCCTTTGACTCTACCGGCGTGTATAAAAGAATAAACAGCGAAGGAACGATGCAGTAACTCTGTGTGCCAATGCTCTGCACAGTCTTATTCATAAACATACTAAACTATGAACCTACAAATTGACTGGGAATTAAAAACAGCGAATGCAATAATGTTTGGAATTCTGGTGCTGAATGTTTTCATTTGAAATTAATTATTAATTTATTAATTAATAAAGAAGGGTGTCAGTTTGTGACAAAATAAAATAATAAAATAAGTCCTTACAACAAATATCTCCCGAGTTCAGTTGCAATACAAAAATCATCTCATGTAAACAACTCATGAAAAGCCACACGATAATTATTATTATTAGCAAATTATTTTAGCATTGCGCCCACGCGTTACGACTCCTCTGTTAAAAATATTTTAGGAACTAACTATATGCAACACGATGCTTCTTCGTTGTTTTTTTTCTTTAGGGCAAACTTGTTCCACCCTAGGATATACACAATAATTTATCTCGAACTTAAAATTTGGCGATTTGTGTACTGATCATACACGATATTAAAAGATATGTGTCGCTGAACTCACCATGGCGAGTTATCCGTATCCGTTATAATACAAACAATTCACAAATGAATAAATGATAACACTTTTGTTAAAAGTTTGAAGTTAATTAAAATACATGCTAAAACTTTCTTCAAGTATGTTTAGTAAATTAAATTCATTTAAGTTAGATTCAGCGTTTATGTTATACGTCTGTCTCGAAGGTAAGAACTCTCCACGTAGTACATTGTAACGCTACATTATTTTGCAGATCAAAATCACAAAATGCACTAAAGTCATTGTAGGTACCTATAGTTACCAAAATTAACATAGCATTTTGGTAATATTTTTAATGACGATGATTTTTACCAAGAGGTGATTGCATTAGATAATGATTGTGGGTTTCTTTACGACTCTATGATCGTCTATAGCCTACGGCATTTTCGCATGCAGCACTGAAACTAACTAAACTCATAATTGTATACCAAATAATTTTTGATTGTAATCATAGCGAAATAGACTATATTTAACCATTACTTGGTAATCATTTTACATTTAAACTCCTTTACATTTTTACTTTTTCTTCTAATTTACTTTAACGAAGCACTTCTTTCAAGTTATGACATTTTAAACTTACAGTTGTTTGAAAACCTTTACAGTTGCTTTATTTATTTTTAATTTAGTTGCTCTGCACAAAACCTTTTTGTCATGATATGAAGTTTGAAAGTTACAGTTGTTTGACAAAGTTTGAAAACCTTTACAGTTGTTTTTATTTACTCTGAAGTTATTTAAACTACACAAAACCCTTTTCTCATGATATGAAGTTTGAACATTAGAATGGCAAATGATGTTATATGTTAAATACACACACACACACGCGCACACGCACACACACACGCCCACACACATATATATATATTTTTTATATATATATATAAAATAAATTAAGAACTGAAAACTTTTAAAACTGTTTACTACTTAAAGTTTCATGGTTGTTACCATTCATCAGGTAAAACTAAAATGATCTAAAGCTCATGTGAATGTATGCAAAAACACATCAAGGAGCCTAAAGATTAAAGCCAGCTATATATAATACAACCATTTAATTTGTTCATGTCACAGCATTGCAAATCAAGTGCTTATTAGAATGCCTGGACTTTGACACAAGCTCGTTTTGTGAGTTTAAACTTGCAAGCTCAGGTTTGTATAGAATGAGATTTGTATAGAATATATATATATATAATATATATGTACATATATACATATATATATGTATATATACATATATATACATATATATATACATATATATATACATACATATATGTGTAGATCTATGTCTATACAGATTAGAATGTGCATCGTTACTATGAAAGCTAGTAAGAGAGCAGCTCCCTAACTAGCATTGCCATACTGTTAGACTAAAACACAGAAACACGCCCAAAATTGTCTCATTCAGCACAAAGGAATCATAAATCTCAACAAATACTTGCATATTAGTATACACGTAACATTATACTCTCTTGATAACTATAAAGTTGCATTAGCAATTCTTACCTTAGCTAATTTTACAAATATTTCATTAGGACGATTATAGGACTATTATTAGGACGATTATAGGACTATTATTAGGACTTTGTCAATCAAATGCCACTAACAACAAAACTAAAGCCATGTGATAAAATAAGAGCAATATTTTTGCATAACTAGCTATAACGGACTGAAAATCATCTCAGGTTGATATAGCGGCAGGAAAATCATTTCAAAAACATGAATCTTTTTTAAGCCTAAAAGATTTTGGCAACCTTAGCAATCGGTTGAGCATGTAAAACCAATCACAGACAGCCACCTTAAACTCACAGACGTAAGCATTGATGTCACACATCAATGCCATCTGCCGCAGTGACATAGCTCTCCTATTTCTATCATACTCATATTCACGCTGACTTTACATTTGCATAAGTCAATTTTAGCCAAGAATAATTTAATTGGTGTGAATATGAGCACACCTGCTGCCAGGCCATCTTGTCTAGCTATATGCAGCAGAGCTACGGGTCAAACTCACAAACACAATTATATCATCTGCATAAAATTATTTCAGTGGAGGCTGATATACTATACAATCACTATGTTTCCATGATGCGCAGTGCTTCGGAGTTGCGCTATCTCCGAATCATGGAAACGGCGTCTTCGCACTGAAATCACTGCGCACTGATCAGTGCGAAGCCAGTGCAAATTCGCAGCAAAGAAACAGCGACTGCGCAGTGGCTGCGCAGTGGCTGCGCAGTGGCTGCGCATAGCTCTCATGCCGTGGATACGGATTCTTCGAAGGCCACACACTAGTACAAAGGTTGTCCTGCTAATCTTGTTTTTTTTATTCTTCCGATCTTCTTTCACCTAAATTTAATTATGGTCTGCATTCACGAGGATGATGAGGTGATTACTTTCCTGGACTTTGTTATCGATGCCAACACATTTCGAAAAATAGGTGGCATGTCCTGAATTAACGTATAAATAATTTATTACTTAAAAATACTTATTAAAAATATATTACTTTGTAAAAAGTGTGTTAAGGTTTGTAAAACCTTGTGAATGTGTATTGTAAATAAAAGTATAATGACGACATAATCATAAAAAGACCGTTTATGACGTTCGGTATCCGTGATCGATTCTATTTCTCCATCAGGCGATTCGATTTATACAATTTCTCTTCTCTGGCTAATTTGCTGAAATTCTGAAAACCACTGCGCAGCATGGAAACGTACAATCCCCTCGACTTCGGAGGGGGGCTGCTTCGCAGTACTGCGCACCATGGAAACATGGTGAATGTGACCAAACAAACAGTCGTCTCTTGTGAGAACAGAGCTAGCGTTGTTTTGATGAGGAATTATCTCCTCATGCTCTGCCTGCACGATTGTTAAAAATAAGTTTTCATTGATTAAATCTGATTATTAAATCTTACGTGTCAAGTCTCTTCACACCACCGTTTATGTTAACTTATATGTCAAGTCTCTTCACACCACCGTTTATGTTAAGTTATATGTCAAGTCTCTTCACACCACCGTTTATGTTAAGTTACGTGTCAAGTCTCTTCACACCACCGTTTATGTTAAGTTACGTGTCAAGTCTCTTCACACCCCCGTTTATGTTAAGTTATATGTCAAGTCTCTTCACACCACCGTTTATGTTAAGTTACGTGTCAAGTCTCTTCACACCACCGTTTATGTTAAGTTACGTGTCAAGTCTCTTCACACCACCGTTTATGTTAAGTTATATGTCAAGTCTCTTCACACCACCGTTTATGTTAAGTTACGTGTCAAGTCTCTTCACACCACCGTTTATGTTAAGTTACGTGTCAAGTCTCTTCACACCACCGTTTATGTTAAGTTACGTGTCAAGTCTCTTCACACCACCGTTTATGTTAAGTTACGTGTCAAGTCTCTTCACACCACCGTTTATGTTAAGTTACGTGTCAAGTCTCTTCACACCACCGTTTATGTTTAGTTACGTGTCAAGTCTCTTCACACCACCGTTTATGTTAAGTTACGTGTCAAGTCTCTTCACACCACCGTTTATGTTAAATTACGTGTCAAGTCTCTTCACACCACCGTTTATGTTAAGTTATATTTCAAGTCTCTTCACACCACCGTTTATGTTAAGTTACGTGTCAAGTCTCTTCACACCACCGTTTATGTTAAGTTACGTGTCAAGTCTCTTCACACCACCGTTTATGTTAAGTTACGTGTCAAGTCTCTTCACACCACCGTTTATGTTAAGTTACGTGTCAAGTCTCTTCACACCACCGTTTATGTTAGGTACGTGTCAAGTCTCTTCACACCACCGTTTATGTTAAGTTATATGTCAAGTCTCTTCACACCACCGTTTATGTTAAGTTATGTGTCAAGTCTCTTCACACCACCGTTTATGTTAAGTTACGTGTCAAGTCTCTTCACACCACCGTTTATGTTAAGTTACGTGTCAAGTCTCTTCACACCACCGTTTATGTTAAGTTATATGTCAAGTCTCTTCACACCACCGTTTATGTTAGGTACGTGTCCAGTCTCTTCACACTGCTATTTATGTTAGGTACGTGTCAAGTCTCTTCACACTGCCATTTATGTTAGGTTATGTGTCAAGTCTCTTCACATCACCGCTTATGTTAGGTTATGTGTCAAGGCTCTTCACACCATTGTTTATAGTAGGTTACGTGTCAAGTCTCTTTACACTGCCGTTAGCCACTTCGTCTGTCTCAAAAGTAAGAACCTCCATACAGTAGTGTTCACATTAATGTTGCATTTTATTGCAGCTCATAACCACTAAATAAGTATTTGTTACTTTGTGAATGGAGGTAGTGAATTACAACAAGTAACTAGAAATTCCACTGTCATACAGCCCACGACCAAAGAGACGGCCAAAGATATTGGCAAAAAAATAAAGGGTACTGATGGTTGAGAAATGCAATATTAGCAATCAAATGGCTCTGCAGTGCAATAGGATAACTGCAATGGTAGCTGTAATGTACTGGGTGTGGGTGTTATTATACACAACAATAAGCAATAATGAATGGAAAAGATGTTTATATTTTCCCCCTGCAATAGGAGAAATGCAATATTGGCCAATATTAGAAGTAAAATGCACTGATATTCTTAGAATAACCAATTTTAATAATATAGTAATAATAGAAAAACAATACACAATTTTGTTTACATTTCAAAACGTCATAGGTAGCAATATCGAGAAGTTGTGGTATTTATAAAGGTTTTTAGAAAATTTATTTAAAAAGTGTTTGGTCATGACAAACAACAACAATGAAAGGAAAATATTACGTTTATATCTCTCCCTTGCAATAGGAGAAATGCAATGTTGGCCAATATTATAAGTAAAATGCACTGATATTATTAAAATAACCAATATTGTTAATATAGTAATACAGCAATAATAGAAAACCTATGAGCGTTTATGCGTCTCGAAGATTTCTGCAAACTGCAGCAAAATAAAAGCTGTTATAAAAGTGTTATAAAGCTGTAGGCCTAATTTACTGTAATGTATGTAATTCAACAACAATAAAGAAATATGTTTATTATAACTCTGAAATGCAAAATTAGAAGTAAAATGGCAAGCTACTGTGTACTATACACAGTTTGAAAGTTGGTTGCTTTGAATGTAGAATGGTTTTGATCAGCGATCTTTAACAGAAAGCGTGTAAGAGCATTCACGCGTATAAAACTGTAGCAAAATAAAAAATGTTCTCGTCATGAAGGGGCGTTGTAGTTCGGCCCTAGCTTGTACATAAGTTGTAAAGAATTTCGGCTAACGTTTCAAATAATGAAACCTTCGGTGATTGGACAAAAAACACAGGCTGATAAACTGTGTACCACAATTTCGTACCTGTAAATCGGTCTACACCTCAAACGGTCTACGTTTATTACAGAAACCTTCGAATAAATTCGATTGCAAGTAAAAAATGCCATAGACTGATGAAATGAGCACGGTTTTCTCGTGAAATGCGCACTGCTAAATAGTTCTACAATCGGTCGCACGGCTTTATTGGCGTTTCAATTTTCGGTCTTAACTTTTATTAAACTGAGCTTTTCAAGCTTTTTGTGGCAATTTTTGTTCAAATTAATCTGTCTATTTGTGTATAATCCGATCAGATGGGTAAGTTTTAAGATATTATCGTAGGTTTACAAAGACTTGGTAACATATTTAAATAGGTTTAAATGTGTTTTGTATCGATATTATACTTTAACGACTTTAAATTCCGATGCTTAAATTTTTTGATGAAATTTCTTGACGAGGGTTCGTCTCATTGTTGATGAATAATTTTCGTAAGTTGTGTGCACATGCATTTATCATAAAAACTCCCACACTTCTGCTCCGCTCGTGTGGTCGTGGGAAAACATGCTTTTCCATTATAATATCCTGTTTGTAGGTGGTTTTTTCAAAGTATGGGAACGGATTAATTTGTGTTTAGTTATTTGATATAAGAAATATTGCCTTGAGATACGAGAAAAATGACATAGGAACTCAGTCCATAAAGCATTAAGCTCGTATGTCAAGGTACAACTGTAGTTAAAATGATCAGAACTGTGCAAGCTCAATTTGTGCTGGTATGCAGCTGGTGCAGGAATTATTAATATTAACTGGCTGCCTGAGGTGATGGAGTTACAAACAAATAGAATGAAGCACCTTTATCGGATTTGACTGTAGAAGAAGGCTATCATTATATTATATATGAATTAATTATATTTTAGTAGATGGTAATCATTTACTACTTGCATGTACTATTGCACTTCAATACTCTCCACACGTTGGAGTAGGTATAACTTACACTTTCACGCGTCTTTACCAAACAGAACACAGCTTTGAATGTTTTCCTACGCCATAAAAAATACCAGCAAATTGCGGTACTTTCCATTGTGATAAAGTATAAAGAGGTCTTTAGCTGTGACAGTTACACAACCTGCCACAATCAAAAAGGAACTTAGCCTACCTTGGAACTATTGACAAAAGAATGCTGTGGCTCCTGGTATTTGGGGGAGTGTAAAAGTACAACACATGAGAATACACTTCAGGTCAGCAACAGGTCATAAATGCTGCCAGACTCTAGCAGATCATGTTAGCTCTGAGGTGGCATTGCAAGTAATCTTTACACATACAGTGATAACAGAAAAGAACAAACAGAAATAGCTCTAAACCAGTAGCGTCGACATCAAAAAATAGCAGGGGTGTATAAAATATTGTAAAAAAGACATCCGCATGCGGGCTCAGTCTATGTCAAGGTTTTTTGATTGTGGATGCTCATCCCCGATGTGGTGCGAGCTGATGTTTGAAGGTGCGCAGGAATCAATTGTGAAAACAAAAAAGGTGTATTTGTTGTCACAATAACTCATCTATGTGAATTCAGATTTCCATCTCTTTTATATATCAAAAATAAATAACATAACGCCAGCAACCCTGAAAATGATCTGCACACTCCACTTACCCAAAAGGAACCACAGTTCGATCAGATAATAGCGGAGAAGAGACAGGAAAAACGTCAAAGATCGTGAAATGAGTTGTTTTTTATACGTTGCTGTTGTGTGAAAATATTAACCGCTTCATAGAACAACCCTCCTATAACATTTTGTTTTCATTTATTCCGAATATGTCTGTTTTTCATTGTCTAGACCAATGATATGATGTCTCGTGCTGAGCCAACATGTTGGGTGCACCGAACTAGTGTAACAAGAGCCTTACAAAGACTGCAGCAGAAAACAATACAATATTGTTATATTGTTCTTACTCTTTAAGTGATGCTAAAACTATTTTCTAAGAAACCTTAAAGGTGTCTACTATAAGACATCATAACGCTATAAATAATAATAACAGAGAGTAGTTGCATATCGACGATAAAAAGGTGTCTACTATAAGACATCATAACGCTATAAATAATAATAACAGAGAGTAGTTGCATATCGACGATAAAAAGGTGGCTAGTCGACTGTTCAGCTGCGATTCCTCCAACTCTATGAAATGAATCAGACCTTGTCAGTTTACCAACCACTAAGCCTGCTCATGTAGTAACCCAGCGTAAAAACTGACAGCTAATTGAAAGCTTCTATTGTTTTTCTCTCCATAATCCTAAATAAACTTGAAAGTGCACTCAGATCCGCAGGCACCTCAGTAGAGATTATCTCTCACACGAGAAGTTATCTACACATGCATTAACTCAAATCAATACGAACTATGGCCAGCTAGGATTTAGCGAACTATTTAGAATGTATGTGAAAATAACCTGTTGTAAAAACTTTGATCGACGTTTGAAAGAAACTTGAGACAACATTTCAGTAGATGTTGGCCTCTTATTCAACTTTTTGTACACCTACTACAAATAGTATAGAACCTGAGCTAGGAAGTAGAAACGCAACTATTACAATTACACGCTGGAACATTCAACAGTCAATTTATTTCAACAAAGAAATTTATATGACCTCAAAATGATAATGACCAAATAAAACTTTCAATTATTAACAGAAACAGGTGTTTTTTTTAAATAAAGTTTCACCAAATGAATTTAACAATATGTATAAAACAAACAGTAAAAAATGTCTGAACTCAAAAAACCAACTTTACAGTTCTAGGATACAGTAGCAAAAAAAACAGATATTGCATAACCAAAAACTGACGGATTGGGCGACAAAGAGATGCATATATAAATAGCACAGCTGCCATGTAAACCCGGCGAGAAGACGATTGATTGACATTTAATTTTCCTACAAATTATGCCAGCCTCACCAGCCGGACCAGGCTAACCACGAGACACCCGAGACACCGCTGTGGTAAGAACAGCTGAGCCAGTAATTGTTTATTAAATGGGCAGTACACTAATGAAACCTACTTACCTACTTACCTTGTTGTAGGGTCTGTGCTAGAGTTTATTGATGAGTTTTCAAATCAACTTGTTGAATGCGATTATGATATTTTAATGACAGCTGCAAATGTGAGTAAATCTTGTACAAGAAAGAGACATTAAAGATGAGCTCAAACAAAAATTTAATGGATTTTATCAGAAAGTATCAGTATTTTTCTATCATTTGCAATTGTTTTTGATGCTTGAGGTGATCTGACTGCCAAGATGCTTTAAGATTACGATTGATAAAACTTGATCGTGATTAAAAGCTCAGATCAAAGGAAAGTGCGACTATGACATCTATAGTTGTTAAGAGACCCGCAGAATGGAGTTGCGTAACGCTGCAACTGGAACGCGATAGCCGATATCAACTAGAGCAACGATAAAAATTGGTGACATGATTTCGGCAAGTATTTTTCTTCTGAGCATCTTAACCGCCATCAAGTTTTGTCGATTTTAATCTTGAAACGTCCTGGCAATCAGATCACCTCAAACACCAAAAACAATCGCATTGGCTAGAAAAATACAGATACTTTCTGATAAAATCTACTAAGAATTTGTGTAAATTATTCTTTAAAGAATATGATACCCCAAACACTTAAACACCAAATACTTCTGCATTACACAATAATGATACAAACTCAAACTTCAATATACAAAGTTAATCCAGAGACAAATTTAATATGTGGTAACTGTAGTGTGTCAGTAAAGCTTGTACCAGAAATGAGTATGGAAATATTACATCCATTTATACATGAAAAATGTCTGCATTACACATGAGTAATATAACTAATATTAAGACACATTACACATGAGTAATATAACTAATATTAAGGCACATTACACATGAGTAATATAACTAATAGTAAGACACATTACACATGAGTAATATAACTAATATTAAGGCACATCACACATGAGTAATATAACTAATATTAAGGCCCATCACACAGGAGTAATATAACTAATATTAAGGCACATTACAGATGAGTAATATAACTAATAGTAAGACACATTACACATGAGTAATATAACTAATATTAAGGCACATCACACATGAGTCATATAACTAATATTAAGGCACATTACACAGGAGTAATATAACTAATATTAAGGCACATCACACATGAGTAATATAACTAATATTAAGACACATTACACATGAGTCATATAACTAATATTAAGGCACATCACACATGAGTAATATAACTAATATTAAGGCACATCACAATTGAGTAATATAACTAATATTAAGGCACATCACAATTGAGTAATATAACTAATATTAAGGCACATTACACATGAGTAATATAACTAATATTAAGGCACATTACACAGGAGTAATATAACTAATATTAAGACACATTACACAGGAGTAATATAACTAATATTAAGGCACATCACAATTGAGTAATATAACTAATATTAAGGCACATCACAATTGAGTAATATAACTAATATTAAGGCACATTACACATGAGTAATATAACTAATATTAAGGCACATTACACATGAGTAATATAACTAATATTAAGGCACATTACACATGAGTAATATAACTAATATTAAGGCACATCACACAGGAGTAATATAACTAATATTAAGACACATTACACATGAGTAATATAACTAATATTGAGGCACATTACACATGAGTAATATAACTAATATTAAGGCACATTACACATGAGTAATATAACTAATATTGAGGCACATTACACATGAGTAATAAAACTAATATTAAGGCACATTACACAGGAGTAATATAACTAATATTAAGGCACATCACAATTGAGTAATATAACTAATATTAAGGCACATTACACATGAGTAATATAACTAATATTAAGACACATTACACATGAGTCATATAACTAATATTAAGACACATTACACATGAGTAATATAACTAATATTAAGGCACATCACACATGAGCAATATAACTAATATTAAGGCACATTACACATGAGTAATATAACTAATATTAAGGCACATTACACATGAGTAATATAACTAATATTAAGGCACATTACACAGGAGTAATATAACTAATATTAAGACACATTACACATGAGTAATAAAACTAATATTAAGGCACATTACACAGGAGTAATATAACTAATATTAAGGCACATCACAATTGAGTAATATAACTAATATTGAGGCACATTACACATGAGTAATATAACTAATATTAAGACACATTACACATGAGTAATATAACTAATATTAAGACACATCACACATGAGTAATATAACTAATATTAAGGCACATTACACATGAGTAATATAACTAATATTAAGGCACATTACACATGAGTAATAAAACTAATATTAAGACACATTACACATGAGTAATATAACTAATATTAAGACACATCACACATGAGTCATATAACTAATATTAAGACACATCACACATGAGTAATATAACTAATATTAAGGCACATCACACATGAGTAATATAACTAATATTAAGGCACATTACACATGAGTAATATAACTAATATTAAGGCACATCACACAGGAGTAATATAACTAATATTAAAACACATTACACATGAGTAATATAACTAATATTGAGGCACATTACACATGAGTAATATAACTAATATTAAGGCACATTACACATGAGTAATAAAACTAATATTAAGACACATTACACATGAGTCATATAACTAATATTAAGACACATTACACATGAGTAATATAACTAATATTAAGGCACATCACACATGAGCAATATAACTAATATTAAGGCACATTACACATGAGTAATATAACTAATATTAAGGCACATTACACATGAGTAATATAACTAATATTAAGACACATTACACATGAGTAATAAAACTAATATTAAGGCACATTACACAGGAGTAATATAACTAATATTAAGGCACATCACAATTGAGTAATATAACTAATATTGAGGCACATTACACATGAGTAATAAAACTAATATTAAGACACATTACACATGAGTAATATAACTAATATTAAGGCACATCACACATGAGTAATATAACTAATATTAAGGCACATTACACATGAGTAATATAACTAATATTAAGGCACATCACACAGGAGTAATATAACTAATATTAAGACACATTACACATGAGTAATATAACTAATATTGAGGCACATTACACATGAGTAATATAACTAATATTAAGGCACATTACACATGAGTAATATAACTAATATTAAGACACATTACACATGAGTAATAAAACTAATATTAAGGCACATTACACAGGAGTAATATAACTAATATTAAGGCACATCACAATTGAGTAATATAACTAATATTGAGGCACATTACACATGAGTAATAAAACTAATATTAAGACACATTACACATGAGTAATATAACTAATATTAAGGCACATCACACATGAGTAATATAACTAATATTAAGGCACATTACACATGAGTAATATAACTAATATTAAGGCACATCACACAGGAGTAATATAACTAATATTAAGACACATTACACATGAGTAATATAACTAATATTGAGGCACATTACACATGAGTAATATAACTAATATTAAGGCACATTACACATGAGTAATAAAACTAATATTAAGACACATTACACATGAGTCATATAACTAATATTAAGGCACATTACACATGAGTCATATAACTAATATTAAGACACATTACACATGAGTAATATAACTAATATTAAGGCACATTACACATGAGTAATAAAACTAATATTAAGACACATTACACATGAGTCATATAACTAATATTAAGACACATTACACATGAGTAATATAACTAATATTAAGGCACATTACACATGAGTAATATAACTAATATTAAGGCACATCACACATGAGTAATATAACTAATATTAAGACACATTACACATGAGTAATATAACTAATATTAAGACACATTACACATGAGTAATATAACTAATATTGAGGCACATTACACATGAGTAATATAACTAATATTAAGGCACATCACACAGGAGTAATATAACTAATATTAAGACACATTACACATGAGTAATATAACTAATATTAAGACACATTACACATGAGTAATATAACTAATATTAAGGCACATTACACATGAGTAATAAAACTAATATTAAGACACATTACACATGAGTCATATAACTAATATTAAGACACATTACACATGAGTAATATAACTAATATTGAGGCACATTACACATGAGTAATATAACTAATATTAAGACACATTACACATGAGTAATATAACTAATATTAAGGCACATCACACAGGAGTAATATAACTAATATTAAGACACATTACACATGAGTAATATAACTAATATTGAGGCACATTACACATGAGTAATATAACTAATATTAAGGCACATCACACAGGAGTAATATAACTAATATTAAGACACATTACACATGAGTAATATAACTAATATTGAGGCACATTACACATGAGTAATATAACTAATATTAAGACACATTACACATGAGTAATATAACTAATATTGAGGCACATTACACATGAGTAATAAAACTAATATTAAGACACATTACACATGAGTCATATAACTAATATTAAGACACATTACACATGAGTAATATAACTAATATTGAGGCACATTACACATGAGTAATATAACTAATATTAAGACACATTACACATGAGTAATATAACTAATATTGAGGCACATTACACATGAGTAATATAACTAATATTAAGACACATTACACATGAGTAATATAACTAATATTGAGGAACATTACACATGAGCAATATAACTAATATTAAGGCACATTACACAGGAGTAATATAACTAATATTAAGACACATTACACATGAGTAATATAACTAATATTAAGGCACATCACACATGAGTAATAAAACTAATATTAAGACACATCACACATGAGTAATATAACTAATATTAAGACACATTACACATGAGTCATATAACTAATATTAAGACACATTACACATGAGTAATATAACTAATATTGAGGCACATTACACATGAGTAATATAACTAATATTAAGACACATTACACAGGAGTAATATAACTAATATTAAGACACATTACACATGAGTAATATAACTAATATTGAGGCACATTACACATGAGTAATATAACTAATATTAAGGCACATTACACAGGAGTAATATAACTAATATTAAGACACATCACACAGGAGTAATATAACTAATATTAAGGCACATTACACAGGAGTAATATAACTAATATTAAGGCACATCACACATGAGTAATATAACTAATATTAAGGCACATCACACAGGAGTAATATAACTAATATTAAGACACATTACACAGGAGTAATATAACTAATCTTAAGACACATCACACATGAGTAATATAACTAATATTAAGGCACATTACACAGGAGTAATATAACTAATATTAAGACACATTACACATGAGTAATATAACTAATATTGAGGCACATTACACATGAGTAATAAAACTAATATTAAGACACATTACACATGAGTAATATAACTAATATTAAGACACATCACACAGGAGTAATATAACTAATATTAAGGCACATTACACAGGAGTAATATAACTAATATTAAGGCACATTACACATGAGTAATAAAACTAATATTGAGGCACATTACGCATGAGTAATATAACTAATACTAAGGCACATCACACATGAGCAATATAACTAATATTAGGGCACATCACACATGAGTAATATAACTAATATTAAGACACATTACACATGAGTCATATAACTAATATTAAGACACATTACACAGGAGTAATATAACTAATATTAAGGCACATTACACATGAGTAATATAACTAATATTAAGACACATTACACAGGAGTAATATAACTAATATTAAGGCACATTACACATGAGTAATATAACTAATAGTAAGACACATTACACATGAGTAATATAACTAATATTAAGACACATTACACATGAGTAATATAACTAATATTAAGGCACATCACACATGAGTAATATAACTAATATTAAGACACATTACACATGAGTCATATAACTAATATTAAGACACATTACACAGGAGTAATATAACTAATATTAAGGCACATTACACATGAGTAATATAACTAATATTAAGACACATTACACAGGAGTAATATAACTAATATTAAGGCACATTACACATGAGTAATATAACTAATAGTAAGACACATTACACAGGAGTAATATAACTAATATTAAGACACATTACACATGAGTAATATAACTAATATTAAGACACATCACACATGAGTAATATAACTAATATTAAGACACATCACACATGAGCAATATAACTAATATCAAGACACATTACACATGAGTAATATAACTAATATTAAGACACATCACACATGAGTAATATAACTATGAGTAAGACACATTACACATGAGTAATATAACTAATATTAAGGAACATTACACATGAGTAATATAACTAATATTGAGACACATTACACATGAGTAATATAACTAATAGTAAGACACATTACACATGAGTAATATAACTAATAGTAAGACACATTACACATGAGTAATATAACTAATAGTAAGACACATTACACATGAGTAATATAACTAATATTAAGGCACATTACACATGAGTAATATAACTATGAGTAAGACACATTACACATGAGTAATATAACTAATATTAAGACACATTACACATGAGTAATATAACTAATAGTAAGGAACATTACACATGAGTAATATAACTAATATTAAGGCACATCACACAGGAGTAATATAACTAATATTAAGGCACATCACACATGAGTAATATAACTAATATTAAGACACATTACACATGAGTAATATAACTAATATTGAGGCACATTACACATGAGTAATATAACTAATATTAAGGCACATTACACATGAGTAATATAACTAATATTAAGGCACATCACACATGAGTAATATAACTAATATTAAGACACAATACACATGAGTAATATAACTAATATTGAGGCACATTACACATGAGTAATATAACTAATATTAAGGCACATTACACATGAGTAATATAACTAATATTAAGACACATTACACATGAGTAATATAACTAATATTAAGACACATTACACATGAGTAATATAACTAATATTAAGACACATTACACATGAGTAATAAAACTAATATTGAGGCACATTACGCATGAGTAATATAACTAATATTAAGGCACATCACACATGAGCAATATAACTAATATTAGGGCACATGTTAAGAGCACCAACACCATGTGTTAGGAGCACCAACACCATGTGTTAGGAGCACCAACACCATGTGTTAGGAGCACCAACACCATGTGTTAAGAGTACCAACACCATGTGTTAGGAGTACCAACACCATGTGTTAGGAGCACCAACACCATGTGTTAGGAGCACCAACACCATGTGTTAGGAGCACCAACACCATGTGTTAAGAGTACCAACACCATGTGTTAGAAGCACCAACACCATGTGTTAGGAGCACCAACACCATGTGTTAGGAGCACCAACACCATGTGTTAAGAGTACCAACACCATGTGTTAGGAGCACCAACACCATGTGTTAGGAGCACCAACACCATGTGTTGAGAGTACCAACACCATGTGTTAGAAGCACCAACACCATGTGTTAGGAGCACCAACACCATGTGTTAAGAGTACCAACACCATGTGTTAGGAGTACCAACACCATGTGTTAGGAGCACCAACACCATGTGTTAGGAGCACCAACACCATGTGTTAGGAGCACCAATACCATGTGTTAGGACCACCAACACCATGTGTTAGGAGCACCAACACCATGTGTTAAGAGTACCAACACCATGTGTTAGGAGCACCAACACCATGTGTTAAGAGTACCAACACCATGTGTTAGGAGCACCAACACTATGCTTAAAGTAAGATCTAGTAAATTTCATCATTTCAAATATCTCAAAAGAAATAACATGATCTGCTAGAGTCTGGCAGCATTTATGACCTGTTGCTGACCTGAAGTGTATTCTCATGTGTTGTACTTTTACACTCCCCCAAATACCAGGAGCCACAGCATTCTTTTGTCAATAGTTTCAAGGTAGGCTAAGTTCCTTTTTGATTGTGGCAGGTTGTGTAACTGTCACAGCTAAAGACCTCTTTATACTTTATCACAATGGAAAGTACCGCAATTTGCTGGTATTTTTTATGGCGTAGGAAAACATTCAAAGCTGTGTTCTGTTTGGTAAAGACGCGTGAAAGTGTAAGTTATACCTACTCCAACGTGTGGAGAGAATTGAAGTGCAATAGTACATGCAAGTAGTAAATGATTACCATCTACTAAAATATAATTAATTCATATATAATATAATGATAGCCTTCTTCTACAATCAAATCCGATAAAGGTGCTTTATTCTATTTGTTTGTAACTCCATCACCTCAGCAGCCAGTTTATATTAATAATTCCTGCACCAGCTGCATACAAGCACAAATTGAGCATGGTTTCTTCTGTAACTCTTGTCTATCTTTGTTTACCATGAATATAATTGCCAAAGTGGTCGGCGAGACATTTCAGGTCACTCTTCAACAAACAAGAGTGGGTTGGCGCTTACATGATTAGCCGATGAGATGAAGTGATGCCAAATCTTTTTGAACAACCTTAACATACAGGCCCTATCGCTGATGTCATGAAACAAATGTGCCAAACTCTTTGACCTTAAGACCGCACTACAAAAGGAAAAACTTACAAAGCAAAAGGATAACTTTTGGTTTCTGAAAAGGATGCTACAATAGAGAACATTTCTTTAAACTGACTCTACCTTGTATGCTGAGACAGCCAGCTGAGCTCATAACCATAAGCAGGTTTCAGGGGTTGCGAATCTATCAGTTAGCAGAAGTAATTTCATGTCATTTATAGCAATCATAAACTCAAAAATTTCCTTACAAGATAAGAATGTACTCATCCGATCAGGAACACGGATTACCTTCTCCTCATCTTTTAGTAGAGATATTTATTAAGCGCTATCAAGTACAGATATTAAAAGGTATTAAATATGGATTACTCAGGCTCATGCAAAGATCTAGTAATGTGGCTGGCATTCTTATGCAAGGGATTTGGAAGTTTTGCAATAAATTGCTATAAATATATAAGACATTCTCGAGAACAGCAGCGATGTGAAAATGGCCTTGTTACGGGATGTAATCATTAATCATAACTCTTGCATAAAGGGCTGTAAGTTGACTCTCCCTCAGCTATAAATCATACAACCTGTATGAACAACCTAGAACCTACAGTGCAAGGTTCTGCTAGAGGAAGAGGCGGAGAGACGTTGTGGTCATGTCAAAACGAGTAGATAGTTAGTTAGCTGAGTAGATAGTTAGTGATATGCTTCTGGGTTTAAAATGAAATTAAAACTGTGGTTAGTGTTACACCTCCGTGACACACGGCAACAGGTGTTACTAGGAAAACTTGTTCATGAAAAACTCAAATCCAAGTTGCCGGATAGAGTAAAACATCTTATTCTAGCACCTGTTAACAGCTTGCCACCTAGATACTCCGCCTAGATACTCGGCAGAGCCCATTGGCTATAGAATGGCAAGCAAGATAAATGGAAACCTATTTCTGAGGTTTAATATAATAGATGTAAACCTATCAACTATATATACTCCAGCACGTGCTTCAAATGGCAGCAGATATTAACCACTAGGGTTTTCCTATTTTCAATGTACTTTTTAGCGCAAGGAAAGAGAACTCGAAAAAGGACTAAACTAATTAGACATACAACTAATTAGGCCTACATTAGACAACATTAGACTACAAGATTATAGACATGCACAGCGCAACCCTGAAAGATGCCTCAATACAATACCTACCACCTATAGGGTGCCCTAAATAGACATGCACAGCGCAACCCTGAAAGATGCCTCAATACAATACCTACCACCTAAAGGGTGCCCCAAATAAACATGCACAGCGCAACCCTGAAAGATGCCTCAATACAATACCTACTAACTAAAGGGTGCCCTAATAGACATGCACAGCGCAACCCTGAAAGATGCCTCAATACAATACCTACCACCTATAGGGTGCCCCAAATAGACATGCACAGCGCAACCCTGAAAGATGCCTCAATACAATACCTACCACCTTAAGGGTGCCCCAAATAGACATGCACAGCGCAACCCTGAAAGATGCCTCAATACAATACCTACCAACTAAAGGGTGCCCTAATAGACATGCACAGCGCAACCCTAAAAGATGCCTCAATACACTACCTACCACCTAAAGGGTGCCCCAAATAGACATGCACAGCGCAACCCTAAAAGATGCCTCAATACAATATCTACCACCTAAAGGGTGCCCCAAATAGACATAGACATGCACAGTGCATTCCTGAAAGATTCCTCAATACAATGCCTACTCCCTGAAAATGCCTCAATACAACGCTGACCCCTGAAAGATGCCTCAATACAACGCTGACCCCTGAAAGACGCCTTAATACAAAACTGACCCCTGAAAGATGCCCAAATACAACACTGACCCCTAGCTGACCCCTAGCAGGGAACCCCAATAGTATGTGATGGACATGGCTACCCGAGCTATCCATCTTATGGTCTATGTGAATACATCAGAGAATGATTGATATCATGTCAGTAGCTGACAGAACCAATTACTGTGCATACCCTACCTTTGTTATAACAAAACCTTAGAATGGATTGGCTTTGTTTGGTCAGACGAAGGCTATAACAAGCACAAGGTTAAACTAATGTATGTGGTTAACAGTGGAATAACGAAATCCACAACTTGTTTACTACAACAATTTCAGTGTTTTGTCTTCAATTTAAACCAATAACAGATAAAAAGTAGATAACTCTTCGAAGGGCAGTTGTATTTCATCACCTATTTGCCACATTTATGTAATGGAAATTTAGATATGTAATTTAAACGCATTTTTAATAAACTCAAGCAAGCATGCTGACTATACCATGAACAACATAATGAGCTGCTTCATTTTTCACTTTAGCTGTTATTAAAAACTCATTTCGGCTTACACAATGTGAACAAATTAGATACAACCTCTAGTAATTACTCAGAAAACATTATCGCTAGCTCCAACTAATATCCGCTGTTTTAGCAGAGAAAGGTATGGAAACTTTATACGACAAACCATTTATTCGATTTGATTGACTAACCGGTATCCTTTCTTGTTATTCTTGCATGGCATAACTTAGAAAACATTTTTGTTTGAAATAAAATTATTGCCAAAAAGCTAAAACATAACTTTTAAGAAACGAGCACACAACTCTTGGTATCGCATCATTGCTCCTTACCGTTGTTCACCAAACCAGTGTAAACACAAGAGGCAGCTAAGGTCAGTCATAAGGTCATAATGAAAGTGTTGCTAAATAGAACTTTAACGAGTTTCAGATATTTATGTAAAAAATCATGTTCAGATGTGTTGTTTTGTGGATTACGCGCGTTGCTCACGGTCAGCGTCGTATGTAAAATTTCAATCGACATATAACCAAGTTATCTAACCCCTCCTCAAGTGGCATCACATTGTAACTGGGCCTCAAGGCAGTGTTGAAACTATTATCAATATTAACTTCATTTTTGACATTCACCATGAGCGACAGCTATGAAAAGTGCACAGGGTACCGTAAAACCTGTATTTGAACGCTACTTTTATTTGGACATCACCTCATTTGCATGTATTATAATTATGGTTTGTTTATGTCAATTGTTCTTGAATATATATTTGTAGCATGTGATAGATTAACATTATAAAACTTATAAACTTGCATATTTATAGCATATTATTTGATCGCATGATTGCGGTAATCTAAACTCAGCTTACAATGAATTGACGCTTGTAACTTTTGTTCTATTGCACATAAAAAGCCAGTTTTAGCTGCAAACTGTAGCAAACATGTCAATGATTGCAATGAACATTTATGTAATCTTGTTAAATATAGTTATAAAGTGAAAATATACCTTCAAGTTTAAAATGAAATCAGAACTTGAAAGCTCCAACCAATTTCAACAGGCTATAGGACCATGGTTGGTTAATTGCAAGCAATAGATATCAACTGGTAGAGACATGAATAACTGCGTCCTCGTGCATATTTATTTAAAAAATCTATGAAAAGTTGGAGGTAAGTTAGCAAGTTTCTTGCATCTAAAAGGGTTAATGTAACACCGCCTGAAGGAGAGTGCAAAATATAAGTGACATTTGATTCGCCGGTGAAAGTGTTAAGTTCATCTTCTCATCATCCAGACGAGGTATTTGAAAAATACCATGCCACCCTTTATTTGAACGACACCTATAATGAAGCGCCACTCTAAGGGAAGGGTTGAAAAATAGAGCGCCATGGCTTTCAAATAGAGGTTTTACGGTAGATTATAGATGGGCTTCTTCCATCGATTGACTTGACTATAGCTGTGTTTGAGCGTGACATTTACAGACTATTTCCAGAGAGAGCCTCAGAACCATCCTCATAGAACCATTAGCTGTTACCAACTATTATCATCTGGTAAAGCTGCTGCCTTACAAACACTAAAATCACAGGTGTCCTTTAGCGGGGTTATTGCCGAAGCCGAGAACGGGCCGTAGTCTACACACACAAAAAACAACAAAGGTCCACGTAGTTCTGAGCAAAAACAAAAGTATCCATCCAAATATCTCACCAATCCGATGAGCAGCACACACAAAAACTAAACCAATCGACAGCGCCACCCATCATGTCAAAATATTCCAAGTTTCAAGTCATGTCTTGCACAACTCACCTTATGGCTTGTCAAAACTTGTCCCAAAGTCCTTATTAATTTGAGACTGTCTAATATCCATTTTAGAAATGGTCGCCGCTAGCCTAACCTAACGTTCTGATTCAACATCTTAGTAACTATCGGGGCATTGCTGAGTTCTCACGATCTTTTTGAGTCCCTCTTAAGTTTTGTTTACAATAGCGTTAACCCGATTTTGATTGGTTCTTGCATGCTTAAGAAAGATTAAAAAAGATCAGGAGCACTCAGCAATGCCCCGATAGTTACTAAGATGTTGAATCAGAACGTTAGGCTAGGCTAGCGGCAACCATTTCTAAAACGGTTATTGGACAGTCTCAAATTAATAGGGACTTTGGGACAAGTTTTGACAAACCATAAGGTGAGTTGTGCAAGACATGACTTGAAACTTGGAATATTTTGACATGATGGGTGGCGCTGTCGATTGGTTTAGTTTTGTGTGTGCTGCTCATCGGATTGGTGAGATATTTGGATGGATACTTTTGTTTTTGCTCAGAACTACGTGGAACTTTGTTGTTTTTTTGTGTGTGTAGACTACGGCCCGGTCTCGGCTTCGGCAATATCCCCGCTAAAGGACACCTGTGATTAAAATACTTAGCCAATCAGCAAATATACCTACTATCAGGTCACAAGCAGTAAACCATCATAGAGCGAACCAGATATAATATATCAAATAGTCAGGTAGACATCCCAGTAAATAGCATAGTAACAGGCTAGTCAAAGATTCACTCCGTTTCCATGATGCGATTAATCCGCAAGTTTCCATGATGCGACTAATCCGCAAGTTTCCATGATGCGATTAATCCGCAAGTTTCCATGATGCGATTAATCCGCAAGTTTCCATGATGCGATTAATCCGTAAGTTTGGGTCATCCACAAGATGGAAATGACAAAAACCCGCATGTCAAACGAGTTTTATTAGTCACAAATATTTACCGAATGTTTCACGCTTGAGAAGGGGGGAAAGGGTTTTGCAAATGATGGGCAAACAATTCCATTTTAAACATTCTTATTTCGATCTGAGCAGTTCCGACTGCAATGCTATGACCCCCAGCATAGAATTTCTTATCTTTGCTAACAAAGTGTTAATCTGCATCATGCGAATGCATGAATGTCCATTGAAAACTTATCGCGTGCTAACCCAACGTGCTAACCCAACGTGCTAACCCAACGTGCTAACCCAACGTGCTAACCCAACGTGCTAACCCAACGTGCTAACCCAATATGCTAACCCAACGTGCTAACCCAACGTGCTAACCCAACGTGCTAACCCAACGTGCTAACCCAACGTGCTAACCCAACGTGCTAACCCAACGTGCTAACCCAACGTGCTAACCCAACGTGCTAACCCAACATGAGCACGAATCTAAATCCGTATAATGAAAACATAGTGATGGGTAGTAGTTCAAAGTCTGCTATGGTCTGAAGATTGTAAAAACGAGTGTATAGTCTCAAATATAATGATAGAATAGCTTCCATTAGTGAAAATTAAGTTGTCCCAAATATGGTGAGACTGATCAATGATACTGATCAATGAGAGCAAAAGTTGTTTCTGTCATTGCTTTCTATTTATTGTAATGACCGGAACGCCATTTCTGGTAACTTTTGAAAACACAGGAAGTACAACTAGAGATAGGAGTATTCAATAAGATTTATGCAATGTAGAAGCCTCCCATGTTAAGAAAAACACGTTAGACACTGCTGACAACATGTAATGCGCATAGAAACAAACACCTACCTTTTCAAGCTATTTTATATGAATAAGACTAAGGTATTACTCAGATGAGTGCATCATTGCGTTTAAGCCTACACGGAACGTAAAATAAACTTGATTTTCACTAACCCAATCTGCAATTTGAATGTCATATATTTTTTCTGTTACACGAATAACTTTTAAAATCCATTTTTTGTTTCGGGTGACAAATATGACATACTAGCGAGGAGGTTAGCCTCACTCACCAACGCTATTTCAAATATCTCATCAATCCACTAATCAATCAGTAGAAACTGTTTGACAACACAAAGACAATAGATTACAGAGGATCATCTAAAGCTTGGCAAGCGTTTCAACACCTTCTAGTGCAACCAGCCACCTTCAAACGCTTCGAGATATTTTGGCATTTTTTCAAAAACTTACAGATTGTTTTTTGTTCAATTGTGAGAGTTTGACAGCTTTAGCTATACGTAACACTTATTTATCTACTAGTTGACAAGAAAATGTGATTAAAATGCAAATTAGAAATACCGAAGGCGCATCATCTGTGAGAGCGCATCGGTGTCTCCGGTGTCTCTGATTCAAGGCGTCTTGTGCAAACAGGTTTAGTGATCGTGTATGAGAGCGGAAAGCATAAGTGGGGGCAACTACTGCTAAATTTTAAAACTTGATTTATTGGCTATGATGTAAAGGGTCTCTATAAACCAACCAGCATGAGTGCCATCTGTTACTCATCTACCTAACTGATAACATACACTGCATACTCTAGATTTTTATTATAAAATTGTAGTGTAATGGCAAGTTGAGGATATGCTAGAAATAAGGTGCAGCGTATGCCAGTCTATGGGAGTGATAACAGCTGTATTTAGCTGTCCATCTTGTGGACAAATTCGTAATTAGGTGATCTGTAAGTATCTTTGAAGGTGCTGACCATCTCGAATAGGATTCTGGTTACTAAACTGCAAGCTTACTTTTATTAGATATTATTTATTTCATTTTTACAACAAAATCAAACTTACTGATGCTATCGTATTATAAGAAATAAATGTATGAGAAATACAACTTTAGTCAAATGAAAACAAAAAAGTTGAAGAGCGGGTGTATAGATGTATCATACATGTGGCTGACTGCATAAACTCTACACCTGATATGTCTTCAGCTCGAGTCAAGTGCTTCAGTCTTGAGCTCATTCACAATGTTTCCATGTTTCCATGACACTGTTAATCCAGATTAACGCTGTTAATCCAGAGGTGTGTATTATCCACAAGATGGAAACAACGGAAACCCGCGAGTCAAGCGAGTTTTGTTATTCACAAATTTTTACCGAATATTTCATGCTTGTGGAAAATGGAACTGGCACTTGCGAATGATGCGCAAGAAAATGCTATGCAAGCTATTCCATTTTAAACATTTCCACACTTCAGTCATTCCTATTGCGATTTGAGCACATGCTGCAAAGCTACATGGGAGTACCTATGACCTCTGACCTCCGACGTAGAACTCCTTATCTTTTTTGCCAAAGCGCCTGCATTAATTCACAACATAAGAATATCCATTGACGCACTTATTGCACGATAACTCAACGTGCACACAATTCCAAATCCGCACGATGGAAGCACCGTGACTCACTGCTGACACATAGCAGGTCTACCTTATCCCTCTGCACTACTTTTAAATTAATATAGTAATAATTTAAATTAAAATATTAACTTAAATTAATGTATCAATTTAAAAACCCTGCCCATTACCGGGAGCATTCAACGATCCTATAACAAAAGGCATAAGAGTTCAAGCTGGGTTGCAATCCTGTTTGCTGACACATGTGGAAGTTTCCTACCGCCTCGCACATAATTATAGCAGAGTGAAAAGATTTTGAAGCGTTGAAATGACTAGCTCATGGCAGGTGACAAGGCATCGAGGCAAGTGACAAGGCATCGAGGCAAGTGACAAGGCATCATGGCAGGTGACAAGGCATGATGGCAGAAGACAAGGCATGATGGCAGGTGACAAAGCATCACAGCAGATGACAAGGCATGATGGCAGGTGACAAGGCATGATGGCAGGTGACAAGGCATGATGGCAGGTGACAAGGCATGATGGCAGGTGACAAGGCATGATGGCAGGTGACAAGGCATGATGGCAGTTGACAAGGCATGATGGCAGGTGACAAGGGATCATGGTAGGTGACAAGGCATGATGGCAGGTGAGAAGGCATGATGGTAGGTGACAAGGCATCATGGCTGGTGACAAGGCATCATGACAGGTGACAAGGCATGATGGCAGGTGACAAGGCATGAAGGCAGGTGACAAGGCATGATGGCAGGTGACAAGGCATCATGGCAGATGATAAGGCATGATGGCGGGTGACAAAACATGACGGCAGCGCAGCTAAATTAACAATATGGTAAACATACCAGGACTAGACATGTCTTGGTATTGGTTAGCTGAGACCATATGACACTCCTCCAAGGTGGAAGATAGCTTTTCAACTCTTCTCCTCAATTGGCATATCATCTGTGCCTGTCAAGGAGTGAGATATACCTTTGTAACAAGTAATGGTTAGAGACCCTTCATCGAGCAGATGCCTGAATGAACTCCAAACTAAGAAAATCTTACATAGCACAGACCACTATTAAAATTTAACACCTATTCTCAAGCTTGGCTTCCATAGGACAGTGCACAAACTCCACACAAATCACATGCTGCCTTATACTTCAGAATTTTCCGTTCACACACGTACTGGAGCTTTTTTTGACAGTTAGTACTATAGCTAATCTAGATAGAAGCAGCGTACCTGCAACATTCACAAATGCGAAGGTCACAACGACCGGTCATTCTATATAGCTAATTTTTGTTAGTGATCAAACTTACATTTACATACCGCAGATGGTGGATGATAAATTGCAGTTTTTAAGGCAAATAAATAGCGGAATGAACAGTACTGGTTAATGGTTAATATAACCAGCTATGAGACTTGAGGAGGGACTGACTTTTATTGTCTGCATGAACATTACTTCAGTAAGTGTACTTCTTTACTCATAGTATTCTACCTTTAATCTTTCTGTATAATCTGTTAAGTATTGGTAGAATAACTATAGGAGACACAACTCCTAAAATATGGATAGCCAATCTTTACTATAACCTGTCCGTCTGTAGCCATCTGCACCACTCAAACGCCTCGCTGCAACATGGAGCAATTGTGCATTACACATGATGGTCTCTCAAGTTGCACGGAACTGCCAGCTATTAGTTATAAATATACTTGAAAGTGATCGAAATGCTTGTCATTCATTTCAATATAAGAAATGCATAACTTCGTAACTGAACAGAAATAATTAACTTCCTCTTCAGAGACACTGTCATGGTTTACATCGGCCAATTGGGCTAAAGAAATTTGACTTATATTCCGAATATTCTCTCTCTCTCACCTCATACCTCTTTTAGTCCAGTGTTCACACAAGTATATCTCCTGTACGTTACATAGTCCAGTGTTCACACAAGTATATCTCCTGTACGTTACATAGTCCAGTGTTCACACAAGTATATCTCCTGTACATTACATAGTCCAGTGTTCACACAAGTATATCTCCTGTACGTTACATAGTCCAGTGTTCACACGAGTATATCTCCTGTACGTTACATAGTCCAGTGTTCACACAAGTATATCTTCTGTAAGTTATATAGTCCAGTGTTCACACAAGTATATCTCCTGTACGTTACATAGTCCAGTGTTCACACAAGTATATCTCCTGTAAGTTACATAGTCCAGTGTTCACATACGTATATCTCCTGTACGTTACATAGTCCAGTGTTCACACAAGTATATCTCCTGTACATTACATAGTCCAGTGTTCACACAGGTATATCTCACCTGGCAAGCTCAGTGACAAGCTGTTGCCTTTACAAGCATTCCATGTGGCACCAACAAATGGACATACACACACAATACAATTCCATGTAGCACAAATAAATGGACAAACACACACAATACAATTCCATGTAGCACCAACAAATGAACATACACACACAATACAAAAATACCATAAAAATATTTCCTGTCAGAATGCATAAATGTCGTACTTCCATTTTGAAAAAGAATATTGATGTTAGTTGTCTGGTATTCATACAGGGAATGTTGATGTTAGTTGTCTGGTCATACAGGGAATTAATAAAATTCTAAGATCTGGAATTTGCGCAGATGAGCGCTGACAAGAAACCTCTCTGCTTCGTTGAAAAAACTGCGAAAGGATCTGCAAAACTTCGCAATCAGTAAAAGACTGACCTGGCTGTCGAGGGTGTCTGTGATCTCCTTGATATTGGCATCGGTTAAATCATCGACTGCCGGACTTTCAACGATTGGCTGAATGTTTCTTCGTACCGTTGAGGGACTTGAACTATCAAGTTCTGCAGTAGAACAGTGTGGTTATAAAAGTGTAAGAGCAGAGAAAGCATTACTAAGCATGAATTGAAACATTGAAACAATTCTCCTCTGTTTTTCCAATCTTTACTATACTTAGAGACGTGTCTGTCTGTCCGTAGCTACGGTTAGCTGTTGGTAAAAAAAGATTCCACCATACAGGCTTTGAGCTCGTAACGTTTAGCTTGCTAGACTGACATTCTAACCCATGTGTCAATCGACTACTTCTAGATTGGTCGGAATAATTGTGCACTTACTTATTACCCCTGATTATGACTCACGGCACACCGCACTGCCAGGGTACTAGTACGAATAGTTAGGACAGCTGTAGTCGAAATGCGTGCTACAGAACTCAAGAACAATAGAAACAACCAGTGCTCCAAGTAATAGTAACCTAAGGCTAGGATTGACTTCGTAGCTCCAATAATGAACATTGTATTGCTGTTTTCCAAAACACCTTTTATGGTATGAAATATTCTAGTTTGAGTTCTAGTGAACAAACATAACTGAGCATAGCTCAGCACAACAAAAGCTATAGCCATGGAGTTGTCTTACCTAGAAGCAAAGCCTAACAAATGTCATGGTATGATTAAACAGGGATAATGAAAAATTGAAATGGATTCCTGCCAACTCTTGATCGGACATCAAGAGCTGTAGAAACACCAACACAAGTAAAGGAAACTATTAGTTGCAGTCAATTTGCTGAAGTGAAGAGAGATGTTTGAAATGGAAATAAGAGCCATTCCATCAGAGCTGGTGGGCCGAAAAGAACTGAGATCTTAAATTGCCTGAATGAAACAGCTGATAGGCGAAAGATGAAAGCGAGTCAATGATTCTTGCGTAATATACCAGAGCCTGCGTATCAAATGCTACATCAACAAGAATCTGACCAGGTTGGATCCCAAAAATAGCTTCCACAATGTGAATTATACTCTCTTAACAACAATTGTGTTGCCAATCGTGTGACGCTGCAGTAAAACAAAGAAAATACAACAGCAATACCTCTAAGTGATTTAAATAGAACAAATTAAACTTTAGGCGTTTCTGTGTTACTGTGATCTAATGAATAGATGCCTATACCTTTAAGAGGTGAGGTCATGAGGCTAAGTAAAAACATACTCGGTAGTGGTGGGTGATTTCACTGTTTGTGAACATCTTGAAGTAATAAAAATAGCAACAACTGAAGCTACCATTTATTCTTGAATGACTGAGGAGAGCAAGGTTAATTTTATGTTAAGGCGACTGCATACAGGTTACTGGTCTATACTTGTCACTCATCTACACATGCTACCTGACTACACACCCTACTCGTCTATAGTACATATACATCAAAATAGGGAGAAACCTTTGACACATTGTAATTGGATGCTAGAAAGTGGAAAGTTCAGCTAAAATGACTAAGATACAAATTTATGGAACTTGAGTAAAACTCTCCTTTTGGGATGGGGATATTTCTGTCACATCACCACAATATTGACATAATTGACATAATTGACCGCCCCAATATTGATACTATTCACGGTTGATTTTGAGGCATTTGTGAAAATCACGATATATAATTATTTTATCAATGAAGTTACATATTCACACGCAAGTTACAATATCACAGGAGTTTACAAGAAACAAAAAACATTTATTTAATTGATTGTATTGTACTTTGTTTTAGGACACTTTCCATTCAAATCTACAAGTACGTGTACGAGCATATCACCAGAGTACAAGTACATGTACGAGCATATCACCAGAGTACGTGTACGAGCATATCACCAGAGTACGTGTACGAGCATATCACCAGAGTACAAGTACGTGTACAAGCATATCACCAAAGTACATGTACGAGCATATCACCAGAGTACATGTACGTGTACGAGCATATCACCAGAGTAAAATTACAAGTACGGGCATATCACCAGAGTACATGTACGAGCATATCACCAGAGTACAAGCACGGGCATATCGCCAGAGTACATGTACGGGCATATCACCAGAGTACATGTACGTGTACGAGCATATCACCAGAGTACAAGTACATGTACGAGCATATCACCAGAGTACGTGTACAAGCATATCACCAGAGTACAAGTACATGTACGAGCATATCACCAGAGTACGTGTACGAGCATATCACCAGAGAACAAGCACGAGCATATCACCAGAGTACATGTACGTGTACGAGCATATCACCAGAGTACAAGTACATATATGAGCATGTCACCAGAGTACGTGTACATATATGAGCATATCACCAGAGTACAAGTACATATATGAGCATATCACCAGAGTACATGTACATATATGAGCATATCACCAGAGTACAAGTACATATATGAGCATATCACCAGAGTACAAGCACGAGCATATCACCAGAGTACAAGTACATATATGAGAATATCACCAGAGTACATGTACATATATGAGCATATCACCAGATTACAAGTACATATATGAGCATATCACCAGAGTACATGTACATATATGAGCATATCACCAGAGTACGTGTACATATATGAGCATATCACCAGAGTACAAGTACATATATGAGCATATCACCAGAGTACGTGTACATATATGAGCATATCACCAGAGTACAAGTACATATATGAGCATATCACCAGAGTACATGTACATATATGAGCATATCACCAGAGTACAAGTACATATATGAGCATATCACCAGAGTACAAGCACGAGCATATCACCAGAGTACAAGTACATATATGAGAATATCACCAGAGTACATGTACATATATGAGCATATCACCAGAGTATAAGTACATATATGAGCATATCACCAGAGTACATGTACATATATGAGCATATCACCAGAGTACAAGTACATATATGAGCATATCACCAGAGTGCAAGCATGAGCATATCACCAGAGTACATGTACATGTACGAGCATATCACCAGTAAGTTTACAGTTAACGAATCATTCAATACAACATTATGCACAATGCTAATATTATCGAGTCAAACAGTTGAGTGTTGAGCTAACCTATTCTATGAGACATTCCAACATTGAATTATGGAGACAACTCCAAAATGTGGTTAAAAGGAGAGTAACTCAACTGCATGCAAGTTTTTACTAGTTGAACTACTACACCGCAACTTCTCATTCAGTAGTTTCTACAGATATTCCCACTATTTGAGAGCCTTTGTGACACCAATTTATAATATACGAACAATCAGATAAGACGGGTTGGGGCGATACATACGCAACCCCATACAAACTGTCAATTTTACGATGCTTTAGGCTACTTCTAACCACCAAAAAAGCTAAACCACGATTTGTTGCAAAACAATTCTGGGCACACAACTATCACAAGCAACCTTTATTTACCAATTGCTGGGCACTTGCCTTTTGACACTTAACAAAAGTGCAGAAAACATCTTTCAGCTTGTCTAACAATATAATAAGCTACGTTTTTAACTATTTTGTTAATTACACCCTTCTATAACAATGATGATAAAATGGGTAGAACATAAGAAATCTAGAGGCATTCGAGCGACATCTGACGAGTGCGCTAAAATGCAACTATTGCGTGGATCTACGCAATAAGAATATTTAAAATGAGCTTTTTGGTAAGCAGCAAGTAATACGCCCATTGCACACATTAGAAAACAGGCAAGAGCAAGTAACCACACCTACTGCAAGTATTTTCTGTGATGAAAGACTCTAACCACGTTATGCTAAAATGAATGCATAATGGAACACGGCCACATAGAAAAGGAAGTGAAATATCAACTGCCAAACAATAGAGCAGGCAGTATTACCCTGTTAACTCCCTTACAGATAGAATAAGACATCAAATTTCCAGTCAATAAAGCATAACAATGCTTTCATCAAGTGAAAATGAGGAGGAAAATAGGAGAATGCATGTAATCAAATTCTTCCAAGGTTTGAGCAGGCTCAGTGTTCAACCACATGGGATATAGTGTTCAACCACATGGGATATAGTGTTCAACCACATGGGATATAGTGTTCAACCATATAGAATATAGTGTTCAACTAGATGGGATATAGTGTTCAACCACATGGGATATAGTACTTGACCACATGGGATATAGCGTTCAACCACGTGGGATATAGTGCTCGACCACATGAGATATAGTGTTCGACCACATGGGATATAGTGTTCGACCACATGGGATTTAGTGCTCGACCACATGGGATATAGTGTTCGACCACATGGGATACAGTGCTCGACCACATGGGATATAGTGTTCGACCACATGGGATATAGTGTTCGACCACATAGACCACATATAGATAATAAGGAGAGCTCTACAGGCCGACCTTTTTGTGGCTAATATTTAACATTGTGCTGATGCTTTGGTGGCTTTACAACCGCTCGTGTGTGCTAATGTTTTCACAAGCAATTTATATGCACTCACTATTTCGAATAAATTTATTCAATAATTGATTTTAATTGACAACTACCATTAAATCTTTATTTGAACGCAACTTTTGGATTCTTCCCTTAAAGTAGCGGCGCTTTATTAGTCCTTCAAACAAAGGGGGCGTCGTATTTTTGAAACACCCTATGAGAGTGTTGAGGAGACCAATTAACCCTTTCACGAGCGAATTGAATATTGCCTACATTTTGCACTTTCCTACAGACGGTGCGACATTTACCCTCATGCATGCGAAAAATTTGCTAACTTACTTCCAACTTGTCATAGACTTTTAAATAAATATGCACAAAAAAGCTGATACATGTCTCTACCAGTTGATATCTATTGCTTGCAATTAACTTCTTATGATCTTATAGCCTGCTTTGAAATTTCTTGGAACTTTCAGGTTTTCTATTTCATTTTCAATTTGAAGCCATATTTTCATTTTATAACTATGCTAGCTGAATGCCTGGTGTTGCCCGGGTAATAAAAATTATTTGACCAGAAAATTTAGTTTTATGTAACATATAATAGCAGTTACCATTCTAACTTTCAAACTTCATATCACGAGAAAGTGTTTTGTGTAGTTGAAATAAATTAGGAGAAAAGATAAAACTTTATATTTTTGAACTTCATGTCATAAAAAAAAGGTTTTGTGCATTTGAAACAAAGGAAAAAAATAAGACAACTGTAGAAGTGTTAAAATGTAAATGTGAAATAATTAGCAAGTAATGGCAAAAGAAAGTCTGTTTTGCTATGATTACAATGAAACATGATTTGGTAATGATATAACTAATACAAACTGAGAAAACTAAATAAAAAGCACAAATTCGTTGAATAAATAATAGCAATTAGCGCATAGAGTTTTGTGTAAAAAAGTTACTATACAGTAACTTGAGTGTACTTAGTGGGTATGATGTGCAAGAAAATGTAATATTACTTACAATGTACTATGTGCGGTATGTACTATGTGCAGTATGTACTATGTACGGTATGTACTATGTGCGGTATGTACTATGTACGGTATGTACTATGTGCGGTATGTACTATGTACGGTATGTACTATGTACGGTATGTACTATGTGCGGTATGTACTATGTACGGTATGTACTATGTACGGTATGTACTATGTGCGGTATGTACTATGTGCGGTATGTACTATGTACGGTATGTACTATGTACGGTATGTACTATGTGTGGTACGTACTATGTGCGGTATGTACTATGTACGGTATGTACTATGTGTGGTACGTACTATGTGCGGTATGTACTATGTACGGTATGTACTATGTGCGGTATGTACTATGTACGGTATGTACTATGTACGGTATGTACTATGTGTGGTACGTACTATGTGCGGTATGTACTATGTACGGTATGTACTATGTGCAGTATGTACTATGTACGGTATGTACTATGTACGGTATGTACTATGTGTGGTACGTACTATGTGCGGTATGTACTATGTACGGTATGTACTATGTGTGGTACGTACTATGTACGGTATGTACTATGTGCGGTATGTACTATGTGCGGTATGTACTATGTACGGTATGTACTATGTGTGGTACGTACTATGTGCGGTATGTACTATGTACGGTATGTACTATGTGCGGTATGTACTATGTGCGGTATGTACTATGTGCGGTATGTACTATGTGCAGTATGTACTATGTACGGTATGTACTATGTGCGGTATGTACTATGTACGGTATGTACTATGTGCGGTATGTACTATGTACGGTATGTACTATGTACGGTATGTACTATGTACGGTATGTACTATGTACGGTATGTACTATGTGCGGTATGTACTATGTACGGTATGTACTATGTGCGGTATGTACTATGTACGGTATGTTCTATGTGCGGTATGTACGTAGATGGCTTTTACCTTCGAGACAGAAGTGCAACATAAACGCCGAATTTAACATAAATAAGTGTAGCTTACTAAACACATACATAGTCAAGTTTTAGTATGTATTTCAATAAACTAAACTTTAATTTTGTTAACAATTCAGTTTTTCTTAGCAATAACTTGAACTGAAAGTTTTCAACAGGTTTGTCAAGGCCTGGCTACAAATACTGACGAAATGCTTTGTTGATGCATAATTTCGATGATGACGGTCTACCTCGGTAGAGATAGAATCGACGCATCTGTGATAGTTTATTATATATACCGTAAATCCTCATGCTCAAGCCGTGCGGCTTGTGCTCAAAAACAAATGACTCACGAAAGACAAAATAATCCTCCAACAAGCCGTGTATGCCCAAAGACAGCGGCTAATGACTGAGTGAGGTTTTGTCGTCCTTGACCCCTTCGAGAGCGAGAGTGTTGAGACAGGTTTCGTTATACTCCCGTCCTCTTGAATAAGAAAACAGGCTACATCAGTACATGTGAAAAGAATTTTCTTTTACTTCCAAGTTCGAATTGAAATTCTTAAACCCTTGCATCAAGAACTTACTTGCCATGTCTCAACTAGATTTGTATTGCGCTGTTAGAGGGCTTCACGTTTATGGAAAGATGCCAGACAAGAATGAAAAGGTGTTAATAACCTATGACTGGAGAATTAAACATGAGCGATAAATTCTTCTTTAGTCTAAAGTATTCCATAAACATGACCTTGAAAATAAATGAGTAGGATCGCCAAAACCCCGTACATAAAAGTGTATCATGACTGCGATTTTATGATTATAGCACGGAACTGAGCAGAGACCGCATTTATGGAGAAGCCGCCTTGAGCCCCACGTAAGTTTTAAAAACTTGGCTTAGCCGCGGCTTATGACCTTGAACCAGAACCGCTCCCAACGACAAGCCGCACGGCTTGTGCATAAGGACTTACGGTAGTGATGTTGACTCAATTTTCTTCATTTCCAATATTTCCAATGCATGCTAGCTATGTCGAAGATTAGCTTTCAAACACCAGTGGCGACAGGGCGCCACACAATTGATATATAGACAAATACATTCTCACTTACAACGTGTATACGAAAGCAACTAGTATAAATATGAGCGGTTTGTAAAACCTTTCACATAATTTTTCAGTAATCAAACCTGTTGCAATAATTTTATTCCTATAATTTGATTATGTCCTAAACTTGAGTATTTTTATACATCTATTTTTATAGCTGTCTAAAATTGCTCTATGATATACCTTAGAACAGACGCTCCACAGATGCTATTATTTAATATGGGATGTGACAATGTTTCAAGATATGTTTGTGACATTTTGGTGTACTGTCTTAAAATCTACAGTATATAATTGAGATAAGAGCAGAATTTCGAGCAAGTTTCTGCCTTGAGATACAAGCACGCTAGTTAGTTTTCAATGTCCACTAAATGGTCAAGTATGTGAGAGACCACTTTCGAAAGCGGAATCACTCGTTCTTTCTTGTCGAATGGATTTGAAAAAAGTTTTAAAAGAATGGCTAAAAGTTATGGTGAAAGCAAGGCAACAGGCCCCAAGCACTCCATATAATACTGCACATAGTAATGTTACATGTTATAGCAGATCATAACTACTAAACAAGTATTTGTTACTTTGCGAGCATAGGTAGTGCATTACAATAATTAAAAACACATTTTTCCACAGTAATATTTTGTTTTTGGATGGTTTTTTCATAGTATGGGAACGGATTAATTTGTATACAGTTATGTTATATATAAAATAGTGCTTTAAGATACGAGTGAATTGACATATGATCTCGTCAGTTGAGGTATAACTGTATATTAATTTGTGAAACACTCTCTGTTATATATAGTACTTGACCTTTTAACTGTCTGTATAGTCAGCTCATTGTTAATAAACTACGAAATCTAAAACAATTAAAAATGCTAAAACATCAATAACTTTTTACATGTACATTTTTAATTATTTAAAATGCTTGACATCCATTTTAAATTGACAAAACTTATGTGAACTTGCCCAAAGTGGCTCCAGTTTATGTTGTCAGTGTCCATATTGGTCAAAATTGGGGCCAAATGTAAAACAAATCAAACATTCCTATTTGCAGTGTAAGACAGGCGCAAGTCTAGTGGCCCAAATGCTCCCTTTCAAGTCCTGTCAGTTTCCTGTCAGCTTCATTTCAGCACTACCTTCAAACGGCATTCAGCATGAAAAAGGTTTTAGCTCTACTGGCAGCCCAATTCGAGTGAGTAATTCGAGTTATCGTTTATTGGGAGAACAGGAAATGTCTCTTACAACTTTGGTCTTGTAAGGAACTGAATGAGTCGTAACAATTTTTCAAACCTGATAGAAAAACAGCTGCTACCTCCTGCTTATAGTACGCAAAAACAAGTCTAATTGCAATATACCATTTCATCTTGTCATACCTCAAGAAATTGCAACTGTCAGTGACTGTCAGTGACAATGCGTGACATTATGAATTAGAGAGTAATTGGATAGGAAGAGAAACGCATAGAAGGAATCAATCAAAGAGAGGGTGTACACGCGGTGTCAGCGATAGCAATTAGAAATCTGACAGGATAAGGAGAGACGACTGGTAAAAAGAATTGAAAGTACGAGGGTAGTTCCAGCCACCTTCAAGCCACCTTCCAGCCACCTTCAAGCCACCTGCAGCACTCGAGCATTTCAGCCAACAACAAAAAGCTATCAAAAAAGATACCAGTTCACATTCTTCTCTAGAGTTACAATTTAAATTCCAGAGAGAAAATTAAAAATCAAATCACCTTTTTGCTTTGAAAAATTGGTTTACATGTTCTTTATAAATATTATGAAGAGCTTTAACGTCTGGGCTAATGGTGAGAACACCAAGGAGAGTAATAGAGATTCAGAGATGGAGACTGTAGTATATGAGGTCGAGGAGATACAGACAATTTGTATTAAAGCAGCGATGTTTTGTTTTTTTGGCAAATGTAACAAACAAAATTCAGATTTGTCTCAGCGTATCTGTCTTTTGCATGATGGTACAGTCAAACCCTGTCAATTATGCATAGAACAGCTCATTCAATCGGAGGGACTCGATCAGACCAATCAACCAATCAGACTGTTGTCATTGTTTTGAATCATGTAAAATATTATTAAACTTATTCCATTAAAAATAATACAAACATAGATCTGTTGTTTTGTTGATTTTTAAAATGTTTCAAGCATTACAAAAAGAGAACATGGTTTGCAAGTCTAAACACAAAGTACAAGAGACCTGAAACATTTAGCCAATGAACTCAGTAAAAGAAGTCTGCAAGTCTCAACACAAAGTACAAGAGACCTGAAACATTTAGCCAATGAACTCAGTAAAAGAGGTCTGCAAGTCTCAACACAAAGTACAAGAGACTTGAAACATTTAGTCAATGAACTCAGTAAAAGAGGTCTGCAAGTCTCAACACGAAGTACAAGAGACCTGAAACATTTAGTCAATGAACTCAGTAAAAGAGGTCTGCAAGTCTCAACACAAAGTACAAGAGACCTGAAACATTTAGCCAATGAACTCAGTAAAAGAAGTCTGCAAGTCTCAACACAAAGTACAAGAGACCTGAAACATTTAGCCAATGAACTCAGTAAAAGAGGTCTGCAAGTCTCAACACAAAGTACAAGAGACCTGAAACATTTAGCCAATGAACTCAGTAAAAGAGGTTTGCTATTTATGATATTTAGTAGCCATAGACTAAGTTCTAGAAAGACACGCAATAATGGCGTGCCCATTCGTGTGCCCATTTGGCGAGCTGAATATGCAATTTAATAACTCAGTTGGCAAAGTAATATCAACTTTCTTAGGTCTGTTTTTCAATAAAAAAAATGCTTCCCAGAAGAGCGCGAGACTTGTGGCGTGCGAGACTAACGGGCCAACAACCACCTTCTCTCCTACCAACCCTAGAGACCCTCAAGCATACAGTATCTAAACAATGGCTATAAATAGAAAAGACAAATCCCTACCCACTTCCGTGTGTTCGTGTACAAAACTCTCATCAGACTTTGTTATATTTCTCCAAGACGAGTGACTGTCACCAGTAACAATCGCTCTTCCTTCTCCGTTTATATCATTCTGATGTTTGTTGTCGACAGATGTAGCTTGCAGGCTGTCGAGTGATTGGCCATCGAGACTAATAGAAGACCGTGATTGGCTGGAGAATCTGTTGTCATCGACGGGTATTACCTGACTACGAGATAAAGACTTGAAAAGATCTTCATCTTTATTGCTGCTCATTCTACTCAATGAAACGTTATCACCTGATGAAGAAGACAACTCCTCAATGGCGGATGATGATGAAGATATATTGTTTATTTTGGCTGTGCTTTGAGGTGAGTGTTCCATTCCGACTTTAGAACTATAATCTGAAATAAATGAGTAAGAAGGATTAACCAACAAGCGCATACCATAGTGCAGCTGACAACTTGGGTAAGACTGTCTAGAAATTGTTTGGTCCCTTCCCGGTAGAACTTAAGAGCTATAGAAGGGACACAAGCCAAAAGAAAATGGCTCTGAGTGAGGCATTGCTTCGCCAAGAAACTTAGAAACACAGAGTTTGACAGACGAATAATTGGTCACGCAACAAAACCTGACGGGTTTAAAATGTTGAAGAAAGATAAAAGCAGAGACATGCCGTTGTATACAAAGTTATTTTGACCCTTGATTGTATGTTGCCCCAGTGTTTCTAGCGCATGCCCGAACTGACATAACACACCTTAGTATAACCTGCTGGTGCATGTCAAACAGTTAAGTATTGAGCTAACCTATTCTATGAGACATTCCAACTAACATTGAATTATGGAGACAACTCCAAAATGTGGTTAAAAGGAGAGTAACTCAACTGCATGCAAGTTTTTACTAGTTGAACTACTACACCACAACTTCTCATTCAGTAGTTTCTACAGATATTCCCACTATTTGAGAGCCTTTGTGACACCAATTTATAATATACGAACAATCAGATAAGGCGGGTTGGGGCGATACATACGCAACCCCATACAAACTGTCAATTTCACGGTGCTTTAGGCTACTTCTAACCACCGAAAAAGCTAAACCACGATTTGTTGCAAAACAATTCTGGGCACACAACTATCACAAACAACCTTTATTTAGCAATGACTGGGCACTTGCCTTTTGACACTTCACGAAGGTGCCTTTGTGACACTTGCCTGCCATAAATTCCGTGACTCACGATGTGAGCCACCCAAGTTGTGATTTAATCAATTCTTAGACATGTGGAAGTATACTGCATACAACAAAGTGGGCAAGAATAGCAAATATTCTGACACTGTGTGTGGAGAATACAAGTAATCATTAACCCTTCAATGCTAAACGCCATTTTATTGACAAAAACATGAAAAATCATTTTTCTAACAGGCTAAAAATTTGGTGGTTTGACCTTTGTGACACCATACAACATCGTTGCTAGAGCTTAACAACCTAGCTAGTGATCTAATGGTCCAAGTTCCCGTGAGGAAATGTACTCTGCAGATTTGAGTCATCAACCTTGATAGGACGGACAACAATTATATTCCAAAGAAAATATTACCACTATTAATACCTTTAATATGGATCTTCTTTTAAGAAACAGCCTGAGTTCTATAACATATTGATAACATATTGATAATATTAAAACCATTATGACATTAACTGTGTCATAACCATTATGACATTAACCAAATGTCAATCAGCATTTCGATATAAAAACTTGTAGTCGATGTATCGATCAATCGTGTCTAGACCCGATCTTTGGCATACATAATCGAAACCTTGTGAACGTGAGGTGGTTTTGTTTCAATACCGGTATCTCCTCACAGCAACCATGCCGATATTATCGCTATTACAATAATAAGCGCTAAAGTAACAATTACAATCATATATATATATATATACTTGTATATTGTTTGTTCCCACTGCTAGTAACCCGAGTGAAATGGCACTGCTCTGGTAGACGTACCATTGTACAACTAAGTCTTTCACATTCCATCACCTAAGAGAAACCTAATCACAAAGTGAAGAAAACTCTCACCTGCAGAAGAGAGTCTCGTCAAACTCAGTTTCAGCTCGTAGTCAGCGTCGGAGTCAACGCTGAGAGCGGCGGATTCAGCGTTGACCTTCCCTATGAGTATGTAGACTGAAGAACTGACAGGCGCCTTCGCTACCCCTTTAGGCCTCTCGTTAGCCGGTAACATCTATAGGCAAAGCAAACGCATTGGGGGTCAGATATTAGTTGTAGCCATAAGCTCAGAGGCTACAGTCGTGACAGTCGTGCACTAATTATCACCTAAGATATGGAACACACAAAAGAGACTTTATCTTGCGTACTACGTTTCATCGCCTCTCAATCATGCCATCATAATATAGCACCTACGCATTGCCTTCAGCTGATAAGAGAGAGCAGCTGTTGACCAGCAAACAATATAGATGCTTGTATTATATGTATTCGTAACATGCACCTATTCGTAACATGCACCTATTCGTAACGTGCATCTATTCGTAACACGCTTTTTATAGACCTATCGATGCCCTATAAGCTAACAGACAGGACATGGTGTTGAAATCATATCTTTAGACTCGGGAGTGGTTGTAGATCTCCTGAGTCCACCTGGTCGGGATGTTTATAGCTAATGTTGGTTACACGATGGGCACTCATTCAGGCACACATATTCATAAATCTCGAGTTATCCTTTCAAAAACGCTTTCGATGATCAGATATAATCAGATATAATGTAATTGATCAGTTGATTAGAAGATGACTTGCGGATGAATCCAATTAAAATATTTTTAATAATTGCCAAACCAATCTGTCATACAACAAGCGGTTGGATATCATAGCCTAAAAACTATTTATAAAGATACTATATAACTGTTTTTAATGTTGCATCTCGATGCAACATTAAAAACAGTTATAAAAACAGCTGCGAGTTGAGGTCAGGGAGTCATCTAAAACTAGGTTATCACAGACTCTTATCTACCCATAATCTATCATCATAAACTTCTCCCAAGTCTTTGCGATAATGAGGAGCAGGCACATTATACAACCAGAGTGCAGATAAATCTAAAATCACTCTATTGTAGTATCATAATGATTATGTCTTTTTAAAACAAAATAGTCTAGGGGTTCTAGAGTCTGGGCTCATATATAAAGCATAGATGTACTACAATATACCTACTGTTGATAATCAATAGATATATCAACTTAATGTAAGTCGCTATTTCAGGATATTTCTATTATTCTATTAACAAAACTATTAATTCTTATTATTCAACAATTATTATTCTTTTTCAATGCTGAAATGAAATTTCATGGCGGCTTTCAAATACCTTAAACATCATATGAAGAATAATTTTAAAAAGAAAACTTAAGCAAGAGTTTCTCAAAGAGGCATGAGACCAGCAAACACTACACGGTTACACAAACTACTGTGAGTATATACCTCCATTTAAACGCAACATTATCAGAGTAGGCAGCTGCCTCACTTTTGTTTAGATAAAAGGCAGCGTAATTGAAGGTAAAGTGATGCAAATGAAAATAATATCAATATAAAACTAGACATCAAGCTTCAATTCCATGTAATTTTTGTCTTTGTAAACCCAGTATACAATATAGAATAGAGACGCGTAACGCTGCAACTTGAACGCAATGACCGAGATCAATGATGAAAGAGACAGGCACATAATTTTTTTCCGAGTGTTTTAACCACCTTAAAAGTTTGTTGGTTTTAATCTTAAAACATCCTGGCAGTCAGATCCGCTCAAACACCAGAAACAATCTCCTGGCAGTCAGATCCGCTCAAACACCAGAAACAATCTCCTGGCAGTCAGATCCGCTCAAACACCAGAAACAATCTCCTGGCAGTCAGATCCGCTCAAACACCAGAAACAATCTCCTGGCAGTCAGATCCGCTCAAACACCAGAAACAATCTCCTGGCAGTCAGATCCGCTCAAACACCAGAAACAATCTCCTGGCAGTCAGATCCGCTCAAACACCAGAAACAATCTCCTGGCAGTCAGATCCGCTCAAACACCAGAAACAATCTCCTGGCAGTCAGATCCGCTCAAACACCAGAAACAATCTCCTGGCAGTCAGATCCGCTCAAACACCAGAAACAATCTCCTGGCAGTCAGATCCGCTCAAACACCAGAAACAATCTCCTGGCAGTCAGATCCGCTCAAACACCAGAAACAATCTCCTGGCAGTCAGATCCGCTCAAACACCAGAAACAATCTCCTGGCAGTCAGATCCGCTCAAACACCAGAAACAATCTCCTGGCAGTCAGATCCGCTCAAACACCAGAAACAATCTCCTGGCAGTCAGATCCGCTCAAACACCAGAAACAATCTCCTGGCAGTCAGATCCGCTCAAACACCAGAAACAATCTCCTGGCAGTCAGATCCGCTCAAACACCAGAAACAATCTCCTGGCAGTCAGATCACCTCAAACACCAGAAACAATCTCCTGGCAGTCAGATCCGCTCAAACACCAGAAACAATCTCCTGGCAGTCAGATCCGCTCAAACACCAGAAACAATCTCCTGGCAGTCAGATCCGCTCAAACACCAGAAACAATCTCCTGGCAGTCAGATCCGCTCAAACACCAGAAACAATCTCCTGGCAGTCAGATCCGCTCAAACACCAGAAACAATCTCCTGGCAGTCAGATCCGCTCAAACACCAGAAACAATCTCCTGGCAGTCAGATCCGCTCAAACACCAGAAACAATCTCCTGGCAGTCAGATCCGCTCAAACACCAGAAACAATCTCCTGGCAGTCAGATCCGCTCAAACACCAGAAACAATCTCCTGGCAGTCAGATCCGCTCAAACACCAGAAACAATCTCCTGGCAGTCAGATCCGCTCAAACACCAGAAACAATCTCCTGGCAGTCAGATCCGCTCAAACACCAGAAACAATCTCCTGGCAGTCAGATCCGCTCAAACACCAGAAACAATCTCCTGGCAGTCAGATCCGCTCAAACACCAGAAACAATCTCCTGGCAGTCAGATCCGCTCAAACACCAGAAACAATCTCCTGGCAGTCAGATCACCTCAAACACCAGAAACAATCTCCTGGCAGTCAGATCCGCTCAAACACCAGAAACAATCTCCTGGCAGTCAGATCCGCTCAAACACCAGAAACAATCTCCTGGCAGTCAGATCCGCTCAAACACCAGAAACAATCTCCTGGCAGTCAGATCCGCTCAAACACCAGAAACAATCTCCTGGCAGTCAGATCCGCTCAAACACCAGAAACAATCTCCTGGCAGTCAGATCCGCTCAAACACCAGAAACAATCTCCTGGCAGTCAGATCCGCTCAAACACCAGAAACAATCTCCTGGCAGTCAGATCCGCTCAAACACCAGAAACAATCTCCTGGCAGTCAGATCCGCTCAAACACCAGAAACAATCTCCTGGCAGTCAGATCCGCTCAAACACCAGAAACAATCTCCTGGCAGTCAGATCCGCTCAAACACCAGAAACAATCTCCTGGCAGTCAGATCCGCTCAAACACCAGAAACAATCTCCTGGCAGTCAGATCCGCTCAAACACCAGAAACAATCTCCTGGCAGTCAGATCACCTCAAACACCAGAAACAATCTCCTGGCAGTCAGATCCGCTCAAACACCAGAAACAATCTCATATAACAGAAAAATACTGATTCTGATAAAATCTACTAAACTTTGTCCAAGTTTATCATTAAGCAAAGGAAATCTCCTTCTAACTTGCTAAAATTTAAAACTTAAAAAATGCCAAGCGTTCTCTCATTGTTGAAAAATATCTTGTGAAAAGTATTGATATTTAAGTTGGACTAGTACGCTCACTCACATACACACATAAAAACAGCCAATACAAAACTTTGGTGTTTTGCATTTTTTAACAATAGAGTAGCACTTGGCAACTGTGTGACAGGAGTATACAACTCTCAAAAACTGTATAAAAGCTGAGTAGATGGACAACTAAGCCCGACATGTAGGGCTATAAAAAATGGTCTGAGAGGTGAATTTGCGGCGACTCACCAGCAGCCATTAAACAAAAGCGTTTATAGAACACGATAAAAAATATGCAAATAAGAAAAAAACTCTTGACAATGGAGCATCGATGCAAAAAACTCAGCGGAGTTGTCCCATTTATAAGTGGTGTGGCGTTTAGTTACAAACATCGGATGGGTAAACATAGCTTCCGAGGTATGGCATTATCTCATCAGAAATAAGACTCTATAGCCAGACATCTATTCATTGCTGAAATAAGATTGAACTGTTGTACATTTAGCATCAACAGATCAGTCAGTAGCAAATAGATACTCTGATGTCTGTAATTTTTACTAAAAACGTTTTGAGCACAATTTTGGTGGCTGTTTTAAAAAAAGTTTAAAAAACGCATTCTAGAAATCAATCGTGGCCTTGAGAAGGAGAATACAACTTCAGCAAAAACAAGGTTAGGAGACAAGAAGGTTAGGAGACAAGAAGGTTAGGAGACAAGAAGGTTAGGAGACAGGAAGGTTAGGAGACAACAAGGTTAGGAGACAAGAAGATTAGGAGACAACAAGGTTAGGAGACAACAAGGTTAGGAAACAAGAAGGTTAGGAGACAAGAAGGTTAGGAGACAAGGTTAGGAGACAAGAAGGTTAGGAGACAAGAAGGTTAGGAGACAAGAAGGTTAGGAGACAAGAAGGTTAGGATACAAGAAGGTTAGGAGACAACAAGGTTAGGAGACAACAAGGTTAGGAGACAACAAGGTTAGGAGACAACAAGGTTAGAAGACAACAAGGTTAGAATACAACAAGGTTAGAAGACAACAAGGTTAGAGGACAAATTCAAAATAGCAACAGTACATAGATATACAAGTATATATTTAGTGGACGAGTGCCAGATTAAGCAGACCAGAAGGCCCTGACTTTACGATGTGGAATTTGTAGAAACACTAGCTGCGTGAAAAAATAAACTTTTGGAGCGCTTGAGGAGCGCAGTGGTCATCTGCATTCCAAAGATTTTTAAGTTATAAAACCATTTTTTGACACTAATATGGCAACTTAGTTTGACAATTAAAAAACGTCTTTCAATTTTAACAAAATGTAGTTAAACTGCTATTGATTGGAATTAATAAGAATAACTCTATGAGAATAGCTCTATGAGAATAACTCTATGAGAATAGCTCTATGAAAATAACCCTATGAGAATAGCTCTATGTAATTCACAAAGATCGCTCAAAATTTTATAGCAGTTCAAGTTCTGTAAAAATAACCCAACTAGTGTCCCAGCCGGAGATTTCCATAAAAATGATTCTGCTGAAAAAAAAGTGTGAAAGTTAGCCCAGCTGTCTGCCCTATAACTGCATGCATGATCACACGAGTTCTCTCACAACTCACACTTGTGAGTTGTGTGCACTTGTTTGAGCACTGGTCGAAGCTGCTCGCCCCACATGATCCGTAGCTCACCATTAGTAAAGAGAGATGTCAGTCTATCATCAGAAATCTATATTTTAAATCTGTAACTCCAGGTGGAAACAGTGACTATTTTCTTGCTAAAGTAACAAAAGACTACTTGGCGAATGCAAGTTGCAGATGAGTATTTTAACTGACACATTACAACATAGCAGAGAATTGGTAACAAACAAAAGAACAGCCAGTTTATGGCACCAGCATGCTTGGTATTCGCGAAACGCCCAAACTTGTACCTAGCAGGTATTACGTAACTGTAACTTTACGAAAGAGAATGAAGCAAGCTCTCTCCATCTCACACCTGCGTAGTAATGACCAGTAGGCCAGACACAAACACTCCGCACAATTAGTCTTTTTTTAATTACCTGTCGACTAGCAAACAATGAAATAATGACAAACAGGATGTGGGCTCCGGAACAAGAATAAAACTCACTATGTCATACTCCTTGTCAAAGGTTCCGAGACCGGAGAGAGTGAAGAACTGGAGGGTGCTATTGCCATTGCTGCCAACAATCACTAGCTGCTTGTTTCCGTCGAACTGTAACAGTTTAGATAAGATTTATGCACTAAAATTTGTTAATTTCGTTCACAATTTGTGGCTCGCATCTCATTAATGGATTCCGTAAGTGGCTCCTTCCAGTTATTAAAAAATTGGAAGAAGATGCTCTTAAGGTTGCAATAAACTTTCACCAATGTGATCTCATCTGCCAATATGGTCATGAAGCTGCTGTTGATAAACAATCATTTTATAAAAAGTGATGAAAAATGTTAACAAAATTTGTTATTTCATGGAGCTATTCAGATGATGTCCTTTGTGCTCTTCTCTAGTGTTGCTATAATGGGATACCAGCCGGTGTGATCAGGACTTATTCTACTTGAATTCATATGTTAAATCAGTTCATATGTTAAATCATTTCATATGTTAAAGATGTGATTGCGTCAAAAAAGTCGATCAAATGAAATTGAGACCAATAAAAGGCTAAAACATAAGCTACAATTTGATGTCATTTTTGTCGTTGTAGACTAACCCTGTCCAGAGATATATGTGTTTGAATTGTGCCATCTTTTAAAACGCTCAGATTTGAGCGTGTGCTTCATTCGTGAAATAACAAGTGATTTGAAACGTGTCCACGAGCGATAAATATAAGATCTCTTCTTTAGAAAACCATCAGCACAAAAAATGTTATATAGGTCATAATAAATGTTATCGCTGACATAACATAAATGTTATGTTAACTGCCAACCAGGTGCAAAAATGGCTTTATTAACCATTTGACAGAATCATGGGGTTGATTGATTACAAAGAAATCACTATTTTGGTCAACTCATAAAACCGGTTGTTTAGTACTTGAATCAACTCATCAAATGTGACCAGTAAATTCTTTTCTACAAATTGGTACCAGTAATGACTCCATAACGTTGACTATACATGACTTTTTAGCGATGCAGTTGGTTTCGCCATATATTCCAACATATTATTTCCAAAGATGCGGCTTGCTTAATTTATCTAGCAACTAGTTTCCAGTGTGAATAGCAACAGAGAACTTCGCTAATACAAAGGCTGCAATGAAATAAGTGAACTCAACCACCTAATTACTGTAGACCGGCAGAACCGTAGTCGGTACTCAAATGTTTACACAGCATTTAGAGGAAACTAATATGACAAATTTTTAATTTCCCTTATTTGAGGCGTTTGAGACATTTATCATAACGTATCTGTAGCTAGATTTTAAATTTTATTCTAGCAATCATGAGCAAATACAAAATAAAATATATGCCAATAGAGCCGCGTAGGACTAGACTTTTATCGCAATAGCCGATGTGAATACGATAGATAGAGACAGGTTGCATCACTAGTTACATCATTTTGGGCACGCCTGGGCATGTCTTTTTTCCTGAGCGTTTTTACCGCGATCAATTTTTGTCTATTTTAATCTTCAAATATCTTGACAATGAGATTGCCTAACACAACAAACAACATATCAACTGATAGACAAAAGAAATACTTTCGTTTAAAATCAATTAAAATTTGATGCAATCATATCTTTGAATCACTTCATATGTTACATCAGTTGTATGTTGTAAGCAATAGTTATATAGCAATTCACTAGAATTTGCTTCATTTGTTCTACAGCATAAAAACCTACTATACCTACTTATTAAATGCCGCTTTAAAACAATTTATATAAAAAACTAAATGAAAAAACTTAAATCATACATAAAAACTGGATTAATGATACAGAATGGTTTTAGTGCCTTAGAGACACATGAACAGAACAGAAGTGTAGGGTGAATGTTTGAGTGAGTGACTAGGTCAAGTTTACACAACTCGGCATATCTAGCGTTGTTAGGAAGAGAGGGGAAGAGGGAGGGGAAGAGGAAGGGAGGGGAAGAGGAAGGGAGGGGAAGAGGGAGAGGGAGGGGAAGAGGGAGAAGATAGGGGAGAGAGACAGCCTACTATTGGAGAGACAGCCTACCATTGGAGAGACAGCCTACTATTGGAGAGACAGCCTACCATTGGAGAGACAGCCTACCATTGGAGAGACAGCCTACCATTGGAGAGACAGCCTACCATTGGAGAGACAGCCTACTATTGGAGAGACAGCCTACCATTGGAGAGACAGCCTACCATTGGAGAGACAGCCTACCATTGGAGAGACAGCCTACCATTGGAGAGACAGCCTACCATTGGAGAGACAGCCTACCATTGGAGAGACAGCCTACCATTGGAGAGACAGACTACCATTGGAGAGACAGCCTACCATTGGAGAGACAGACTACCATTGGAGAGACAGCCTACCATTGGAGAGACAGACTACCATTGGAGAGACAGCCTACCATTGGAGAAACAGCAAGCGTTTCAAAGAGACACATACTGAGTAAGAGAGAAGGTCAGGTGCCAAAAGTCCCATGATGCTCGTCTCTGAAATGACCTTGATATCAGATGAGGTTGCGACCAAAAGAAGGCTCGCGGAAGACGTGTCAACAGGACTGTTGGCTTTGAGATTCATAAGCACATCAGTAGGAGACTTGGCTGCGTGAGACATATCTTCAACAAAATATCAAAGTTCATATCAACTTCTCTAGTCATCCTTGAATAATTGTGATACATGGGACTTGAAGATCACCAACCAAATATATGGGCACATTATATACATGTACAGTAATACTTCAACTTACGAGTGCTCCAACATACGAGAAACTTGAGATACGAGCCAGCTTTTAAGCAAGTGTTAGCACTAACATACGAGCCATGTTTGAGATACGAGCCAGCTTTTAAGCAAGTGTTAGCACTAACATACGAGCCATGTTTGAGATACGAGCACGTGAGTCACTTGCCAAGTATGCCAGAGGTGTTTTATGAGAACAGCATCACTCTGTATTTTTCAACTGCTCAGGTTATACTTTTGTATCGTGTTTTTTTTGTGCGCGATTTTCAGTGCAGAATTATGTGAATTAAAAGTACTGTGCGTTGACCGAAAGTTTGCCAGTAAAATGAAAAATAATGCAAAGAAAAATCGAATGATAACAGTTGATATTAAACGGGAAATTATTGAAAAATATGCGAAATATATATGTGTGATTGAGCTAGCTCAGCAATTTGACAGAAATACATCCACAATTATCAAACAGAAGGATAATATTCAGGGCATTTAGTTCGCAAAAGGACTAACGATAGTTTATAAACGGCACAGCGATCTTCACGACCGCTTATGGAGAGACTGCTCAGACATTGGTTAAAAGATAAACAATGGGCCGGTGACAGCGTACTGAAACGATGCTATGTGAAAAGGCCGGGTGCTATCTATCAAAACTATAAAAATAGACATTTGGACAAGTTGGCTAGTGGTCGTGCATTAACCCTTTGTGACGACACCTGTGTTCGTCCTAATCGCAACATGTTGAAATGGCGACAAAGGCAAACGTCCTTAGATAGGTTTATCTTAAAACGGCCGGCTGGTCGTGAAAGCGAAACAAAGGAAAAATTAGCTAACCAGCGAGAAACTTCAAACTATGAACGCCGAAGACATTTTAATTACGTTAAGTTGAAAATGAAAGTTTGCTTTTAGGTTTGCTTCTAAGTTTGTCTGTTAAGACATTGATAAAATCCAGATTTATCAAAGTCAACTGTCGTAATGAAGGATAACTTAAATCTCCCTCCCTGGCAAATGCTAGCGTTAGCTGCTATTGTATGTATTTAATTTTACATTTTAATTAATCACATTTCCTTGCATTATTTTTTAATTGTTGCTTTTTGAAAGCATGTGGTAAGTTAGGACAATAACCAACATGTTCTTTCTGTTACAATATCTTGTTTTGAGTGTTTTATTTGCAATTTTTAGAGTATGGAAACCAATCAATATACAGTCAAACATGGATAACTCGTCCATGGATAGCTCGAACACATGGTTAATTCGAACATTTCCTTTGGTCCGTTCCCACGTAATGATAAATTGCTATAGATAACTCGAACTCAACACTGTTAATTCGAACTGTTTTTTTGCCCAACGGCTACCGAAACGGTTGTTATCGCTTTAGAAAATCACTTTATTCAAAGCCATAGAGGTAAACTTCATCTTTTCGTAATTCATAAGCGTCGTTATTACCACCATCGGCAAAATATTTTTGTCAACGACTTTTCTAAAAGTTTGGTGAAATTTGATTTATACTGCGATACGATGAATAGCACGGGCTAGCCGGGGCACGCGTGCAAGGATTTTCGCCACGCACATACAAAACAAAAATCGCATGTTGTTTTTGTTTTGTATGTGCGTGGCGAAAATCCTTGAGTGCGTGGCGTAACCCAGCTAGCCCGTGATGAATAGTTTTCCGACGTTGATTCCGTGTTGAATCAACGTCGGAATGTTGAATGTTTAAATCGTCTTAAAAATTCTTGTAACTAAACGTATACGTTGTCTGAGCTACAAAAAAACTATTCATCGTTTGACCTAAACACAGAATACGTGTGTACATTCAATAAGTATCTATTAAAAAAGCGTGAGTGATATAGAATGTACCGTAAAACCTCGTAAAACTTCTAATTGAACTGCCTCGGAGTGTTGCTCTTAACGAATCCCAGATAAAGTATGGTAATCTGCATAAACTTCAAGAGAAAACGGCAAAATTGATCGTGGGTAAAACCCCAAAAGAAAAAAATGTCTTTTCTTTTGAGCATTTCAACAACGATCAAGTTTTGCCAATGTCAATCTGAAAAACGTCCTGGCAATAACATCACCTCAAACAACAAACCAATCTCAAGTGATAGAAAAATCTCTATACTTTTTCATGAAAACGTTTTAAACTTTACATTAGAAGCATTTAATTTGAAACAAGCCATTTGTGCTTTTGATTTATATTATAGTTTGTATATGTACATGTATCTACTAATAAATAAGTAAATATATGGACTTGTGACAGTGCTCTGCTAACTTGAACGCTCTGATAATTCGAACACTTTTGCTCGGTCCCTTGAAGTTCGAGTTATCCATGTTTGACTGTATATTTAATTGTTCTATATATAAATAAATTGCACCAACATGCGAGCAAATTAACATACGAGCTCAGTCTCGGAACGCATTAAGCTCGTGAGTTGAAGTATGACTGTATTATATACGCATGCACTACCTAAAAGATAGGTCATATTTTATCGCTGTGTGTCAGCGTTAATCTCAATATTATGGTGGTCGTTAGTAATAACAATGTTCACACTATCACAAACCCATCGGCGAGTAGTCCCCTTCATAACATTCCATTATAAAACATCAGATCACTGAAACAATGAAATACTAGTCCCGCAACAACTGTCATGAAGGAAAATATAGATCAAGCAATCCGTGACAGATAATCATCATCGCCAAAGTGGTGCACAGTGCACAGGCTGTCGTGGATACTCGGCGAACTACCGGGCAAATTTGACAGTTGCAATCTTTGCCGACATATTTGCATTGCCTTGACAATGCCAAATGCCAAATGACAATGAGAGTGTAAATAAACCATCACTTATTTGAGAGAGTGTAAATAAACCATCACTTATTTGAGAGAGTGTAAATAAACCATCACTTATTTGAGAGAGTGTAAATAAACCATCACTTATTTGAAAGAGTGTAAATAAACCATCACTTATTTGAGAGAGTGTAAATAAACCATCACTTATTTGAGAGAGTGTAAATAAACCATCACTTATTTGAGAGAGTGTAAATAAACCATCACTTATTTGAAAGAATAAATAAACCATCACTTATTTGAGAGAGTGTAAATAAACCATCACTTATTTGAGAGAGTGTAAATAAACCATCACTTATTTGAAAGAATAAATAAACCATCACTTATTTGAGGGAGTGTAAATAAACCATCACTTATTTGAGAGAGTGTGAATAAACCATCACTTATTTGAGAGAGTGTAAATAAACCATCACTTATTTGAGAGAGTGTAAATAAACCATCACTTATTTGAAAGAATAAATAAACCATCACTTATTTGAGGGAGTGTAAATAAACCATCACTTATTTGAGAGTGTGTAAATAAACCATCACTTATTTGAGAGAGTGTAAATAAACCATCACTTATTTGAAAGAATAAATAAACCATCACTTATTTGAGGGAGTGTAAATAAACCATCACTTATTTGAGAGAGTGTAAATAAACCATCACTTATTTGAGAGAGTGTAAATAAACCATCACTTATTTACTTATTTGAGAGAGTGTGAATAAACCATCACTTATTTGAGAGAGTGTAAATAAACCATCACTTATTTGAGAGAGTGTAAATAAACCATCCCTTATTTGAGAGAGTCTAAATAAACCATCACTTATTTGAAAGAGTAAATAAACCATCACTTATTTGAGAGAGTGTAAATAAACCATCACTTATTTGAGAGAGTGTAAATAAACCATCACTTATTTGAGAGAGTGTAAATAAACCATCACTTATTTGAGAGAGTGTGAATAAACCATCACTTATTTGAGAGAGTGTAAATAAACCATCACTTATTTGAGAGAGTGTAAATAAACCATCCCTTATTTGAGAGAGTCTAAATAAACCATCACTTATTTGAAAGAGTAAATAAACCATCACTTATTTGAGAGAATGTAAATAAACCATCACTTATTTGAGAGAGTGTAAATAAACCATCACTTATTTGAGAGAGTGTAAATAAACCATCACTTATTTGAGAGAGTGTAAATAAACCATCACTTATTTGAGAGAGTGTAAATAAACCATCACTTATTTGAGAGAGTGAAATAAACCATCACTTATTTGAGAGAGTGTGAATTAAGGACTGTTCACTCTACTTAATGTCCGTTTTTTCATTATTCTCTACAAGTTTAGAGATTCAAAATGATACACAGTTCAAAAGGGAATTGTACTATTTTATGTACTTTCGCAATCAATGTAAAGTTGTTAAATATGATGTAGAACAGAGGGACATGCTTGTATATGCAAGGTTAGGCTTGAAAGTGTTAACTTACAGTGTTTGTTTATTACTTTTTCGCTATTATTTGGAGTCAATAAACAAGAAGAGCATCACAAATTTTTAGTTGAAACACTGATGAGTAATATAGAAGAGAATACGCTGACTTACCAGTCTCATTAAAATATATACTCAGAAGGTTTTGAGGAAAAAACTTGGCTGACAAAATTTTAGTTCAAGCATGTGCATGTCCACATTTTTCAAATTTGATATGTAGAGTGATTTAAAACAACATGAAGAATGCGAGCTAATGAGATGGGATCAGATCAGAGGCAGATTTAGAGATCCTACTAAAATGCTCAATGCAAGGCTCAGCCAATAACTATCTAGAATTTCATCGTAACTATTTGTACATTTAGTAGAAAGCCTTGAAACGTTAAAACCTCTATGGTTACTTAAGCATAAAAACACATTTGCATCGTCGTAGCAATTCACGATTTACGTTATTCTTTAAATGCAATAGAATTATTAAACAACCCGATGACTGAAGTCTGAAAAAGTAGAAAGAAATCAATTTTTTCTTTTAATATGAAGACTGCAAAAACTAACTATATACTGTACCTTCATCCCTAAGTATATACTGTACCTTCATCCCTAACTATATACTGTACCTTCATCCCTAACTATATACTGTACCTTCATCCCTAAGTATATACTGTACCTTCATCCCTAACTATATACTGTACCTTCATCCCTAAGTATATACTGTACCTTCATCCCTAAGTATATACTGTAACTTCATCCCTAACTATATACTGTACCTTCATCCCTAAGTATATACTGTACCTTCATCCCTAAGTATATACTGTACCTTCATCCCCAAGTATATACTGTACCTTCATCCCCAAGTATATACTGTACCTTCATCCCTAACTATATACTGTACCTTCATCCCCAAGTATATAGTTCTTATTAGCTTGTGTGTGGATGATTTCACCTAATCAATTTTATTTATGCGTTTCTCATATCTATTTATTGATTCTTTTAGTGGAAAAATTCTTGGGTTGTCATAATGTATTTACTTATAGCATCAATTACTTCAACATCATCAGCAAAGTGTTTTCTAATCATATGGTTTTAGGCTTAATATACCTAAGAATGAAGGTACAGTATAGTTAAAGCTGTCTGCCAAAAGCATTTTGATACAAATCCACCAAAGCTTTCAAAAAAGACATGAAAGAGATAAAAGGTCACAAACACAATGGTAAACCATCCATCATTTCCACATATCAAACACTCCACAGAATCATCCAAGTAGATAGATGTGTAAGACTTGATGATATAGCTAAGAGGTGAGAAGTCTCCCGTGATACCATGAACAGTGCGCATGAAACTTGAGGGTTCAGTGAAGTGAGTACTAATTGAGTCATATAGATGCTTATCCGTATCTACTAAGAGCTGGGTCTGTTGACATTTAAGGTCCACTTTAGTTTTAGCAGGAAGAGGAGATAATTTCCCGAGCAGAATTGAAACTATTGATGACACCACTTAGCTAGATTTTGTTAGAAGTCCCTTGCATTTAGAAATAGGTTCAACACTGGTACGAAGTCTTAATGATTGGCCGAGGCAAGTAAGAGCTGACAACTCTTAATTTTAAAAGTGTAGGCTTAATAAAGAACTCTAGTAACTACTGTTAACCGGTAGATAAGAGTGAAAAGTCTTTGGAAAATAAAAAGCAGATTTCCCGAGATGAGTCATAATTTTCCTCCAGGAAACAACTCTATACAGGAGACAGGATACAATTCCACACAGCAGACAGGATCTAGAAAAATTGACAATCGGGCAGGGAACCGCCCATAACCACCCTTACTGCTCAGGCTAACTCCAATGTTTGGCCTACCCTAAAACCATATGAGTAGGAAACACACAAGCGAATAAGCACTATCCATCAAATAGATAGATAAACGACGAGACAAAGTACAGTCGTACCTTGACATACGAGCATAAAGCGTTCCGGGACCTCGTATGTCAATTCTCTCACAAGTCAAATCAAATTTTCCTTTATAAAATAACTAAATACAAATCGATCCGTTTCCACCCTCTAAAAATACAAACAGAATATTACTATGGTATTCACCACCTCACAAAGTAGCAAATACTTATCTAATAGTTATGATCTGAATTAAACTGTAGTATTATTACGTACAGTACTGTATGGAGTTCTTACCTTCGAGACAGACGGTAGCGGCGCTGTGAAAGACACTATACAAACACTTACAATTCTGTTCAATCTTACACTAAACATATCCCTAATTTTTGCTTCATGCTCATTTTTTATTATTTTTACAGACTTAACTCTTTCTGCCTCGCATTTAGACTAGCTTTCAACTTCACTTTTAGCCAACTTTTAAAATCCTTTTTGACCTGATGAGAAAGGCTGTGCGATGCTGTTTTTGTAAGCAGCCTCTGGCATACTCAGCTGCATCGTGAACTGTCTCGTATGCTTGTATCTCAAATTTTCTCATACTTCAAGAAAGAATTTACCCCAAATTTTCTTTGTTTCTCAAATGATTTGTATGTCGAAGTATGACTGTAAGTCGTCTGTCTCAATTGAGACATTTGAGGTACTTCACTTATTAACATACATACTGTAAGTACCTATATCAAGCTGAAGTACTTAGTAACATACTGTAAGTACCTATATCAAGCAGAGGTACTCATTAACATACTGTAAGTACCTATATCAAGCTGAAGTACTTAGTAACATACTGTAAGTACTTATATCAAGCAGAAGTACTTAGTAACACACTGTAAGTACCTATATCAAGCAGAGGTACTTATTAACATAGTGTAAGTACCTATATCAAGCTGAGGCTTTGTCACCAGCTTATCAAGTGGTAACTCCCTTGTCATAAGCACATAGTCTTTTCCAATGGCAACCATAGCCAGAACATTACCTTCACCCCTACATAGAGTAGATAATAATAACTGTCTTGTTGTGAGTAGACAACTCTCACCTTCACTTGACAAACATGACACTAACAGATAACTTCTGCATTAGGTGATCCATAGCCAGTACATTAGCTATCTACTGGACTACTAACAAATGACTCCTGAAGTCATGGCTACAGTCATGGCTACAAGAACAGAGAATCTGGAGTTTATCCAGCATGAACAGACAACTCCTTACTTTAATGCCATAAGGTTAGTGCAAATCATTTTTTTGCTGCTAAGAGGAATCTCTTATCTTCACTGCTACATCCTATAGTATACTATATTAGTAGCTGGAGAAGGAAACTCCAGCTATGCAATGTGTCACAGGGTTGATGACCATAATGCATCGTATCATTCTCACCCTCTCAGCGCTGACTCTTCCGAAGTGAACTCTTTTATTTTGCTGTCTATGTTCGACCAATCAAACAGCCAGAGTGTAGAGCTAGTAGCAACATACAGTTTATCCCCCTGTTCAGACCAGCAAGCACTTCGCAAGACTCCATATCTGTGAAACATCAGGAGAGAGCGTTAACTAACTGACATAAAACATTTTTAGAGCAACACCAAAAACTTGCTACTCTGAAGAGATTTGTTGGTGATAATGAAAATTTATTTTACTTCAATAACATAATTAAAACAAAACTTTACACATTAACAGTTTTACCGTCTGGCATTACTTCAAGAAGCTTCAATACCTGAAAGGTGCCCATAAGATGCCCTGAATACATAAGGTAAATAATCTAACAGTGAAAGGATGGACCTACATATACTATATGACCTTTAGAGTAACTAACTTGGTTTGTATAGGAAGTGCCAATGAGCTTTTCTTATCTGAGTGCCTGAAGTAGAGATTGCACTGTTCAGCTGTGGCTATAGCAAGGATATCTCTCACAGGGTTCCACAGACAGCCTGCCAATATAGCCATATCAAGAGTGTGATGCAGCTGTGAGCAATATAACTATACCATTGAACTGCAAAAAAACCACTGGTGAGCTATTGGAGAAGAGATATGAATGTGAAAAGGAGAGGCAGCATATGCCTCCGCTCCTTGGTTTGTTGATGCCCTTATCTTAATCTCAACTTACAATCACAAATGAAAGCGGGAAATGATGCAACTCGTTATGTCTTACTTTTGCTGTACGAACAGCTCTGTGTCGTTAACAAAGCTCATTTAAAATAAAAAAGTAGTATATGATATATACAAACTAGTAAGTATGTTGGGAGTCCTGTGCGCCGTGAGAGATAGTCATGTGTAATACCTATCTGCATAATTATTGTTAGATGTGGAAAGGTGGTTCAGTCGTGCAGATGGCAGCGGGCTTGGCGGGAAATCGAAATATCTGGGTCCGATTCCCAAGTGGTGTGATTTTTTTCCTATGCTCTCATAATGGCTTCCTTAGCAATTTCTGTTGTTGATATCTTATATGAAGTCTTGTAAAGTTGTTGTATTTTATAGTGACTTAGAGAGAGCTCTAGTCAAGGTAGGATCACGAGTGATTGTAGTGACTTAGAGAGGGCTCTAGTCATGGTAGGATCGTGAGTGATTGTAGTGACTTAGAGAGAGCTCTAGTCAAGGTAGGATCACGAGTGATTGTAGTGACTTAGAGAGGGCTCTAGTCATGGTAGGATCGTGAGTGATTGTAGTGACTTAGAGAGAGCTCTAGTCATAGTAAGATCGCGAGTGATTGTAGTGACTTAGAGAGAGCTCTAGTCATGGTAAGATCGCGAGTGATTGTAGTGACTTAGAGAGAGCTCTAGTCATGGTAAGATCACGAGTGATTGTAGTGACTTAGACAGAGATCTAGTCATGGTAGGATCATGAGTGATTGTAGTGACTTAGAGAGAGCTCTAGTCATGGTAAGATCACGAGTGATTGCAGTGACTTAGAGAGAGATCTAGTTATGGTAAGATCACGATTGATTGTAGTGACTTAGAGAGAGAGAGATCTAGTCATGGTAAGATCGCGATCGAATGTCCCACAAGGTAGCAGTGCGATTAGTTGCTAGCTACTTGCAACTATAGCTTTTCGTACTCAGCTTGACAGTTCACCATGATTCTATATTGATTTACTCTCTATGATGAGTAGATTTATAGCTGTTGCATGTAAAAAAACAGGTAACTGAAAAAATATGGGTTTACCCATCATTAACTCGTTGAGCTGCTAAATATTGCAACTACAAAGTTTCACCTTAATAAGATTAGTTATTACTATATCTTTACTATAATAAGAGCCGTGTTTGTCTGTCTGAAGCCACGGCTAATGGTTAGGAAAAATGTATCTTGCACAAGAATCAAACTCAAATATTTGGCTTAGCAATCCAGGGACACTCCTAACTGTGCCACTCGACTATCTTGCTGCACAGCTGAACAATTATGCAGTTGCCATAAAACCTCTAATTGAACACTATGCCCCTCTATTTTTCAACCTCTCCTCTATAGCGGTGGTCAATTGGAGGTGGCATTCAAATAGAGGTTGGCGCTCTATTTTTCAAATGGCTCATAAGAATTTTCGGAAGATAAATTTAGCCCTATTACAGGTGAAGCGGAAATCGCCTATATTTTGCTCTCTTTTTTCAGTGGAGCGATAATCAACATTTTGAATGCAAAAAATCTGCTAACTTACCTCTAACTTGTTAAACATCTCTTAATAAATGTACATTGAGAAACTGAGAAATATCTCTATCAGTTGATATCTATTGCTTGCAATTGATATGCGATGATATTATAGCCTGTGTCCTTCTTTGCAATCTGTTGGAATTTTCAAATTTTATTTCATTTTAAATTTGAAGACATATTTTTATTTTATATTTAACATTGCTGAATAAAAGCTCATTGCACTCACTGATATGTTTGCTACAGTTTACAGCCAAAACTAGTTTTCTATGTGCAATAGAAGAGGAGTTATGAGCATCGATCCTTCATAAGCTGTGTTAAGATAGCGGCAAGGATGCTATTAAGTAATATGCTATAAATCTGTACATTTATAAGTTATATAATAACCTATCAAATGATACAAATATATATTCATGAACAAGTGACATAAACAAACCATACACATATTACATGCAGAAACCAAAATTACTGTTTTTAAAAAAAAATATTTCCATCGACTGCTCAGTTAGCAGCGTTCTGATTGTTGCTTTCGATGGAACAAACAGCTTCTAGCTGTCCAATACCTTCCACAATATCTTCTGGCCTCAACTCTTCTTTTGCACTGCTGAACTAGTCGATATTAGCAACCAAACAATTTTTTGGCACAGCAAAACTTGTACGCACTGCATTTAGGACAATAAGAGTAAGCTCAGTAAACGTAACCTTTGGTCCAAAACTTGCGAACCGGTTTTACACGCATGTATTTCAAAGTATTAGGACCACATTAAACAAAGAACTACTATTAGACTGAGACAGTTAGTAGTTATTTTTATGGTGTTGCTTTCAAAGTTCTCTACCATCGTAAATTTAAACCATTTTTTAAATAAATGTAGGCTACTTCGAAGTAGAAAAACTGTGTTAGACAGAGAGCTACTTCTAGCCAGAGACCGTTATTTATTATTGCTACGGTGTTGCTTTCAAAGTTTTAACGAAAAAAGAACGAGAAGCTTTGGAATTGGACAACGAGAGAATGAACTGATATTGATATAAACAATTCATTATTAATACGATTTTATGGACACTTTTTTACTGATCAGTTGATAACATGGGCTCAGAAAGATCAAATAAAGTCAAAGTGGCAGTCAAATGGAGGTTGTGTTCAATTGGAGAGTGGCGGTCTACTTTTCAACCTTTCTCTCAGGGTGGCAGTCAATTAGAGGTGGCGTTCAAATAGAGGTGACGTTCAATTAGACGTTTTACGGTAGTTATAACACAATGATTTCTCACGGGGCGCAACGCTGCCAATGTAGTCGTCAGAATTAGATAGAAGTAAGTAGTGTGTCCTGCTCGAGTCTACAAAAATCATCAGGCTGTAGCTTTTTCAACTCCATCAACTTTAATCTGAACATTACAGCACGAAATGAGAGATTTAAACTTGCTAATGTTCTCGTGGCGGCACAAAGAAAAAATAACTAACCTGCAAACATAGAGTTATGCACTACAGGGATAACTCAAAGGAGAGTTATGCACTAAAAGGATAACTAAACAAACGATTATGTATTGAAAGAATAACTAAACAGAGTTATGAATATAAATTATAAGCAAAAATCGGGTTATGCACTACAAGAGTAACTAAAACACTCACCTTGTGGAAGAGGACTTTTACTGATCTTTCTCACAAGTTTGAGCTTCAAATTTGGAGTTGTGTTCTCTACCCTCCATATCGAGACCTTTTGGTACTGGGTGACACAAAGGTAACACCAACCACCTTGAAAGTCACAGCTCCAACATAGACTTTGTATAGCCCTGTACAACAATGACAATAAACATTCACCTATCAGCCTTCAAGCTTGCATTCTAATATCCACATGAGCTGAGATGGAGGAGTTCCTACTTCCCCTTCGATATAGCCATTTAATGATGAACAGTTACAAAAGTATTTTAAGAGGAAGCTACTAAAAATAATACTCACCTAACAATCTTACAGATAATTTCTTTAGATAATTTAGTAAAAATCTGTGAATATCATAGATTAAAAACATAGTACTAAAATGGTTGATAGCAGAGCACGCCAAACCGTCAAGAAGCACTTTCTGATGAAAAGAAAAGTTGGGTCTTGGGCAATGGTACCACATAAAAGGGTCACTCACGGCAAATTTAAAAACCTTTTATCAAAAAGTTTAGTTATTTTCTACCTTTTGAGATTTTGTTTGTAGTTTTAGGTGATCTGACTGCCAGGATGTTTCAAGAATAAAATCTGCAAAACTTGATAGCGGTTAAAATGCTCAGAAAAGAACCTTTGAATGGAAGCTGATATACAGTATAGTAGTATAGCAATATAGGCTATTGCTAGTCTATTGCTAGTGTAGTCTACAAGATATACACGCTAGTCTATTGCTAGTATAGTCTACAAGATATACACGCAAGTCTATTGCTAGTGTAGTCTACAAGATATACACGCAAGGCTATTGCTAGTGTCGTCTACAAGATATACACGCAAGTCTATTGCTAGTGTAGTCTACAAGATATACACGCAAGTCTATTGCTGTGATGTTATAACTGGTCAAAAATGAATGTGAGACGTATAAATACGGTGTAAAATCTTTTGGTATTTGTGGAATTTGCTTAAACCTTGTCTTCTAACGAGCTGCCATGTTGGATAACCATGGTAACGTAACATGATGACTAGATGGGGGGAAAATGCTTAGGAATTGCGGCCTTCCAAAGTGCTTTAATCTTGTATTCATGCATTGGCTAATCATCGGCATAGACATGGTATATCATACGTCTATGCATAGACATCATATATCATACGCCTATGCATAGACATCGTATATCATACATCTGTTTTACCCAAACAAAATGACTGCTTTATGTTACAGCTTGAAGCTTGCATGGAGCTCGAGGTCTTTTGGCTGCAAAACTGGTTTTTACATCAAAATAATAGCTGAAAACAAAATGTATCATGATTATTTTGGTACAAATAGACTTAATTTTAAAGGTTGACTTGCAACAAAATTCACATTACCGTTATTTGATATGAAAAAATTCACCATGACTTACTCTGTTGTGCTGTAGATGCAAAATATGTGGAAAGGTGATTACAAGCTCTTAAAAGCTCAAAAACGAACAGAAAATCGCAGCCACACGAGACCGCCATAGTTTGGATTCCCTTTCCAAAATGTGATGTAGTTGTGAGAGATGGTTTCTGTTTACACTTTCTTGCAACCTTATTCGTTGAAATATTTTCACAAATATACTTCATGCATTCGATAAAACTATGTCCATTTTTCTTACGCGTCTGTTTTATTGTCATTGTAATGCTGTCACTTTTAGCACTGATATCTTATAACTTACCATAAAAAATCGTTAAACTTTTTAACCTTAAGTCGAAAGAGTACATATCATTATCTGATAATCATGACGAGCCTGTTGGTCACCTGTGATAATCGAAAAGTGCTGCAAAAAATATTTGCGAAGTAGTGGGTCACATGATCAGAGAACGACTTGACGATTGAATAATGCCGAAATAAAACTGTAAAGTAGCGAGCATCTATATTCGATACGGGGTCTTCGGTAAAACCGGAAGTGTTTGTCATAAACTAGTACTACGATAAGTTTTATATTGGGCTTTTCATTGGCCTTTCAATTCACTTGAGAACATACGTGACAAGACGATAACCAAATTACGTGGTTACGTCATCGAAATAAAAAGATTCTAATCTGCGGCGGCTTTTCGTTTTTGAGCTTTAAAGAGCTTGTAATCACATTTCCACATATTTGGCACTTATAACACAACAGAGAAAGACATGGTGAATCTTTTGATACCAAATAACTGTAATGTGAATTTTGTTGCAAGTCAACCTTTAAAATGATGTCAGCCTTTAGATGATAAAGTAGACGAAAAATGGTGATTTTTGCTGAATATCAACATTTTGGTTTCCTGCTTCATTATGATTCAAAAATCATTCCCAATAAGCTATTAGAAAGTACTAACACAAAAACTTGCAAACTCACTAACCTAGAGAAAAAAGTAGATGTTGCTATTTTTCAAAGCGAAAATTGTGTTTACAAACCAACTGGGCTACATAAAACCGGAGTCCACAAAAACTACTAATTATACCGTGAATAGATGTTACGCAAACACGACACCACATGGATGTATCCACACGACACCACATGGATGTATCCACACAACACCACAAACACAAAAAGGCAATTGTTGCATTGGATATCCTTATTTACACTGCCATAGCATACAAGTATTAAGGCAAATCAAGTACAGACTAGAGAATAATAACTTTTACAAGGATCACTATGAAAGTGTGTAAACAGATAAATTTGTGACATAAACTGTTAGCCTTTGGTTCTAAAATATTAAAATTTTAATTCAGCGGCCATCAGCAGTGAGTGACAACACATTACTCAGAGCACAGACTACATAGCTATAGTCAAGACAAATCATGTCATAACAAGCACAAAAAGTCACACCCTTGCAAGACCTCATCACTGCACCAGCAGCTGTTACAACATACAATGATAGAGAAACAACTCCGTATTAAGCGCAATGATGTTTTTAAGAATTTAAGCATAGATGAACTGTTAACCTCAAAAAACTGAATTAAGTTAAATCTGACCAGTTTCGATAACGAATAGACTTTTTCTCTATGTAAGTTAATTATTATTTAGAACAGCGAATTTACGGAATTATTGGTCAGCAAATTTACGGAAAGCACTAGGAGTGTCTATTGCTGACCAAAGATTTAAAACCTTTAACCGATGTATGGCAGGAGCTGGTTTAAGACTGTTAACCAATTCAGTGGGTTAAAACTGTTGTCGCTGCCAATATGCTGCTGACATGATGGCTGACATGATGGTAGACATGCAGTAGACATGCAGTAGATTTAATGATGCAAGGAATGTCTTCTGCAAGTGATGAACCAAAGATAAGTTGAGCTTATATAAAAGCATTAAAGAAACCTTAAAACTTTATGGCTTATACTTATTTTACAAACATGCACTATTTAGATGGAGGGAATAACTCCTTTTTCACAAAACACATTACAAAAACTCATCGTTGCACCCGGAATATCTCCAAAACATAAACAAAAAAACTATGTTACTAAACTATACATGAAGAAATGAATGATGCTTAGCAATAAAGGGCGAGAGGTCAGACCCACCTCCATATGCATGGACATAACACATCCATAGGTACAAGCACCAACCACTAAAATGATTTGGAATCATAGAGAACCACAAAGATTTTAGAAGGACTATTTTAAGACAAATCTGGTGTGCAAAAGCTCAGGGTGTTTGTAAAGAGGAAAGTTTGTGTGGTAATTATTTAAATAGAATGCTATAAATCATCGGAGAAAGTTGGTTAGTCTCCTAATTCAGCATAGTAGCTGCCGACTACTAGGTGGACAGTCAGGTGATTGATAAAAGGGCTCATGAAGGCATGACCTGTGCCATTAGGATAGGGCAATGTCTATGAAATGATTGACTATAATTGTTCCTTTTTAATAAACAATATTTTAGTAACTCAAACTTCACGCTATCGTATCAGCCCAACTAGAAGGATCCATATTGAACATGGGTGTGAAATTCACATAATGATTCATATGATATATGAGAAATAGTGTGCATTATTCACAATGTTTATCAAAACTCCAATGCCGCACCGATTTCAGCAGTGAATTTTCTAACACATTGTTTCCATGCTTTGAATGGGTTCGCAGTTGTTTCCACGTAAATAGTAGGAAATTCCAAGTAGTAAATTCTGTTGATATCTTGTAATATAGAGCCCAGCAATAAGGAACATAACATAAAGTTGCTATCAGGTATCCTGGCTAAGTTAGTACAACTAGTTGACTACGCATGAATTGTAAAGTGACCAGAAAAAGAGTCTAACTTAATAAGATTTGTTTTGAGGGATACAGCTGGTGTAAATCTTGGAAAGATCTATACTGCAACTCTGCATCGTTAAACTAGTAGGGTATGAATTCGTTGGCAGCGGGCAACTCTGAACCGTTTCAAAGCATAGAAATGCAGAGTAAGAATGAGCTCTGGATGTGCCAACAAGCCTGGTCCACAATCAGTTGTTGTAAGAGTTGATATTAAGAACCATAGCAATCCATAATAATATAACATTTCTGGTAGCGACAGCGGAAATATTATGAGCTTTTTATAAAAGGTTGCTACATTTATTGAGAATTACGGTTCAATAATACAATATACAGACCAACAACATGTTTATAGAAGTCAGAAAGACTCCAGCCTTTGAACTCTAAAACCGTGGCCACACGACAACTACACCAAACATGGCAAGTGGGCATACCTCAGCCAAACCAACCGATGATTTCTAAAAGGCCTACTACTTGTATATATATATTTTATAAAGAGCGTCCTACTTGTATATATATATATATATACTTTATAAAGAGCGTCCTACTTGTATATATATAGTTTATAAAGAGCCTCCTACTTATATATATATATATACTTTATAAAGAGCGTCCTACTTGTATATATATTCTTTATAAAGAGCCTACTACTTGTATATATATACTTTATAAAGAGCATCCTACTTGTATATATATATATATATGTATTTTATAAAGAGCCTCCTACTTGTATATATATACTTTGTAAAGAGCATCCTACTGGTATATACTAGAGTTGTCCCGATTTTGGTATCGGAATCGGTATCGGTGGTGATATGGATGTTAAGTATCTGAATCGGTATCGACCGATCTTTTATGAAACTATCTGAAACTTCCGATACTTTTTACAGATCAACTATTTTGCAGAAAACCGTATTTTAGCCTGCTACACTAATAAAAAATTATTAGCTGCAAGCTCCTTACTTTTACCTAATAAATTTCAGACCTACCACACAATTTATTTCATGTCTATAGCCTGATCAACACAGCTGAGGAACTTTTTTGCTTTAGTCAGGACGTAATCACAAAGTGTGGTATTTCCCAATTACAGCGATATGATTTATTGCAGTCAATCATGAGCAAGATAACAAAGATAGGAGACAAAGACGCAGTGTAATATTTTTATTTACCAGCATTACGAAAGTAATTTAAACAGTTGATGCATAAAGTTATCTACCACTCTCTTGATCCTAACAATACAATGTATCGTTTGTACCGTACAAAAAACCGTAACCCCAGTGGCTTATCAATATTTAGCCTGTCCTCCATCATCTGTGGCAAGTGAGTCCCCTTCAGTATGACTGGCTACATCGATAGTGATAGAAGAAGGATACTTCTTACTGAGAGAACTGAATCACTAACAGTAATTAAAAGAAACGATGATTTTCTCTAAACTTGTACAGGAGCAGAAGTTCATCCAGCAACAGAAGAGAGACTTTGTTATCAGAGATAGAACTGTACCACTAACAATAATTGCCTTTATTTACAGATTACAAGAAACAGGGACTGTTTTGTTACTACATGCACTGTATGTCAGTATGTGAATATGTATATACAAGTATATTTTTTCCATAAATACAAACAAATAAAATAAATAAATCAACATTTATATTTTCTTTGCATTATGTTTATACTTGCATAATAAATTGAACAACTATCTATGCAACACAAAAGATCTGAATCGGATTATTTTTCAATAAGAATCGGTATATCGGATCGGTATCTGAATCGGCTGGTGAATTCAGAATCGGGGCATCTCTAGTATATATGTACTTTATAAAAAGCCTCCTACTTATATATATATACTTTATAAAGAGCCTCCTACTTGTCTCAAAACTTAACTCGGACATTAACCTTGTCTCAGCCATTTTTTGTTTCCATTTGTTGGGTTCTGCATATCAATTGAATCAATTACTTAAGAAGAAATGAAGTAAATACCAGATTCACTAATAATAAATTATCCAATGAGCTGTGAGCTCCGGCGGTAACTTCCTGAACCAAAGTCACTCGTCTGCAAGAGTTTAAACTGATTACTCTAACTGCTTCTGTTAACCAAAGCTTCAGGTTGGAAGGTTGGACTAGGCTGATGTGTGGCCACCCCTGAGTTAATGATGCACAGGGGGCTATGGGTTTCCATTCTTATACACTTATGACAGTTCATTGAAAGCATAAAACAACATTTCTGTTAAAATTGTCAATTACGTTAAAATTGTCAGTAACTAAAAGTGGTAAGTCATAATTTTCACTAGTTCATATATATTTTGAAATCTGAACAAACCATTTATATGTGTTGTGCATTTCCGTACAACACACTGTACAGGAAACTTATAAAATTGATGAGATATTTTCATAAATTTTCATTAAGCGTACAAAAAACTAATAATAAAATGAATATACGCATAAAATTGATTAAAAGACCTGTTGATGTTTACTTTTGCCCATCCTAATGGTACAGCTAACTGAAGTAAAATTTATACATAAATTACCCATATTTGAAGCTACAAAATTGGGATACCAAACAAAATACAACACAATACAAACATGAGCGACTATAACAGTGTTAGCTACACAATGGCTTGCTGCATTGAAAAGCTGCTAGAAGCTTACAGGCATCCTAGATAGTAAGGTACAAGCCTACAGATGTGTGAGAGAAAGAATCAAACACTCTACAACATGGAGAGCGAGTTTATTTATGAAAGGCAAAAGAAACAAACCGATCCGAAACGATTTGAAGAGCTCTTGCTGCGCTATAAAACATGCAATTCACAAGTCAAGCACTGATAACAGGTAGCACAAGAGATCATGGCAAGGAGAAAATACTTAGCTTGAAACTCAGTGGCATATACTCAGTATGGAAACCCCTTACCTTTTTGAAGACTATATTTCTAGCCAGTTTAGGTGGTTGTTCAAAAAATAGTTTCTGAAGGTATTGCTAACAGTTGTACTTAACTGTTTACGACATTAAAAAACTGTCTCCTCTTTTATTTTTATCGACAATAAACATATTTGAGATAGTTGCCGCCAGCGCCACTCTGTTAAGATGGTTGGTGCCAGTGGCAGTCTCTCTCTCCGGAGATGTTCACTGCGAGCAGCCCTTTTTTAAAATGGTTAATGCAAGCACCATTCAGGTGAGGTAGCTACTACCGATGTCATTCTCTTGAGATGTTTGCAGCCGGCCTCACCCTTTTCAGATGTTCGTTGCCGACACCACCCTCTTGAGATGTTTGCAGCTGACACCAACCTCTTGAAATGTTTGCTGCCAACACCACCCTTTTAAGATGGTTGCTGCTGGCATCACTCTCCAAAAAGGAGAAAAGCCCTGTAACCTGTGTTTTTCAGTATTAAACATATCTAAAGATGTCTCTAGCTGCTGTAGACATAGTATAGATATACAATGTCTACAGGGGCTAAACCTCTCTAATCAGAAATATTACAAGTTTCTGAACCTGCCGAACTTTGGCATATGGTCACAGAAGAAACTTTGAGGTCAATGAAACTGGTAAATAAGTTTTTAGGGCATCAAGTATAATGATATAAGGACTATGAACAATCAACAAGATTGTATTCCCATCTAGTGACACGCAGAGTATAGTACTCATCACATGACCCTGAGAGCACTTACTAGACCTTTTCAAACATTATAAACTGATTCCATCGACATTGACTTTGCACATTGGTAATATCATTGAGTTATCGCGAACAAATGTGCATATTTTTATATCAGATAATGTTATATCGATGCGAGTAAAAATTCTCCCTTATTTGTGTTAAGTCTGATTCATGCAGTCATAGTGCTGTACCACAGACTTGAGTGTGAACATGTGAGTAATAAGCATTCACTTTTTGTGTGATGTAACTGGGTCTTTGTGAGTGGATTTACATGATATTTATAAGAAATCGACAAATCTAAAACAAAATTTTGTATCGATATTTGAGTAATTAGACATTGCTCTATTTCCTATCCTATTAACACACACTGATTATACAAACAAGTTAGTACATCCTATTAACACACACTGATTATACAAACAAGTTAGTACATCCTATTAACACACACTGATTATACAAACAAGTTAGTACATCCTATTAACACACACTGATTATACAAACAAGTTAGTACATCCTATTAACACACACTGATTATACAAACAAGTTAGTACATCCTATTAACACACACTGATTATACAAACAAGTTAGTACATCCTATTAACACACACTGATTATACAAACAAGTTAGTACATCCTATTAACACACACTGATTATACAAACAAGTTAGTACATCCTATTAACACACACTGATTATACAAACAAGTTAGTACATCCTATTAACACACACTGATTATATTAACAAGTTAGTACATCCTATTAACACACACTGATTATACAAACAAGTTAGTACATCCTATTAACACACACTGATTATACAAACAAGTTAGTACATCCTATTAACACACACTGATTATACAAACAAGTTAGTACATCCTATTAACACACACTGATTATACAAACAAGTGAGTACATCCTATTAACACACACTGATTATACAAACAAGTTAGTACATCCTATTAACACACACTGATTATACAAACAAGTTAGTACATCCTATTAACACACACTGATTATACAAACAAGTTAGTACATCCTATAAATACACACTGATTATACAAACAAATCAGTACATCCTATTAACACACACTGATTATACAAACAAGTTAGTACATCCTATTAACACACACTGATTATACAAACAAGTTAGTACATCCTATTAACACACACTGATTATACAAACAAATCAGTACATCCTATTAACACACACTGATTATACAAACAAGTTAGTACATCCTATTAACACACACTGATTATACAAACAAGTTAGTACATCCTATAAACACACAATGATTATACAAACAAGTGAGTACATCCTATTAACACACACTGATTATACAAACAAGTTAGTACATCCTATTAACACACACTGATTATACAAACAAGTTAGTACATCCTATTAACACACACTGATTATACAAACAAGTTAGTACAGCGAACTACACGTGAAAGAATGCAACTGGAATTAAATATTCTATATATATATATATATATATATATATATATATATATATATATATATAGAATATTTAATTCCAGTTGCATTCTTTCACGTGTAGTTCGCTGTACTAACTTGTTTGTATAATCAGTGTGTGTTAATAGGATGTACTAACTTGTTTGTATAATCAGTGTGTGTTAATAGGATGTACTAACTTGTTTGTATAATCAGTGTGTGTTAATAGGATGTACTCACTTGTTTGTATAATCATTGTGTGTTTATAGGATGTACTAACTTGTGCAAAGCTCATCACTTTTGTGATTTGAGCACTCTGGTGCCAGCACATTGACTTTCTTAAAGTCTGCGAGGCAACTTAGTTGTTTCGTGGCAGGAAGTCAACTCTCATGGGTAATGGGATTTGTGTCCCTTGCCCAAGCTCTGAGCTGCACTGATGAGGCTTCAATAGCCGAAACAGTACTGTCTGTAGCATGAGTATATGCTCCCTCACTTCGGTTTGGTTGAGCACTCTGTGAGAGGTGCGGCACTATTAGCCTTTGTGCAAAGCTCATCACTTTTGTGATTTGAGCACTCTGGTGCCAGCACATTGACTTTCTTAAAGTCTGCGAGGCAACTTAGTTGTTTCGTGGCAGGAAGTCAACTCTCATGGGTAATGGGATTTGTGTCCCTTGCCCAAGCTCTGAGCTGCACTGATGAGGCTTCAATAGCCGAAACAGTACTGTCTGTAGCATGAGTATATGCTCCCTCACTTCGGTTTGGTTGAGCACTCTGTGAGAGGTGCGGCACTATTAGCCTTTGTGCAAAGCTCATCACTTTTGTGATTTGAGCACTCTGGTGCCAGCACATTGACTTTCTTAAAGTCTGCGAGGCAACTTAGTTGTTTCGTGGCAGGAAGTCAACTCTCATGGGTAATGGGATTTGTGTCCCTTGCCCAAGCTCTGAGCTGCACTGATGAGGCTTCAATAGCCGAAACAGTACTGTCTGTAGCATGAGTATATATATATATATATATAAATCTCAATGTTTGTCTTTTTTTTGGTCATTTGGTTTCTGTCATCCATATGTCCAGCTATAGCTATTAAATCTAGCAATGTAAAGTCCCCAATTGCAAGTATGCAAACACTCACGCCTAACCATAAGGCCAAGCCGTTTTTATCTTATTTAGCCCATCCATAGCCTTATCATCATCTACCGTAACGATAGCCTTATCGCGATTAAAGCTAAATATGTACATTTTATTATGAATTATCTTTTGCATTTGTTCTTTCTTTGAAACTTTTTCAAATGTCATTTAAAAATCCATTATTCATTTTTTTATTCGTAATTTCCGTTATGCCGCTTGCAACAGGAACGAAACAAATTCAATCTACAATTTCCGGTTATTGCAAAGGGCAATCGGTAGAAAGTGAAAAACTAAAAAAGTTCACGCAGACATTCTCGGGTAAGAATTGTCTCTACATTTCCTTTTGATTCAGTCAGACAAAGTACCCTCGTGCGCTTCACCGTTGTAATCAATTTCGGTATTTAATTTCATGTTTGTGCCCGATCGACTATCGAATGATATCAGTACTGTCGTATTCAAAATTCTGATCGAAAATGTCACATATGTACAAAATAAATCTCCATCATTCATACTAATAGCCGTGTGTCATGTATATCATTTTATGCAGTTCTGTTTTGTTGTAAATATTCCACCTTTCACCTATATAACACAAATGCTAGTTCTAGTAGTAAACAACTACGGTAAATCTTCGACTTACCATCACTTCTACGTAAACATATTTTTAATATATGACAAAAACTTAACAAATTATCTGTATTGACATAAGAAGTTATTTGCAATGTACACCATCCAACATTTCTTGAAACATTACGGTTTAGTAAAAAAAACAGGCACAATTAAAAAAAAGTAAAATAATAAAGGATATTTGAAGTAAATTAAGCTAAACTACAGTATATTTTATGTAAGTTTAGCTAGACTTGTCTCGACCGTTCTTCCCGGTGTCTCTAAAGTACAGTAACAACCAAAATCTCTTTTGAATACTTGTCATTTTGGTAATTTAGTTTTACACACAATTTAAGAGTTTAGTTTTAGTCTTTCACAGCTTTACAAAATGCACTTAATTTTATGTTATTATTTAAAATATTTATCATCATTTGATGGGCTATGAGACAAAACACGATCTAACAAACAGCTGAAACAAAATATAATATAGTTTTATGTGAATGCTGGCTGCAAAACTAATGGTTTCAACATATGTACGCAGCAAACATCGGAACTGATCAATTACATATGTTACGGTTTGACTGTAGTATGTCGAGGTTGGACTGTAGTATATCGAGGTTTGACTGTAGTATATCGAGGTTTGACTGTAGTATGTCCAAGTTGAACTGTAGTATGTCGGGGGTGGGTTGACAGTAATTCCAACAAGTCAATGTAACAACCGTGAATCACACCAATTTTGTGCTAAGCCTGTTATTTTATAAATACAGTCTAAAGTACTACACAGATTAGACTGTCACTGTAAAACTACAAAGTGCTACATCTGTGTATATGTGAGCAGTATACAGCACGAATGAAAGTTTTACATTATCTGAACTAGCTAACTCTCATTTGTAGCTATTGAGCAGTATAGAGCAGCCATATCAAGCATCCACTAAGTGCGGCAAACATTTATCATGCGCAACTTTCTGTTTATCTTGCTGTAAAAACCGCACTATAACGGAGTCTGGCTCTCAATAATCAACTCTATTGTTAACCACGACTGCACGAATTCATAATTATACAACAGAAAAGTCACCAAGTATAAACATATTGATCTCATAGAAATTTCCATGACATTCGCTGTGAGCCGGCACTTACTAGAAAGTTCTCAAATGATTAAAGGTTGACTTGCAACCAAATTCACATTACAGTTATTTGGTATCAAAAGATTCCCAATGTCTTACTCTGCTGTGTTGAATTGTAGGTGCAAAATATCTGGAAATGTGATTACAAGCTCTTAAAAGCTCAAAAACGAAAAGCCACCGTACATTGTCATTCCATTTAGTTATTGTTTTGTCACGTGGTGTTCTCACATGAATTGAAAGGCCAACAAAAGGCTCAGTATAAAACTTTTCATAGCACTAGTTTATGACAAACACTTCGAGTTTTACCGAAGACCCCGTATCAAATATAGATGCTCGCTACTTTACAGTTTTGTTGTGGCTTGGTCTAATCGTCTAGTCGTAATCTGATCATGTGACCCATACTTCCTGTCAAACAGCGCGAATAATATCTGCAGCATTTTTCGACTATCACAAATTGACCATCAAACTCGTCATGTTTATCAGAGGATGATATGCACTCCTTCGAGCTAAGGATGAAAAAATAAACGAATTTTTGTGGAAGGTTTTGAGACATCAGTGCTCAAAGTAACAGCATTACAATGATGATGAAATAGACGCGTAAAAACAATAGACATAGTTTTAGTGAATGCGTGAAGTATATTTGTAAAAATATTTCGACGAATGAGGTTGCGTAAAAGTGTAAACAAAAGCCATCTCGTTCAACTACGTCCCATTTGAGCCGTTTTGGAAAGAGATAATAATCTACGACAGTATTGTGATGGCGGTAATTAAGTGTTCGTTTTTGAGCTTTTAGCAGCTTGTAATCGCATTGCCACTTATTTTGCACCTACAACGCAGCCGATTAAGATATGGTGAATCTTTTAATACCAAATAACTGTAATGTGAATTTTGTTGCAAGTCAACCTTTAAAGATTGATCAAAATGATGTGTTGCGACTGCGCTATAATCTAATGAGTTGTCAAAACCAACCTTAAAACAAAACACAAGTATAAAATGACTGAAAATTTAAGTACATAGATAATTATGTCTGCATAAGGCAAATAGGTGAAAGGTGTTTAAGGGTGGAGTGCGAGAGTTGGTAGCGGCAAAGGATACTTACAAATTCTCTATTTTTAGGTGATTACACTTACGATATTTTATGGGCATGAAGCAGTCTAGGATGACAGGAATAAGATGTCTGCGAATAATCATTCAGCCCTCTAACTTATCTTTTTTACTCATATGATAACATGCCAATATATCCTAATCTGTTTGAACAGGGTGCCATTATTACATAATTCCTTTCTAATATACAGCCTGCACAAGCAGCGACAGCAGCCAGCTGACACAAATAAATGCATATTAAGTTATAGCTACACAATCAATATTTGATGCTGATGAATGTGGTCAAAAAACTCCTCTAATAACGTTATTTATTCAGAATGTATTTGCATATCATTATTTGCATCTCATTCGATGCCTTTCTGTGTTTTTTTAAGTTACTTGAAATGGTTAACTTGTGATTAAAACATCTGTTCAGCAGAGTTGTGGTCAATTAATAATGCACATTAATAATTGCATTACATCACACCACATCACAAGCATTAGATCACACCACATCACACACATTACACCACATCACACCACATACATTACATCACACCACATCACAAGCATTAGATCACACCACATCACACACATTACACCACATCACACCACATACATTACATCACACCACATCACATACATCACCTGCTGAATGATTAATTGGTAATTTAATGCAAAATTCAAAATGTATGTTAATGGTATTTTAATTCAAAATTTAATCTAGGTTTTCCTGCAAATAATTTTTCAATTCAATTATTGGTGCAAATTCATAAACCCGAAATTAATCAGTTTAATTCACAATACAATTTTAAACTACCGACTAATTATTAATTTAATTGCGATTTCCGTCGTCGCCGCTATCCAGCTGTTCAGGGTTACCAAAAACAGATAAACTAGATCAATTAAACCATTGCATCGGTTAATAACAGTCAACACCAATATTATTTCAAAATAGCTGAGAAGTTATCAACATACTGTTCAGCCTGTGAATCTACTGAAGAACTGATACAATGTCCTGATGACCAAATACAATGACATGTATACCCATGCCTTTAACAGTTACAAACTCATCGCTGTTTGGCTGCTAAACACATATCCACAAGAACATAAACAAACGATTTACTTTGAGTCTTGAAAGAGAAAGAAAAAGAAAGTCTTCTCACTTTACGAAGCACATTCTCTTATCTGAAATATCTTAACCAGCAGAAAATACAATAAAGATTTAATTCATAAGCAGCTTTTTAATGCAGATTAAAGTAAAATTACAGCAACGCAAACCCTCGTTGAATGCAAAAAACACACCCACAGCTCTATAAAAGCAAAAACTACATCCACAAAGTAATGAGAAAAATTATATATACATTGAGACAAAACCCAAACATTTTGTAAAACTTACTCAAACTCTCCAAGTTTTATCCTGTCAGCCTGTTCGAGAGTATCATTCTTGATAACAACAGGAGAAAGAAAAACATTCTGTCCATCTGTCCAAGCTAGTCCATGGCGAGAGTGTACCGCTGAAACATTACAAACAAATGATTTGAAAGATGTGAACATTTTTATATCGTTGTAGTCTAAAGATTGGTGTATTGAACAGCAAAATCGGAATGCAGTAAGAAAACTTTTGTTGCATAGACAGCATAGTCACGGTTTATAGTTCATGCCACAAAAGTGAAATTCGAGGAACAGTCTATTAAATCTTATATATAAAAATTTTCAGTCTATTTTTTACAGATTTAATTTTGTGGTTAGTACAACAAATGCTTTCCTAAAGCCAGTTTAGAATGCTTAATTAGGAGTTGGGCCTCTACGAACATGAAGAGAGAACCTCTTAGCGTTACTTATATTTTGAAGCCGAAATATAAGAAATTAAGATACAAGGTTTACTGCTCTTCATAAAACACACATCCTTACAGTCCAAAAGCGTAACACAACTGTCAATCTACGAAAAATAGTTTTTTCTGTTATATAACGTCGTATACGGTGTAAGAAACAAAATGAACAAGCTGTCAAGCTATGGATGAGGAAGTGATACATAATCAAATAAAAAACATCATTTAAAATTTTGAAATACTCGACTGTAATACTAATTAAGTAATTTTATGTAGCATACCTCTAAATAATGAGTTTATTGAACTTCGCTTGAGAACTACATTCCCTAACTCCATCGCGCGTTCTTACTCTCGAGCTAACGACGGCTAAATTGAAGACGCTATTTGAGTTCTTATCTAATTGAGGCGTTTGAGCAGTTCCCTTCATATAAGTAATTTTGTAGAAACTCAGTCTATAGCGACAAACCTTTCAACCTTTCGCGACAGTGAGTTAGCATGTGACGTCACTTTGTTTCCCCAGTATGTCTGAAAAAGAAGAACAAAATAACATAAACGAGGAACAGTCGTCGTTAAACGACGCTGACTCAGGTAGTAGTGGCTCCTTATATGTTTTAGAGATTTAGGTTTGTTACTAATTTTGTCTATACATTCAAATTCTAATATATGTGTTATCGGAACTAAAATGAGTACTGCAAACACCACCGAGTTTCTTGTCAGATGAACTTGTCAGATTTACTCCTTTTTCATACGTAGCCACATATATTGAGCTTTTTGCTTTTGTAAATAATTTGAAGCAGTAAATTTAGATTAACAATACATGTTTAATTTGTATAACTGTTATCTTCCTATAAACTGTAGTCAATAGATTGTTTCGATGCCGCATCGGTAGTCTCATCATTCGTTCGTGATAGCGGTGTTTTAATTTATTGTAAGCACGATTAATATTGTGATACGAAAACTATCTGGCTTTGGTGATGCATGCAATCGAAAGTTTTCGCTTGTGCGATTGGGTCAGATTTTTAGGAGGGAACTTCTGGCATGCGAGTCGTGTTAGCTATACTTCATTTCATAGAACACAAAATTGGTTTGTCGTACTTTTTTAAATTGCGTAGCCTTAGAATATTTTCAATGGTTGGTTAGTGTATACAATTTTGTTTGTTTGTTAATGTCTAGTTTACAGTAGAAATAGCTAGGACCGAAATAAGATTTTTGCTAGCTTGGGAGTGTACAGTCTGCTGTACATTCATACAAATATATCTATAGGCTAATATTGCCTTTACCTAACCCAGATGAAATCTGTATTTAAGTCAATTTATTGGTTATGGTGTTTTCTATATTATATTCTTAAACTTGATTTTTTATTACAGTGCAACATATGCATTTTTCATTATTTGATCGTAGATTTATTTGATACACGTGCACTTCAAGCATCAGCTACGCCATAAACCATCATAGCGCTATGTTTCATTATTGTAAAATAACCGTAATTATAACAAGTGAAACAAAAGTTTAAACTTGGTTTTGGAATTAAAGAGTTGAAGATCTGAACTCTTAACTGAACATAAGGAAGACGATTAGAATAGACTTAGCACTGCGCCTCAATGTATGCTACATTTTGTCACTCATGCGACCAGCTCTTTTTATAGCCATAAGTCTTTTTGCATGATAGCTGTAGAAGCTAGGTCAGTCTTGAGCACTCATCTTACTGTCATCTGCCTACAGTCACCTAATTACTCTACATCACTGTTAGGTTTCTACATATTTAAAAATGTGAATTTGTCTTGATATATGTTAAGTTTAGTGAAATATATCTTCATAATGGATGATAGGTGATAGGATGGTAGGTGAATAGGATGATGGGTGACTATAATAGTTAATCAGTTGTTTCTCATCAGAGTTCTCAACTTCTTATTTGTGTTTTTGTCAACTCCCGTCTAATTAGGTGAAGTGTAAAGCAGAAAAAACTTGAATAATTGGTTTAGTTACAGTTTGGTGAGCGTGTTATTTTCACATATTTTATATTTTCAAGCTCAAAATCGAGTGCTGGGACTGATGAGAGTATTTTTGGGCATACATAATGAGATAATTCTTTTCATTTCTCTTTTGTTCCTTTTCCTTCTCAATTGCAGTCAAGATTGGCTGATATCACTGAGATATTTTTGCCTTTTCTAGTTTCTCTACCAGTATTGGGTAGCTTTTAGTAAAAACAAATCTACAAATTTGTTGTTATCAGTAGCATTAATTCAGATGTAAGTGTTTTTCGAAACTCAACTTGTTAAACATTAACGATGTTTTGGTTTGTGGATGGTGGGTTTAAAATTATGCATTCCAGGAATAGTTGCTGGACTGAATATCAGTTGGGATTGAAGGGTTGGCTAGTTTCACGAGAAACCCTCAGGTATATTGCATTCACTTGTGACGCTGAGCTCTATTTTAGCAGTTGGCTTTTTACGGCAAGTATACGTATTTGAATCTTCAAACTACTTGGACAATGATAGTTTACCTTGAAGTTCGATATGGATGGTTTCCTGTTTGACTATGTTTTAGTGAGTGGTTTGACAGTATCAGGCGTTTAGCAATTATGGTTTTTAATTGATTGGTGTCAATACAATGACACTTTTGTTCCAAAATATTTTACAAGCTGTCTAGGCTTACACTAAATAATAGCTGTCGTGATTACTCCTTTCTCGAATTAAGCACTTGTATTTACATAATTTACTTTACCAGTCAGTTATAGTGTGAATTCATTTCCTATGCAGTTATTGTCAGAGTAGCATTGGACACTCGCGTTGATTTGGTTATTCTTCTCTCAGTTTAGTAAGAGATGCAAAGTTTGGTAGCTGTTACTTCGTATCTTTGGTATTTCATTTGTGTTCTAAAGCTAAAATCAGGGAGTTGGTTGACTAGCTGGATTTTTTTAAATCTTTCTATAGTTGTGTGAAATGCAGATGCGGTTAATGATGGCTAGTGGGATGGGAAAAACAGGAACTTGTAGTTGCTTATCTAGATAACTTGAACAAACAACCTTGAAAGGATTTAGTTTCAATGATGATTTATAATATTTGTGAATGACCAAGTCCTATTGATTAGTACCGCTTGGGGCATCGATTATCGTCCCAGTTCATGTTCTAGCTTACTTGAGTGCAGTCGTAGCTTGTAAGACCTGCCTGATGTGTCACATGAAGCCGCTAGAGCTAGACATTCCTGGGTATTAGAGAGTGTGTGGACTTCGACCTCTGGTAAAGTAAACTATTACAGAATGGGGGTTTTTGTCAAGGTTCTTTCTCAGTTTTTTCTTACTTTGCTGTCAGTTATGATTATAATACATTGTGTGATCACTATAAAATTTGGTACCAGATAATTATGTCTACCACAATTACTTTGTTAGATCACATATCACAGAGGTTGAATTCAGGTATTCACAGAGCTTAAAAGCTTGATGCTTCAACGTTGCAAGGGCACTCTCTCATGTGACACAGTTTGTTGCTAGCAATGCACAGTTGATATAGCTAGCAGCCAATTAAAGCATACCTGCCATGCTTTTAATATCACGATGGATGGTAGCATTAGGTTTTTATTTTCAATTCATATTGGTTAGTTGGTAAGGATAGTACTAAGGGGTATGTTGACAATGCTGGTGTTAGCATGACACCATGAGTGCTGCTTCTATCTATAGCTAACTCCATTTTGTTATTAGTCAGCCAACTGAAAAAACACAACATTCCACTCCATCCACTCGTACTTGCTGAAATATTTGTTGGCTGCCGTACAATTGCAGTCAGCCTGCTGGGCTAGAGTGCTCATAATGACTGATTGTATTTTCTCACTCAACGGAGTGGTCTCATTCTCTCGCAATCTACTTTGTTTATAATCTGTGGGAATCGGGTGTAAATTACACTTTGTGTTAGTGCTCCGTAGACTGTAGTACTATTGGCTAGTTGCTCCCTAACATGTAATCTATAGGAGAATTGATTACTTGCCCCTCTTCAACGTGTCCAAGCAACTTTAGAGGCAATTTACAGTTATCCTGTTTAATGATCATTTAGAATGCCTAAGAGGTTGTTTCCGTTCACCATAGCTATGATGGCAGGTAATGGATGCGAAGGATGGTTCCCATTATTTATGCATGTAAATGTTTCTGCAAACTATGGAGCCTACAACGCTTAAATCTGAATTTACACAAAATATTAGTAGATTCTATCATGAAGTATCAGTATTTTTCTATTATTTGTTTTTGTTACTATTTTTCTATTATTATGGCGGTACGTTTTAAGATTAAAATTGATAAAACTTGATCATGGTTAAAACACTCAGAAGAGAAATACATGTGATGGCGCATGCCAGTTTCTCTCATTATTGGCTATTGTTATTGGTTCTCTGTTCAGTCAGTCTCTTTGCAACTATAGGCGTCATAATCACACTTATTAATTTGAGCATTTTAGCCGTGATCAAGTTTTGTTGATTTTAATCTTGAAACATCCTGGCAGTCAGATCTCCTCAAACATCCAAAACAATCGCCAATGTTAAAAATATTTATATTTTTTGATAAAATCTAATAAAATTTTGTGTAAGTTTATCTTTGATAAACAATAAGTTGACTTTTTGGTATCTTTATCGGTACTATTATTTCTATCACTATTATTTCTATCACTATTATTACTATCACATATTATTACTATCACTTATTATTACTATTACTATCGGTATTATGATTCTCTAAGCTGTAGTTGAAAACCATAAGTTCCCCCATACAGATGTTTTCAAGTGGGTAGAGACACTTATAGCAGGCGTGTTCACCTAAGTATGTCTGGATTTGCTGGTAGAGATGTCACATTAGCGGGACACTCGCCTGTGATATTACTGTGTCGCTCCTTTAACCTTCAACTTCACTAGAACTATTAATATGAGTTAGTTTTATGGTATGGAGAGCTTGTTTGTTGCCTTGGAATCTATATCTGGATTAATGAGGGCTGTGCGAGGAATGGTACAACTTGGTTTGAGTGGGTGTTTCCGCTTGGAGCTTCAGCTGCTAACCAACTCAATCCTTAGCATTCTAATTTTATTTATTGTCTAAACGATATGGACCTTTAAATCATCATCTTCCCCTCATCATAAAGTTGCTAGCTCATGGCTATAAATGGTAGAAATTTGAGAAAGGCTGAAACGGTTTTTGAGAGTTTGTGGCCTAACAATGACATGATGTTACTGATAGTATTAATGAATGTTAACATATTGCCTAGGAAAGGATAGGTTGGCCTGTACTTGTATAGTGCATGTATGTGTATCTGTATGAGTCAATACAAAGATGAGGAGGTAATCTTTTACTTGTTGTGAGCAATCCCTCAGAAAACACTGTTGAGTATGATATCAGTGGTATCTGTTGAGATGATAGGGTGTAACAAAATTCACATTACAGTTATTTGGTATCAAGGTGTTGTAGGTGCAAAATATGTGGAAGTGTGATTACAAGCTCTTAAAAGCTCAAAAATGAACAGTTAGTCGCAGCCATCACGAAAACGCCGTAGCTTAGAATCCCTCTCCAAAATAGCTCAAATGGGGCGTAGCTGAACACGATATGCTTCTGTTTACACTTTCATGCAACCTCATTCATCGAAATATTTTCACAAATATACTTCACGCATTCAATAAAACCATGTCTATTGTCCTTACTGGTCTATTTCATCATCATTGTAATGCTGTCACTTTGGGCACATACACTATATCTCAAAACTTAGCCTAAAATTTTGTTTATATTTTTAACCTTAGCTCAATGGAGTGCATATCATCCTCTGATAAACATGAGGAGCTTGTTGGTCACCTGTGATAGTCGAAAATTGCTGCAGAAATTGTTCGCGCCATTTGGCAGGAAGTATGGGTCACATGATCAGATTATGACTAGATGATTAGACCAAACTAAAATGAAACTGTCAAGTCGGGAGCATCTAGGTTTGATAAGGGCTTTCCAGTAGGACGCGAAGTGTTTGTCATAAACCAGTGTTACAAGACATTTTATCTTGAGCCTTTTATTGGTATTTCAATTTTGATACCAAATAACTGTAGTGTGAGTTTTGTTGCGAGTCAACCTTCAAGGCTGGTTCACACTATATCGCCATCTGTCAGCGTTGTCCTCTTGGCGATTATCCATCGACTATGTGCACCGTATGTGATAGCAAAGTTGATTCAATGTGGATACATTCGGAAAGTTTGCAGCTGCCAAACTTTTCGGATGGTTCGCTGAGTATCCTCGACAGCCTTTTCAGTGTGCGCCGCTTCGTCACTGATGAGTGGCCATCGTGGATTGCTGAGTCTATATTTTTTTTCATGACAGTTGCTGCAAGACTGGTATTTCATCGTTTTCGTGATCGCATTTAAAATGAGAACCTAACACCGACTATTCGCTAATGTAAACGTATTGTTATTACATTGTTATTGTGTCAACATTATTATTACAGACGATCATTAAAATATTATGGGATTAAAAGCGACATAGGGCAATCTAGTGTGAACCAGGCTTTAGCTCACTGCGAGGAGGGGCTATATGTCTTTCCACAAACACTGTGATTTTAACTAGACATGTCCAAGTTCAGTAGCAAGGGAATCGCAACCACTGGAGACATGTCTGAGTCCAGTGGGAAGGGACCTTGACCACTGGAGACATGCCTGAGTCCAGTGGTAAGGGAACCTCGACCACTGGAGACATGCCGGAGTCTAGTGGTATGGGAACCTCGACCACTGGAGAAATACCTGATTCTAGTAGAAAGGGAACCTCAACCGCTGGAGACATGTCCAAGTCCAGTGGTAAAGGAACCTTGACTACTGGAGATATGTCCGAGTCCAGTGGCAAGAGAACCTCAACGACTGGAGACATGCCTCAGTCTGGTGGTAAGGGAACCTCGACCACTGGAGACATGTCTGAGTCTAGTAGTAAGGGAACCTCAACCACTGGAGACATGTCTGAGTCCAGTGGCAAGGGAACCTCAACAACTGGAGACATGCCCATTTGCAGAGAGCAATGTAAGGTTTGATGCCAGTCTTGTCATCGTCAGTCACCTTTTTTGGGGATTGAACCCCAACCTGTTGTTTGTAGGTCAGGTGATCTTATAACTATTATCAGTTTCTCTGATTTGTAACAAAATTTAGGCTTGACCAACATGCTGAACTTATCAGAAAGTTTAGCAAATCCACGCAAACAATTGTTATTTTAAAGTATATTTGACATACATTGATATACATGTTTACAAAGACACGGATCATTTTTCGGTAGCCACCTCCGAATGACCTTGATAGTCTTCTCAAGATCAGGGCAAGATAAAGTCGAAAGACATAATTTGCAATTGTTTGTATAATGTTTGATTTGATCATTTTTATCCTCCAGAACTGAGTCCGGAACCTGTTAGTTCTGCTGCTGACAGCGTGAGAGTCGAATTACACACAGATGGTGTTATGGCTCAGTTACACGAATCTATTTCTAGTCCAAAAGAAAGCTCAGTGGTTGAACAATCACTCGCAGAAAATGTAGATATAAAACGAGGAGGTGAGAATGAAAGACTAACTTCCTTTCATCGGAGTTTAAGATGTCAACATCTGTTGGGTCAATGATGACTAATTTATATACATATACATCAGTATATTCATTTAAGGACACGGTGTGGACTACAGATATCATAGTGCAGGCTACCGATATCATATTGTGGACTTCAGATATCATAGTGTGGACTTCAGATATCATAGTGTCGACTTCAGATATCATAGTGTCGACTTCAGATATCATAGTGTCGACTTCAGCTATCATAGTGTCGACTTCAGCTATCATAGTGTAGACTACAGATATCATAGTGTAGACTACAGATATCATAGTGTAGACTACAGATATCATACTATGGACTACAGTTATCAAAGTGTGTACTACGGATATCATAGTGTGGACTACGGATATCATAGTGTGGACTACAGATATCATAGTGTGGACTACGGATATCATAGTGTGGACTACAGATATCATAGTGTGGACTATGGATATCATAGTGTGGACTACAGATATCATAGTGTGGACTACAGATATCATAGTGTGGACTACAGATATCATAGTGTGGACTACAGCGTGTCAGTTTTCTCGTATAGTTTCTCAAATTTTCTCATTAAAGTCTGATTTGGTTGATCAGAGACATTAGAGTCGTAAACAAAACAACGTCAATTAGCTACAGTTCAATAAGCTGAAATTGTTATTCCTGTCAAGATGTACTCGGAGACAGCTTCTCAAACAGTCAGGGGAGGTTCTATGTAGCCTAGTTTTTGAATTTCGAGAATTTCAATGCATTAATGACACATTCACTCTGCCTGCTTAGTGATTGCCAGCCCATGTTACATGTGATTATCGACAACCTGTTCATATAGAGCTACATATAATAGCTCATCTACTTTTGTTATATATTTTGCTGTTTAAATTTGATCATATTGCAGGAATGGTTCAGATTGTCACTTTTTTAATGATCTTAAATTGAATTCTTTATATGATACTAATTATGATTACCATACTTTTCGGACTATAAGCCGCACCCCTATATAAGCCGCATCTGCTTTATTTTCCAAAAAACCATAATAAAACAATACATAGGTCGCACCTTTGTATAGGCCGCAGAACTCAGGGCGGTGCTTTTTAACATGGCAGCAACTTTCCTGTTTAAAATGGAACAGTTCCTAATGGCACAGTTTCGTAATAATTGATGCTTTCCATCCTAGTCCCTAACGGAACAGTACCGTTAGGCATCTTAATCTGAGTATTTTAATAGTTCCACTCTTCAAAGATCATTTTATCAGTTTCATTTACCATCCGTGAATTTGCGGTGGTTGTTTCATTGGACAACTGCTAACAGGATTCAATGCTGATTGGCTATAATGGCAGGGTATTGTTGTCAGTAATTCTTTCAAACCTTCTTAACAGACGTTTACTGCTTTTTACTTTGTAAATCTTTTTGGTGAGCATGTTTCAGGCTATCTCAAGGTTATCTCAAGGTACAGTCATACCTCGACAGCTCGGTCATCCTCAATGAATCAGGTTAAAAAAAGCTTTAATAACGTCAGCTAAACATTTATAGTAAACGCAAGGCAAAAGGCACCAAACCGGAAACAAATAATAAAAAATTTAGAACAATGCCAAAATTAAGTTTCGTAAAAGACTAAAACTTATTTTAAAGTTTGTGTTTAGTAAACGTAAATTCATTTAAGTTGAATTCAATGTTTATGTTATGTTACATAGCGTCACAAAAGTCTAGTGTACCGAATGCGTTGCTGTCAAGTCTCTCTCACAACGCCATTAGCCACGATGCCTGTCCCAAAGGTGGGAATTTCATACAATACTGTACATGGTAAGATTGCATTTTAATGCAAATCGTAACCACTAAATAGGTAATTTTTTCGCTTTGTGAGCGTTGGTACTGAATTACAACAATTAAAAACATGACTTCCTTCGCAGTATCCTGTATTTAGGTGTGTTTTCATAGTATGGGAACGGATTAATTTCTATTTATTATCTTACGTCGCTTTATCTAGATATAAGATATCTTATATCTAGAACATCGCATTAGGATGCGAACACTTTGACATACAAGCTTTGTTTCAAAACTCATTCAACTCTGTCAAGGTATGTCTGTATGCTTTTATGCAAAAAATTTTAATAAAAGGGCTCAATGCATAGACTCAATAGTCACAAATATTCCAGAGATGTTAGTCATAAACGCAGACAACATACCTCAAAGCTAGTATCAGCGCTCAAAATGTTGAGGCTATATCTAGTCAGAATATTTAAAATCATTGAACAAAGTATTACTGTAAGCTTAGCTAAAAGTTTAGTCAGCGTCAGCATATAGACCACTACTATGACACCAGCATATAGACCACTGCTATGACAGCAGCATATAGACCACTACTATGACAGCAGCATATAGACCGCTGTTATGAGAGCATATAGACCACTGCTATGACAGCATATAGTCCACTGCAGCTATGACGGCATATAGACCACTGTTATGACAGCATATAGACCACTGCTATGACAGCATATAGACCTCTGCTATGACAGCATATAGACCACTGCTATGACAGCATATAGTCCACTGCAATGACAGCATATAGACCACTGCTATGATAGCATATAAACAGCTATTACAGCAGCATATAGACTACTGTTGCTACTAGCTACTATCTGCCATTTGAAAAGATAAGGAGTGAGTTTGCTAGTAGATGGGAATGCATAGGTAAGAGCTAGTAGTTTTACTAGCTGTGAGGGGTAATTATGTCTTGTATGTTAACCTATTAATCCCTGTTGGTATGAACTTTGGCTCATTGTATAAACATTGTGGGTTTCTATCAGCAACGCTGCTTTGAGCACTCAGACTCTAGGTCAATTTTTACAATCTGTGTTGAGGCCGACTCTGACGTTAGCAGTCTGCTGTTTAGTACAACTAGTAGTACAGGGGCTCGGTTAATTCCATACCGTGTAAGGTCTATTCTTGAAAGGATTTATTGTGACAGGGAGGCTGTGCCGTATGGCAATTGAATCAAATCTTCAAGTTTGGTTATCTCAACCAAGGCAGCTATATAGGTCAGCTAGGTCAGAACTTGTTTCATGGTTGATTTGCTGTGTTCTTACTCACAATTAGTTTCGCTGTTTGTAAAAAACAAAATTTAATACATTAGCAACTCTACTTAGAAATTAATTTGTTCCCGAATCCCTTTCGTAAGCAGAAAAAATTCGTAAGTATACACAGATTTTACCCTAAATAGTACCATGCCCCCACAAAACTAAAGCAATATTTGTATAAATCATAAATAATGGTAGCAACCCGTAACAATAATACATGTTAGAATAAATAAAGACTGTAAACAGACAAGAAATAAAAACTACTGCGATATGTTTGTTTACCTTGGTTGACTTATCTTTAGCTGACTCAGAGCCGTATAGTTTCAGAGTCCCGTGACCAAAAACCGGAAACAAAAACGCTTGATTCCAAACAAACCCGATCGGCATACTGATCTCTAATGGAATATTCTTACCTCGCTCTCAACATCTCACTCTTGCATTTACTTTACTTTATTACAAAAAATCGTTTGTAGTTTCTTGTAGGGAATTTTGTCGTTTTTCAAATGGTGTACAATGCAACAATCAGTTTTAGAGCGACGGCCAATGGGAGTAATTTTTGTTGGTTAGTGTTGCGGCCTCTCCATTATAACATATATAAAACAATAGTGGGCGCGGCTTGTTTGTTTGGAGCCGTGCGAGCTCCGATATAGGCATCCATTTGCAGCGAAACTCTGTGAAGTTATACAGCTCTCTACTGTCAGAGTCATATAGCTTTACAAAGTCTCACGACCAAAACCGGAAATAAAAACGTCCGATTCCAAACAAACCCGATCGACATACTGATCTCTAATGGAATATTCATACCTCGCTCTCAATACCGCTCTTTTTTGCATTTACTTTACGTTTTACAAAACATTATTAGTAGATTTTTGTAGGAAATTTTGTTTTCTTTCAAATGGTTCATGATACAACTATCAATTTTAAAGCATCTGCCAATGGAAGTAGTTTTTGTTGATTAATGTTGCAGCCTTTCCATTATAACTTATATAAAAATAGTAGGCGTGGCCTGTTTGTTTGAAATCGAGCGAGCTCCCGTATACGCTTCTGTTGGTCGCGGGACTCTGTGAAACTATACGGCTCTGAGCTGACTAGGATAGGTGTTCGCTAAATTATGCTAGCAACCCAAACTGAGTGAGACGCGGTGTATGTACCTACAGGAAACAAGCAGGCCACTGGGATGGCATGCAGTTGCTTCAGTCGGCCTATGGCGGAGTATCTCAGCCACGCCACTTTCAAATCGAACTGCCCATCCGACTAAACGGCTAGCAGCGTGTTTTGCATTTAGAAACACCTTACATTATTTGCAGCAGTATTTCTACAAGAAGTTTAGTAGCTTGGAAATTTCATGAGGGAAGGCTCTGCTGTATTAGATAGGCTTGTAATATGTTGTCCAATCCAATGAGCTTTAGCTGCATATGGTCAAACATATTTGAGTCTGACCAAAAGCATTTGTACTCAGCCATCTTTGGATGCTTTTAACAACTGAAGCTCTGATGCCAGAATTGTTGGTTGTTCTGAGGCCAGCACTTAACTACCGTACTTTTTGAACTGCTAGCCGCTAATTTTTTCTGATGCTTTGAGCCATGCGGCTTATATAAGAATACGGCTATTCTGTGGTTTTTTCTTTCACCGCTAGGGCACCTTAACCGGATTTTCCGGTGAGTACGCCTCTAGCGGTGAAAGAAAAAAAAATGAAACAATGCCTAACGGCACTGGGTTAACAAGTGTCGGTTAATACAGAACAGTACCTAATGGCACTGTTCCGCTTTAACCAGCAAAGTTGCTGCCGTATTAAAAATCACTGTCCAGAGTTCTGTGGCCTATACAAAGGTGCGTCCTAGGTATTGTTTTGTTATAGTTTTTTGGAATTAAAGCAGATTTATGCGGCTTATATAGGGGTGCGGTTAATAGTCCAAAAAGTATGGTACCCACATCAGCCAGTTTTAAAAAGTAGTTTTCCTAATGCACCGAACTCACATGCTTTTGTAGTCTTTCATTTGGTTAAACAGGAAACTGAAAAGTTAAATAAGACTGTCTGCTGTACTACTTTTCAGAGCTTTTAGGAGTTATGTCTAATGAATTATGAAATTGCACTCACACTTTTGTCCTGTCCTAAAAGATGTACAATGTTTATGTTTGCTTCTTCATGATTCTTTTACCTTCACTCGTCGTTCTTTTGTACGAGTATTTAGGAGGTATAACTCAGGTCAGAGCATATCTAGATTTGATAACTTTTCAATTTGTGGAAATGCCATAGGGGTTCACAACACACACCTACACTGAGGATATTTTACTGTGTTTGCTAAACAAAACACACTAAATAATGTATTGTGGGATAATAAACTTGACTAGTATCATCAAAAGAGGTTTCTTTGATACAGCATTTACAAATAGTTGATTGTTTCTTGTTGCCTATTGGGCTTCACGTAATTCGACGTTTTCTCTTCACATTGTCCTGTGCTCAGACAAGCATACAACAAAGGTCTAACTGGGGGGGTTGGCTTCTACAGCAATAGGAAATCATGAAGTTCCTTTAAAGAATAGAGAAAGCATAATATTTTTATGCTTTATTATTTATCTTGAGGTGTTGACTGATGTTCTAAAAAAAGAATCAAGGAGATTGACCAACCAGAAGCTGAGATATAGCCAGCCAAACACAGGTCTACCAAAAAACATACGTGTTTTGGTAATCATCAATATATGACGTATGAAATCGACTTGTGTGCCATTGGTCAATTAAGCCAACTAATGCACTCTCCTGTAACAATCACGGCGTTTTAATTGGTTTAATCCTTGGAAGTATAGAACAATCAAATTGGGCCTAACAATCATTGCTCTGAGAATTCCGAACCAGTCCCTCTGACGTGTAGATTAGTTTTAGAATAAAATAATTACTTGCATCTATTATTTCGCAACATTCTGTTATCACTTTCTACAAATTATATTAGTTACATCATTTATTCTATACGCAGTTATATTATTATTTTGTATAATATGCATTATGATTATTATATTAATAATAAAAAATAATCATATTTAAGATAATAGATCAATAGAAAAATCAAATCAAAAGTTATCTTTTTCTTTTCTTACAGCAAGAGCAGCACGGTCAAGTTATTCTTTTTAAGATTATGGCTGTAGTGAACTTACAGTCTGTTAATAGTGACGATAATCATGAAAATCAACTAAATGCTGCAGTAGATACACAATAGAAAAATGATGAATGAACAAAAATTCACATTCTCATTTCTTATTCTAAACGAACTGCAATCGCGGATGTCGCATATAGACTATACACGCGCCGTTCGTTGAACAGAGGATCTTCGGAGCATATCCGTGGAGATCGAGTTAAAATTTGAAGCACAATAGTCAAAATCTGCTCTTCTGTTTTGAAAAATCACGGCGAGGGGTTGTGGGCAAATGCCTTTACCACACAATGTTTGCTTGATTTTCCTGAGAAACCAGAGCTAGTCTGTAAATTATTTACTATCGCGAGAAGCGTTTTACATCTCGTAGCCAAAACAATCATTATACGTAACGGCGGTAAGGGTGCACAACTCCGGCACATGAACATTAAGTCGATTTCATATGTCACAGTTTTCGGGATTTTCGAAGGGTTTTCCTCTGATTCTTTATTAGGTAGACCTGTGTTTGGCTGGCTATATCTCAGCTTCTAGTTGGTCAATCTCCTTGATTCTTTTTTTAGAACATCAGTCAACACCTCAAGATAACTAATAAAGCATAATAATATTATGCTTTCTCTCTTCTTTAAATACAACCACTAACCACTAATTGTTCTTGCTTCTATTTGTCGGAACTCTTTTAGTATGGAAAATCTTATACTGTGTTGAGACTGTTCTTAAATTGTTTGCGTTGTCTCCCCTTTTTCATCCTCGATCCACTTCCTTATTGCTGCCACATGCTGGTGTCGGTCATGGCTAAAGCATGAAGTCCTCAGAGATAAGACAGTTTATGTATGCTCGATCTAGCTTATCCTATTGGCTGTTTTCAGAACATCCTGTGAGTGCCGAGGGAGATACCGGCCTTCTCCCACAAGGTTCTTCAGAGACCGGCTCGAGGTCAACTGCCCGCAGTGCGGTTAGTAAACAGTCTAGTTCAGCCGACACAAAGACAGGAGAATCCAATGGCAAACCATCCACCTCAAGATCAGGTGAGAAGAGGTGTTATTGATTTCTGTTATACACTGTTTTATCGTATCTCATCAAACCGCTGCTCAAGTTAATGTTGCAGCATGAACTGAACTTGATTTCACTAGTGGAATATTGTCTACTATCAACTGCCCTGACCTGCACACAGAATTTTAGTTACAGTTGGTTTATCACGTCTTCTAACTACGTGGTTAGAACAAGAAACCTACTGGACCTCGTGAGTATGGATTAGGTCGTCCCTCGCTTAAAGCTGCTTCACACTGTTTCGCCATATGTTGGAGTTGTCCTCTCATCTATTATTTGCCGACTATATACACCGTAAACCGACGGCATCGCCGTGACAAAGTCGAGAAATATTGCAGCTGTCAAATTTTCCCAATATTTCATAGAGTATCCCTAACAGTCTGTGAAATGCGCAATGCTTCAGCAATGGTGATTGGCTGTTCTGGACTGCTTGCTCTGTAGTTTCTTTCATGATGGTTGCTGCAACACTAGTTTTTAATCCTTTTGCGACAGCATTGTATAAGGAAATGTTATGCCGCGGCCCATTCGTTGATATAAATGCAAAAGAATTTGGGATAGTGTGTAATTTGTTATTACCGACGATCAGCGATGCATTGTCGGATTAACACCGACATACAGCAGATTATAGTTTAGATATGTGCAGTGATTGAGGGTAGATGTTGACCTATACTCACCTATATATGTTCATATCACTGATGGTGGTCTAATTATTCATATCACTTATTGTATTTCACATGGTGATCTAATTATTCATATCACTTATTGTATTTCACATGGTGGTCTAATTATTCATATCACTCATTGTATTTCACATGGTGGTCTAATTATTCATATCACTTATTGTATTTCACATGGTGGTCTAATTATTCATATCACTTATTGTATTTCACATGGTGGTCTAATTATTCATATCACTGATTGTTTTTCACATGGTGGTCTAATTATTCATATCACTTATTGTATTTCACATGGTGGTCTAATTATTCATATCACTTATTGTATTTCACATGGTGGTCTAATTATTCATATCACTGATTGTATTTCACATGGTGGTCTAATTATTCATATCACTTATTGTATTTCACATGGTGGTCTAATTATTCATATCACTTATTGTATTTCACATGGTGGTCTAATTATTCATATCACTTATTGTATTTCACATGGTGGTCTAATTATTCATATCACTTATTGTATTTCACATGGTGGTCTAATTATTCATATCACTTATTGTATTTCACATGGTGGTCTAATTATTCATATCACTTATTGTATTTTACATGGTGGTCTAATTATTCATATCACTGATTGTATTTCACATGGTGGTCTAATTATTCATATCACTGATTGTTTTTCACATGGTGGTCTAATTATTCATATCACTGATTGTATTTCACATGGTGGTGTAACTATTCATATCATTTATTGTTTGAGACAGCGACTTTAGTACTACTGAGTGGTTAGTATTGAGGATCCAATATATGACAGTGTCTGGCTCTAGGAAGCATACCATAAGGAGCATTAATTGTATACAGTTCACTGGAGCTTGTATGGCTGCATGGCCCAAATTTCCACCTATACGCGCATAACTAGGTTTCTACAGTAGACTGGTAAGTGAAGAGCGAAAATCTTGAAAACCTGCTCTTCTCAAATGGCAGCTCCAAGGTAAAAAAAAAAAAAAATAAAGTAATCATGGTCATCATTAGTTGGAAATTAGGAGTTGTCACATTCTGATGGTGTTGCATTTCTGGGTGGACAACTCCGTGTTCAGTATCTCTGATATATTACATTTCCACAGAAATGTAATATGGCTGATTGAAGAGAATGACTGAATGGAATGATTGAATGAATGATTGAAGAGTCCAATGCTAAAACCGCTGAATTACATTTTTATCGAAAGAGTTTTATAAAATGTAACACTTTTATCACAGATCATTTAATTAACAGGCCAACTTCATTTTTAGAACAGTTTCTCATGGTAGAAACCCTTGGTAGATTTGCTACAATGTGCATGAACTCTTGGTAGACTTGCTACAATGTGCATGAACATTTGGTAGACTTGCTACAATGTGCATGAACTCGATGTGCTTTCTTTTATATTCTTATCCTGACAATTTAGACTCATTGAGTCGAAAAGAGCGGGAAGAAAAAGTGAGGGAGACTCGAGAGAGGATGGAGAAAGAGAAAGAGAAAAAACTGCAAGAGTTGCTGGAAGCTCAAAAAACAGGTAAGAGATTGTATATACAGGAGTTGTCAGACCTTGTTTATATGTCTACTTTTCGCTAGTAGTCGTTTGTTTCAGCTATTGTTAATCATCAAAACAACCGCCATTTCTAAGTATGCATGTGCATTAAACCCATTATAAAGCGCTGTACTTGCCGGGCATAAGTCTAGTAGATATATATCTACTATATACACATATATATCTACTATATATCTACTATCTATATATACTATATATACCTACTAGATCTATGCCCGGCGTTGCTAATATACATCGACATACTGTATATATAACTAGAAATTCCACTGTCATACGGCCCACGACCAAAGTAATAATGGAAAAAAGAAAGGGTACTGTTGGTTGTTGAAAAAGTAGTTCTCAGCAGGAATTGACAGAGTATAATGTAAATGAGACTATTTACAACAGTAAAATAAATATTAATTCAAGCTGTAGACCTAAACTACTGTACGTAATTTAAATAACAACAGCAATAATGAAATATGTTTATTATATCTCTGAAATGCAATATTAAAAGTAAAATATATTGTAATATACAGTTTAAAAGTTGGTTGTGTTGAATGTAGAACAGTTTTGACAGCGATATGTAACAGAAATAATTATTAATAAAATAAATATTTAACTATCTCAAACTTATGTTTTACAATAATAAAATAAATATTAATTCAAGCTGTAGACCTAACCTACTGTACGTAATTTAACTAACAACAACAATAAAGAAATATGTTTATTATATCTCTGAAATGCAATATTAAAAGTTAAACGGCAAGCTGATGTGTAATCTACAGTTTGAAAGTTGGTTGTGTTGTGAATGTAGAATGGTTTTGACAGCGATATGTAACAGAAAGCAAGCGTTGGCATTTACGCGTCTGGAAGTTTTATGCAAACAAGTGAAATAAAGAAATATTCTTGTCATAAAAGGGCGTTGTAGTAACGCCCTACCTTGTAGATAAGATGTAAAGAAATCTGGCTGATGTTCTAGATAAGTTGAAAAACTTTCGGTAATTGGACAAAAACATAGGCTGATAAACTGTGTACCACATTTTCGTACCTGTAAATCGGTCTATGCCTCAAACAGTACACAAACCTTCTTGGCAATTAAACAATGCCATAGACTGGGAAAAAGAGCACGTTTTTCTGGTGCTGAATTGCGCACTGCTAAATAGTTCTACTATCTGTCGCACAGCTTTATTGGCGTTTCGTAGGTCGATCCAAACTATTAATAAACCAAGCTGTTTAAGCGTTTTGTGGCGATTTTTGGCAGAATTAATCTGTCTATTTATGTATAATCCGATCAGATTGGTTAGTTTTAGGAATTTGCGGTAACCTTTCAAAGGCTTGGTAACATATTTAAATAGGTTTATATGCGTTTTGTATCATTATTATACTTAAACGACTTTACTGAAAAATAGTTAAATTTGTTGATAGGATTTCGTTGCAAGGATTTGGTGACGGCCGTTAACGGATAATTTTTCGGGAGTTGTGTGCACATTTGCATTTATCATAAATCTCCCAATCAATCGCTTCGCTCTTGTTTGGTCATGGGATTATATATACATACTAGCTGTACTACCGGGCGTTGCCCAGGTAATAAAAGTCTTTGCACAGAAAACTTTTTTTTTTAACATATAACAACAGTTACCATTCTAATTTTTCAAACTTCATATCATGAGAAAAGTGATTTGTGCAGGTCAAATAAATTAAGGACCAAAATAAAACAATTATAAAAGTGTTTAAATGTAAATGTGAAATAATTAACAAGTAATAGTCTGTAGTAATCAAGTCTGTTTTGCTATGATTGCAATAAAAGATGATTTGGTAATGATACAATTAATACGAACTGAGAAAAACAAAATAAAAATCCTGAATACAGTGGAACATCGGTTCTCGAACGCTTCGGTTCTCGAACGCTTCGGTTTTCGACCAAAAAAATTGAGATTTGTACCCCTTGTTCATCTCGGATTTCGAACATAAATTCAGTTTTCGACCAAACCGGAGCATTTGCATTAGAATTGAATGTTCAGAACAGCTCCGGAAACAGCTTGGAAACATTCGTTAACAAAGGGAGAAGCAAGTTACGCTTTATAAGTTCTTTACAAAAAGGAAGGAACCATCTAGGACGACATCCCTCTACCGAAGAGATTTGCTAGAGACTACTCCTCCTGTCGAATTACCCTAAATTGTTTTGGAGGAGGATTCTCCTTCAGAGATGTCAAGTAAACGTGCCATTGCTGTTTATATTTTCTTTTTCACACGATTTTTGATGTAACTGATTTGTTGTATTTTTCGCTGTTTCATTATCAATTTCCGCATTTTTTGGTTTTGTATCTTGACGTAGAATATGTTTGATGTTTTAAGAACATAACATACTGAATGTTTACTTTTTGTTTTCATCATCATTGATCGAAAATCTTTTATTAAAGATAAACACGATCTATATCTACCCTTTTATTTATAGTATGTAGTATACAGTACGGTTTATAGTGTAAAATGTTGAAAAAATACTTTACGAAGTTGTTATCTCGGCTTGGAATGGATTAAAATTTACATACATTAATTCTAATGGAAATAATTGTTTCGGATCTCGAACAACTCGGTTTTCGAAGAACTTTCTGGAACGGATTATGTTCGAGAACCAAGGTTCCACTCTATGTTGAATTAATAATAGCAATTCATGCATAGAAGTGTGTGTATAAAAAAGGTTACTGCTCCAGCAGAAGCTATCCATCAAAACTTTGAATATGATTATACTGAATACCTCTCGGTACTAGTAAAAATGAGATATTGGACTGTCTGATTGTCGAGGCTATTCCTACTCAAGATAATAAAATTGTCCGCGTGCAAAGCATTAGCCAGACAACTGTTTTAGCAATGAAAAAACGGAAATAGAAGTGCTAAGCATATTTAAAAATTACAAGTTAAAAAAATAGGTGATAGTAGCAAAAAGTTTTTAAACAACTTCAAAAAATAACGAATGCAAAAGGCAATATCAGTTAATATATATTATATATTAAACAACTAAGGAATGTATATATTCCTTAGTCAATCTTTGTATATGGTTGTAATGAAATACAAGAGCTACCACACCAGCCCAAACTTCTCACGAAGTTAACATTTCTAGCTATTTCTTGTCCTATAGTCACCTGATTGCATTTATTGCTTTCTGAAACACGTTTGAATTAACCAATCAACTATAAGCTTCAGTTGTGCCTGTCGACTCAATTTGACCATAACCAAAGCTGGTCTGTTGCAAGCTTTTAGGTTATGGTGGTTTCAGGTAGTTCTTACAGAAGCTTCCGATGCCGGAAGCTTTCGGCATCAGAAGCTTCCGGCCTCGGAAGCTTCCGGCATCGGAAGCTTCCGGCCTCGGAAGCTTCCGGCATCGGAAGCTTCCGGCATCGGAAGCTTCCGGCATCGGAAGATGGAGTTTTGCTGTTGTGTTGTCACTCCTTACTAGGGCTCGTTCCAAACCCATCAAAAACCTTTGGTTAGATATGACACATGGCCGACCTCAGTTGAGGAAAATTAGCTCCTTTACTGCTAATTGAAGTTCTCCTATGTTTACCCTTGGTTTTCCTATGGCAGCCTGCTCACTATGCATAACAACAATCATATCTTCTGTGCTTTATAAAGCTAGACGAACAGCCTGCAAGCCCAGAGCATGGTGTCTTAGGGAATAAGGAGCTTTGTTCTGTTTACAAGGCTGCCATAAAAAATGTTAATTGCAATGATATAACAGGCTTTCTGAAGGATGTAGACTAAGGTCATGCAGCATTAAGTCAGCATGAGCTCAGAGCCACAATCTCAATCTAAATACGTGTGAGCCAAGTCTATGTATGCAGATTAGTAGATCAATAATTTAGAAGAGATAGGATGCAATGGTAGACGCGTGCGAGATACTAGACAGGGGAATGACCAACTGCCTGCTATTAAACTTGCATCTATTGACACGGAGAAGAGAGAGGTTATGCCATAAAGGGGTTGCTATTCGCTCAGCAAGGTGTTCTACCAGTGATTTGTAATTTTGGCTCGCTAGCTACTGCCATGACTCGTCTAGTAGGTCCTAGTGTCTTCGAGAATGGACTGCCAACTTGTTGTCAGTGTTGGACTACTGGAGAGGAATGTGAGTGGAAATTTTCTGCTGATAACTAGATGAGTTTTAATTAGAACTAACAGCAAGCCTGGTTGTATGCTCAGGATTTATTTCATGTTGAATCAGATAGCCTGCAGGTAGGTGTTCAAAAGGCTGGCTATCAAAAAGCAAACAGAGTTTTAAAACCAAAACTTGGTGGAAGGCACGGGGCATATGCGTGTGAAGTATTGGATGAAATCGGGCAAAAGATGTGGAAACAGTGTTTATGTGGACTAACGGACAGACACACATACCATGACCAAGTGGCTTGGTCTATTCCAGTCTAGATGATTTGCTCCAATTAAATGTGAATGAACTAGCAAGAGTTTTCTTATAAACTTTTTTAGCCAAGAAAGGTTTAAACTGTAAAAACGGTTTTTCGACTCTGCCACTCTAGGAATGGGCAGGTAGTTCTTTACTGATGTTTGTACCAGTTACTAGTAAAATGGCTTCATATCTATATACAGTGAAACTCGGATAACTCGCCCTCGGATAGCTCGAACACATGGTTAACTCGAACGGATTTGTTTGGTCCGCTCCCACGCAATGATAAATTGCTTTAGATAACTCGACTCAACTCCGTTAACTCGAACAGTTTTTTGCCCAACGGCTACCGTTATCGCTTTAGAATATCACTTTATTCCAAGCCATAGAGATAAACATCAACTTTTAGTCATTCTTAGACGTCATTATTACCGCTATCGGCAAAATATTTTCGTTAACGAGTCTTCTAAAGGTTTGCAAAAATCAAATTTAACCAAACTTCCGCTTGGGGATAGCCCTTCGGAAAGCAAGGAGAAGCGGGTAACCTTCAGATAAATTTATAGAAAAATCGGCATCATTGATTTTTGTTAAAACGCTCAAAAGAAAAATGTCTTTTTTTACTGAGCGTTTCAACCGCGATCAAGTTTTACCTATTTTAATCTGAAAACATCCTGGCAGTCACATCACCTAAAACAAACAAACAAATCTCAAGTAATAGGAAAATATTTATACTTTCCGATAAAAATTGTTAAAACATATGAGAGTCCCCTTAACTTGAAACGAGCAATAAGTGCTTTTGATTTATATATAGTTTGTATATGTACTGATAAAAACATGCACTTGTGACAGTGTTCTCATAACTTGAATACTCTGATAACTCGAACACATCCTCTCGGGCCCGTGAAGGTCGAGTTATCCGAGTTTTACTGTACATATATATGACCAAGGAGGGAGATGAAATAGTTTGTGTCTGGATTTTAAAGTGCTATGGGTAGGTATGAGTTATGGGTTGATCATGAATGTTTTCCATTTTCTGCAACCCTATGTACTGTACTGATGAGTAGTGTGGGGTTACTTTAAACACGGTGTGGTGCTTCAGTGACAACACGGTGTTGTGCTACAGTGACAACACGGTGTGGTGCTACAGTGACAACACGGTTTGGTGCTACAGTGACAACACGGTGTGGTGCTACAGTGACAACACGGTGTGGTGCTACAGTGACAACACGGTGTGGTGCTACAGTGACAACACGGTGTGGTGCTACAGTGACAACACGGTTTGGTGCTACAGTGACAACACGGTGTGGTGCTACAGTGACAACACGGTGTGGTGCTACAGTGACAACACGGTGGGGTGCTACAGTGACAACACGGTGTGGTGCTACAGTGACAACACGGTGTGGTGCTACAGTGACAACACGGTGTGGTGCTACAGTGACAACACGGTGTGGCGCTACAGTGACAACACAGTGTGGCGATTCAGTGACAACACGGTGTGGTGCTACAGTGACAACACGGTGTGGTGCTACAGTGACAACACGACATGGGTAATCCGCAGGTTTGTTTCATCTGCAAGATGATAACGACAAAAATCCACACTTCAAGCGAGTTTAGTTACTTGCAAATTTTTACCGAATGTTCCATAATGGTGAAAGATGGAAACCACGCTTGCGGATGATGCGCAAGAAAATGCCGCACAAGCTATTCCATTTTAAACATGTCCACACAGTCATCAATTTTAAACATGTCCACACAGTCATTCGTATTGTGATTTGAGCCGCTGTCACCCCTGGTGTGGAATTACTTATCTTTTTAAAGCATCCACCCTAATTCACCAACATGCGAATGTCACATGCAAATGCTCAGTAACTCAACGTGCACACAACTCTCAATCCACATCTTCTGAGTCATGGAAACTCTCTGAGTCATGGAAACATGGTGATTGATGAAAACCATAGTTTTCTTGTTCCATTCCGTGCACATTAGTTTGGCTGAGCGGCCACTCCATTAGACCCATGTGCATATTTTGTCATAAGTACATCTATAGCTATCTTATGCGTGAATTCTTCAGTCACAGTGCTGCCTGGCAGCGGCATAGCGCCTGCTCTCAGCTGTCTCTCAGCTGCTGTAGAACTGACAGCTGCCCATTCATTAGTTCCAACCACATAATTCATTATTCCTTTTCTGAATCTGACTACGGAAGGGAGTGTTGTGGAAGTACTCTCATAGGCAGCGCTGACTACGGGAGGAAGTGCTGTGGAAGTACTCTCATAGGCAAAGCTGACTATGGGAGGAAGTGCTCTGGAAGTACTCTCATAGGCAGTGCTGACTACAGGAGGAGTGCTGTGGAAGTACTCTCATAGGCAGCACTGACTACGGGAGGAAGTGCTATGATACTCTCATAGGCAGCGCAGCAGGGCATCTCAACAACATTCATAACCACAAAAGGTAGCTGTGTTCATATCAGCCAGTTGCAGCACTCGAGTCTGTGTCTCTCAGGAAGTTGTGTTCACATACATGCATTGACGGCTGGCATGATTGTCTATTCATTTGTCACTCATTTGGATTACACAACATGACAACAGGTGTAGAGCAAAGTTGACATAAATAAAGGTCTTCACAATTAATTGTTTTTCAGAAATAATCATTTTTGCTCATACCAGAACTCAAATTTACATTGCAAAGATGGCGAGCATCCTCTTTTTTAAGAAGTATTATGGCCGATTTCTACATAAATATTATTCCTATAGAAGTACTCTTTTATGGTAGTGTTCTGCCTTTAAATGGTTGGTGTAATCAATGGAATATTCCCACGACCAAACAAGAGCGAAGCGATTGGTTGGGAGATTTATGATAAATGCACATGTGCACACAAATCCCGAAAATTATTCATCAACAATGAGACGAACCCTTGTATCAAAAATTCATCAACAAATTTAACCCTCGTTTTGTAGAGTCATTAAAGTATAATAACGATACAAAACACATTCAAACCTATTTAAATATGTTACCAAGTCTTTGTAAACCGTCGGCATTATCTTAAAACTTACCCATCTGATCGGATTATACACAAATAGACAGATTTATTTGGACAAAAATCGTTATTAAAGCTTGCTAAGCCTCGCTTTTATCAAAGTTAAAACCCGAAATTGAAACGCCGAACTACAGAGAATAGAATTATTAAGTCGTTCGCATTTCACGAAAAAAAACCGTGCAAATTTCACCAGTCTATAGCATTGTCAAATTGCCGAAGGATTCTGTAATTAACGTATGAGTACTGAAATCGTTTCATTTTTGCGGATTTCAAAGTAACTGACATTTTAGACACATTTGAGTACTTTGGTATTCTAACTGATGTCCAACGCAGTGTAAGTAAAGGAAATGACGATGATATTTTTTTCTAACGATTCTTATGAGATTACAACATTTAATTATAAGTTTGGATATTCTTCTTGATACTTCTTGATATTGTTAGCTATGACTTTTTGAAATGTAAACAAAATTGTGCATTGGTTTTATATTATTACTATATTGATAATATTGGTTATTCTAATAATATCAGTGCATTTTACTTCTAATATATGCCAATATTGCATTTCTCCTATTGCAGGGGGAAAGATATAAACATATAATCTTTTCCTTTCATTATTGCTGTTTGTTGTATATAATAACACCCACACCCAGTACATTACAGCTACCATTGCAGTTATCCTATTGCACTGCAGTGCTATTTGACTGCTAATATTGCATTTCTCAACCATCAGTACCCTTTCTTTTTTCCAATATCACTTTGGTCGTGGGCTGTATGACAGTGGAATTTCTAGTTATATATGGTAAAGAAAAAATTAAATTGCTAAAATATTGGTAACTTTTAGTACGTCAAGTTGTTATGATTGTTTTTACATTCATTTTAATTTTGCAGATACAATGTAACAACTCCCATTTACAGTTTACGACATGCATCCATTATGCCAGCGCTTCCCTATTCATTTTCATCGCCCCCCCCCCCCCCCCCTACCACATCATACATGTAAGATTTTTCTAATTGTATGATTCGACAAGCTGAATGCCCAGTGTTGCCCGGGTAATAATAAAGTCTTTAGACAAAAAATCTATTTTTAACTTATACAACATTTACCATTCTAACTTTTAAACTTCGTGAAAAAAATGAGAAGTGTTGTTTGTGCAGGTCAAATGAATTACAAGAAAAAATAAAACAATTAATGGTTTTCAAACTCTTTCAAACAACTGTAACTCTTCAATTTCATGAAGGAAGTATTTTGTTGAAATAAATAAGGAGGAAAAATAAAACTGTAAATGCTTTTAAATGTGAAATCATTAGCGAGTAATGGCTAAATAAAGTCTGTTTAGCTATGATTACAATGAAAATTATTTGGTATACAATTATATGGTTTTATTTCATTTCAGTTTTGTCATCATAAGGCGAAAATATGGTATTAAGTAGTATAGAAACCATAGTAATTATCTAATGCAAACACCCCTGGTAAAAATCATCAAAATCGTCTTTAATATTAAGTAACAAAACAATATGGTAACCTAGTAACTATAATTACCTACAATAACTGTAGTGTGTTTTGGGGTTATGATATGCAAGAAAATGTAACATTTCAATGTACTACGTGGTGAGTTCTTACCTTCGAGACAGACATGTAATATAAACGCTGAATATAACTTAAATGAATTTAGCTTAATAAACACTTACTTAAAGGAATTTTTAGTTTGTATTTTAGCAAACTTTAAACTTTCAACCAAAATTTTATCACTCATCTGTTTGCAAATCGGATTTTACCGTAACGGATAAAGCTTAACTATAGCATATCAAATATAAAAATCATATAAAAATAGCATATCAACATTTTTGTTATTTCTTCATAATCGGTACAACAATCGCTAAATTTTAATTTCGAGAGAAATTATTGTTGATATCGTATGGCGGAAAACAAATTCGCTCTAGTATTGTGAGACGAAAAAGCATCGAGTTTAGTGAAAAATTTGTTATAACAGGGGCATCCTAACTCGTGAACACAATGTATCAATTAATATGTCATTTAGCATGTGCAATCGAGGAAAGAGTATACGGTATATGACAAGAGTCACGAATTGTAATTTCTGTGTAGCTTTGTGGTTCGATGCGCTCAAATGAGTTCAGATGAGTTCAGATGAGTTCAAATGCTCAGATGAGTTCAAATAAAGCACGATGCGAGCTTTTCATTCCAAGATTTTATTAGCTATAGCTGGATAGACCGAATCACAGAAGCACAGTATAACAGATGACACAGAACACTCAAATATATATATCTCAAGGAAGGAATTTGCAAGATGATATATATATATATATCATCTTTAGTATATATATATATATATATATATATATATATATATATTAGACTAAAGATCAGCAAGCATTCCATGTAGCAGTGGTACATCATGTTGCTGCCACTCAGGCCATCCCAGTCTCTGGTGCCGATAGATTCTTAGAATTGTATTTTATTGCAAAAGACTTCATTCAACTCATTTCCTTTATAATCAGTAGGCTACGACTCATAGATCTTCTATTATATGTTTACAAAGTTGTCATATTTTGGTGCTGCCCTGCCATATAATAGTCATTGAAAAAATTTTGGAACTTTGATATAAATTTTTATACGAAGTCAGCCACAAGTGCATATATTAAAAATTTTGTCTTATCCGCTGAGCAACGCAATCATTCTGGCTTTTCCCGATTGGGACCCCGGCACCACCCCTCTCTTCCCATGTCTGTCTACCTTTTTATGTCATCTCGGCCAAGGCAACCTGCAGCAATAGATTATCAGCTTATGCGAGTATTATTAGCTGTAGGTTTTTGGTCGATGAACTCTGACACAAGGATGGCCTCCAATATAGACCAGCTTAGCAGTAGCAAGAATCAACATTCACTCGTGTCGTATGGAAGCTCTTCTCATTCATTACCGGAGCAGAATTAGATTACAGTCATTGGTCTCAGGGGAGTGGCCACAGAAAGGCTGCTGATTCAGGCTGATTCAGGCCTGTCACTTTATGGCTGCTCTCCTTAAATCAATGGGCGCTGAAAGGGCAGTTCTTCTTTAGCTAAAATGGGCTGTGGCTTGGCTGGCCCATCACTATGCTGCAAACCTGTATGCTATGGTTATAAACTTGCCAATTTATGTTGAACCACTGCTACACAGGCCCATGTTTGGCACTGATGTATGGGCATAATAAGACATATGATGTAGATGGAAATGATTGGCTGAGCCAAGCAAACGTTTAGCACAAGCCTTCAATAGCACTTACTCCAATACATTGGTGTATGTTCATAATGATGCTTTGCTCGCATCTCATTGGCTATGTTAGCATCAATCACACTTTGTTATGAAAACTTATCAAAAGTGATAGGACATCATTTCGATATTTTTACAACTGATAAAAATGGACAAAGACCATACAAGATGGCAATTTCTTAGAAGGCATGGCTTACATGGCGAATTTATAGCTAGATTTGCTATTATATATAAAATAGAGAGTGCTTTGTATAAAACATCACCAAGGTTACCACCTATCCCTAGTTGGTACTTGTGTAGCCAATAAGAGTTGGTCTTGTGACAATCAAAATACCCTAAGACACTTATATTTCTCTAGCATTTAGTTTCGTGAGTAGCATACAGAGAAATATTTCGCAGCAACTTAATTTCGCAGCTCTGATGAGTGTGAAAATATAGTGATATGAAAATAGATGCAGTGGAACAAACATAATGAGATTCCTCAGGTTCAGTTCAGCGATAAAGAAAATTTCAATTTGGACTAGTTTGTAATTGTGAACCGCAGATAGAATGGTGTGGGCAAGGTCGATAATGCAATTTGATCGCTTGCTGCCATTTGTTTTTTGGACTATCATTACTGGCCCGTATTTTTGGGCATTTTTCACAGCTAAGTACAGTCAAACTCGGATAACTCGCCATCGGATAAAATTTAACATTTCATCTCAAAAACAAGGTTAACTCGAACAGATTTGTTTGGTCAGTTCCAACGCAATGATAAATTGCTTCATATAACTCGATCTCAACATCATTTATCCGAAAAGTTATTTGCCCAACGGCCATGGACACGGTTTTTATCGCTGTAGAATATCACTTCATTCCAAGCCATAGAGACAAACATCAACTTTTAGAGGTTCTTAGGCGTCATTATTATCATCATCAGTGGCAATATATATTCTTGTTAACGACCTTTATAAAGGTTTGCAAAAGATCAATTTTTACCAAACACCCGCTTGGCCATATCCCATCGAAAGCGTAAAAACCTCCGAATGAACTAATAAAATCCGCAAAATTGATCTTTGTTAAAACGCTCAAAAGAAAAAGTTGTCTTTTTTCTGAGCGTTTTAACTGCGGTCAAGTTTTGCCTATTTTAATTTAAAAACGTCTTGTCAGTCACATCACCTAAAACAAAACAAATCTCAAAAAATAGAAAAATGTTGATACTTTCTGATAAAATTTTTTAAAACTTCACATGAGAGGCCCGGCTGAGGCCCTACATGAGAGAAACCTGTTGGGGGCTTACACCCTCCACACCCCTAGGTGTTCATAACTAGTCGCCTAACATTAGCCGCCCCAACTTGCAACCAGTGAATACAGGCCTGACTATCAATGAACAAAGCTATTTAATTTCGCGTTTTCGCTCGTTCGTTATGATAGTTTAGTTTCGCACATGAAATTTTCGTGAAAGGATGACTCCGCGAAAACGCAAAAGTTAGATGAGGCGAATACATAAGTGTCCTAGGGTAGTTACACTTGTATCCACGCCCTTTCTTGTAATTATTTAATTAGGGGCTTTAATTAATTGCTTAACTCTGTCACTGCCCATGTAAAAATTCAGCTGTCCTCCTACTGCCAGCCATTTTACCAAAAAATTGCCGATATTGCTTCTTGACATGTATACAGAATTTTTTCAATTTTAATCTTGATCTAGAACATTTTTGTTACATATTTTAATTTTCCAACATTTTAACCACTAGAAATTCCCCTGTCATACATCCCACGACCAAAGTGATATTGGAAAAAAGAAAGGGTACTGATGGTTGAGAAATGCAATACAAACAGTCAAATGGCACTGCAGTACAATAGGGTAACTGCAATGGTAGCCGCAATGTACTGGGTGTTATTATGTACAACAAACAGCAATAATGACAGAAAAAGACTATATGTTTATATCTCTCCTCCTGCAATAGGAGAAATGGAATATTGGCATATATTAGAAGTAAAATGCACTGATATTATTAGAATAACCAATATTATCAATATAGTAATAATATAAAACCAATGCACAATTTTGTTTACATTTCAAAACGTCGTAGCTAACAATATCAAGAAGTTGGGATATTTATATAGATTTTTAGAAAATCTATTTAGCAAAACTATTTAGAAAAAACAATAACAGTAACATATTGCCCAACATCGGTCACTATATACTTCGATCTTGTAAATTCGAATGCTTATTCTTATAATTAAATCGAATTATTGTTCTTATCATTAAATATTGTAATAATCTCATAAGAATCGGTAAAAAAATATTGTCATTTCCTTTACTTCCACTGCTTTGGACATCAGTTGGAATACCAAAGTACTCATAAGTGTCCAAAATGTCAGTTACTTTGAAATCGGCAAAAAAGAAACGATTGCTTTTCAGTACTTCTACGTTAATTACAGAAACCTTCGGCAATTGGACAATGCTATAGACTGGTGAAATGTGCACGTTTTTTTCGTGAAATGATCACGACTTAATGGTTCTATTCTCTGTCGCTCGACGTTTCATTTGCCGGTCTCAATTTTGATAAAAATGAGGCTTGTCCAAGTTTTAATAACGATTTCAGGCCGAATTAATCTGTCTATCTATGTATAATCCGATCAGATGAGTAAGGTTTAGGAAATTTTCTACAAATAATAAAGACTTAGTAACATATTTAAATAGGTTTATATGTGTTTTGTATCATTATTATACTTAAAGATTGACTTGCAATAAAATTCACATTACAGTTATTTGGTATCAAAAGATTCACCATGTCTTACTCTGTTGTGTTGTAGGTGCCAAATATGTGGAAATGTGATTAAAAGCTCTTGAAAGATCAAAAACAAAAAGCCGCTGTAGATTGGAATCTCTTTATTTCGATGACGTAGCCATGAAATTTGGTTATTGTTTTGTCACATGATGTTCTCACGTGAATTAAAAGGCCAATAAAAAGCTCAATATAAATCTTATCGTAGCACTAGTTTATGACAAACTCTTCGGGTTTTACCGAAGACCCCGTATCAAATATAGTTGCTCGCTACTTTACAGTTTTGTTTCGGTTTGGTCTAATCGGTAAGTCGTAATCTGATTATGTGACCTAATACTTCGCAAATAATTTCTGCAGCACTTTTTGATTATCACAAGTGACCAACAGGCTCATCATGATTATCAGACAATGATATGTACTCCTTCAAGCTAAGGCTAAAAAATTGAACGAATTTTTACGGTAAGTTATAGGATATCACTGCTAAAAGTGACAGCATTACAATGACGATGAAACAGATGCGTAAGAACAATAGACATGGTTTTATTGAATGCGTGAAATATATTTGTGAAAATATTTCGACGAATAAGGTTGCATGAAAGTGTAAACAGAAACCATCTCTCACAACTACGTTTCATTTGAGCCGTTTTGGGAAGAGAATCCAAACTACGGCGGTCTCGTGTGGCTGCAATTTTCTGTTTGTTTTTTAGCTTTTAAGAGCTTGTAATCACCTTTCCACATATTTGGCACCTACAACACAACAGAGTAAGACATGGTGAATCTTTTCATATCAAATAACTGTAATGTGAATTTTGTTGCAAGTGAACCTTTAAACGACTCTATTGAAAAATGGTTAAATTCATCGATGAAATTTCGGTACAAGGGTTTGCGAAGGCCGTTGATGAATAATTTTCGTGAGTTGTGTGCACATATGCATTTATCATAAATCTCCCAAACAATTGCTTCGCTCGTGGGAATATTGCTAAATAAAAATTCAATGGATTTATACTTTGCGCGATGATAAAGCTATGTGAAGCTATGATCGATGTGAAGCCAAAACGATCCTCCGCAATGTTCTTTATTCTTACAAAACTATTACTTTTGCCACTATCAGAGACAGTGCTGCTACTTTAATTATTTGTATAGTCACGAAAATCTGAATCTGGATTGGCTATAATGTCATCAACATAACTAATTGCCTGTTTTTTGACTCGCGCGGTACTTCATGAAATTACACAAAAATTATTCGTTTTTAGGTTAGTAGTTCTTAAACAAAGGTTTGAATTGCTTCGTTATTTTAGGCTAATTTTATAGAGATATCTTCGGACAACGTTGTCAATATCATAAAAGTTCTAAAGATCGTGGGTTAGGTTGTCAATGAGTAATAAAATGAACTTACTACGCAATTGCTGGGAAAGTCGCAAAAATGCATCTGTGGCGGCGAAAGGGTTAAGATGGTGCTTCCGTCTTTGTTCACTGGCTTTTAACGACGTTCATTTTTACGATATGCCCACAGGATAAGCTAAGATGACAAAAAGTACTGGGAAAACCAGCTGGTCACTAGTTGGTTAGGCTAGAATTATTTTGAAGTACATAACAAGAAATTGTCGTTAGGTTTTGAAATTTGGATTTGTCATACTGTTGGTGGAGACAAACCTAAATTTTCCATGCTCTGGATATGTACTGCCAATTGATTGGAAGTGAATCTAACTGGGTAGGTAGTTAGTTCTGTTGTCGTTTGCTGCAGCCGAAGAACTCAGAAGTAAGCAACAAGAAATCAGAAAGAAACGAATGGAAGATCTAAAGTCTAAGGACGGGGAAAGGCAGCGGGCTGCTGAAGAACGACGCAAGCGCAGAGAGTTGGATGAGGAGGTAAGATTTGAGACGGAATTAGAGAGATATCGGGAGATACATTCGACTTTTTTACTCAAAGTTCAAAGTTTCCTGTTTGGCAATTTATTTGTTCACAAGACTGTGAAGTTATAAAGAGCGTACGTCTAGCTATAGATACTTAGCTATGAAGTTATAAAGAGCGTACGTCTAGCTATAGATACTTAGCTATGAAGTTATAAAGAGCGTACGTCTAGCTATAGATACTTAGCTATGAAGTTATAAAGAGCGTATGTCTAGCTATAGATACTTAGCTATGAAGTTATAAAGAGCGTACGTCTAGCTATAGATACTTAGCTATGAAGTTATAAAGAGCGTACGTCTAGCTATAGATACTTAGCTATGAAGTTATAAAGAGCGTACGTCTAGCTATAGATACTTAGCTATGAAGTTATAAAGAGCGTACGTCTAGCTATAGATACTTAGCTATGAAGTTATAAAGAGCGTACGTCTAGCTATAGATACTTAGCTATGAAGTTATAAAGAGCGTATGTCTAGCTATAGATACTTAGCTATGAAGTTATAAAGAGCGTACGTCTAGCTATAGATACTTAGCTATGAAGTTATAAAGAGCGTACGTCTAGCTATAGATACTTAGCTATGAAGTTATAAAGAGCGTATGTCTAGCTATAGATACTTAGCTATGAAGTTATAAAGAGCGTATGTCTAGCTATAGATACTTAGCTATGAAGTTATAAAGAGCGTACGTCTAGCTATAGATACTTAGCTATGAAGTTATAAAGAGCGTACGTCTAGCTATAGATACTTAGCTATGAAGTTATAAAGAGCGTACGTCTAGCTATAGATACTTAGCTATGAAGTTATAAAGAGCGTACGTCTAGCTATAGATACTTAGCTATGAAGTTATAAAGAGCGTACGTCTAGCTATAGATACTTAGCTATGAAGTTATAAAGAGCGTACGTCTAGCTATAGATACTTAGCTATGAAGTTATAAAGAGCGTACGTCTAGCTATAGATACTTAGCTATGAAGTTATAAAGAGCGTACGTCTAGCTATAGATACTTAGCTATGAAGTTATAAAGAGCGTACGTCTAGCTATAGATACTTAGCTATGAAGTTATAAAGAGCGTACGTCTAGCTATAGATACTTAGCTATGAAGTTATAAAGATCGTACGTCTAGCTATAGATACTTAGCTATGAAGTTATAAAGAGCATACGTCTAGCTATAGATACTTAGCTATGAAGTTATAAAGAGCGTATGTCTAGCTATAGATACTTAGCTATGAAGTTATAAAGAGCGTACGTCTAGCTATAGATACTTAGCTATGAAGTTATAAAGAGCGTATGTCTAGCTACAGATACTTAGCTATGAAGTTATAAAGAGCATACGTCTAGCTATAGATACTTAGCTATGAAGTTATAAAGAGCGTACGTCTAGCTATAGATAGTTAGCTCTTCGAGGTAGAACCCACCTCATTGTTTGAGACAAGTTTGTGGTCTATAATATACATCCCCTCTTGTTAATTCAGACTGAAATAGCAGCAACTCATATATGTACTAAGTTAATTGGTACAATAGTAGGAATGTATGTGATCTGTTGACAGAGTGCTTGGTGAACAATTTGTTAGTGAATTTAAATAGCAGCTCATTGAATGGGTCACTGAACGCATTAAATACAATTGTTCATTGGCTAAATTTAGAACCATTTTTTCTTTAACTTTAAGTAATATTCTGGCAACTCCTTTTTTACACACTCACCTTTGCTAAACCTATTTGAGCACATGTACTGACATATTTTCAAAAAGTCTTTCAGTAACTTTCATCTTTAAAGATAAACTTACTCAAAATTTAAGTAGATTCTATCTGAAAGTATCCGTATTTTTCTATCTTTGCTTTTGATGTTTAAGTGATCTGATTGCCAGGATGCTTAGATTAAAATCGACAAAACTTGATCGCGGTTAAATCACTCGAAAGAAAAATACATGCCGAAAGGACGTCACTAGTTACGTGGCTGCCTGTCTCTTTCGTTATTGATATCGGCTATTGTGTTCAAGTTGCAGTGTTATGCATCTCTATTAGCCTGGGCATGGCTCTCTTGGGGGGGGGAGAAAAAGAGCCTGGGACACATGGCAAAAAAAGGTAAGATAACTTCTGCAAAACGAGCGACATATGTTACATATGACGCTCAGGCTGATACTAGTGGAAGCGTGTCGATAGATTCAGATCTCGCGATGTATTAGATGTGGTGCCTATCGTCACGGTCACGTGACTCGATCTAGTAAAAGGCCCTATGTTTTTGATAGGCTGGTTGGTTATGTAATACCCCGTTTAATAACAAAACAATAAGAACCATAGGTTACTATTCTCTTGCGTTTTCACGTTTGCATTTTCATTTCAAATACTGATAAAAAATGGAGCGATTCAAAAGTCATCAAAGCTAGGCATAGTCACACTGAGACCAGAACAGTCTCAAGCTTCACAACATATTATCACAGGTTTTGATCAATTTATAGTTCTGACTACTGGCTTCGGAAAGACTATTTGCTTTCAGATGGCATACTCGGGAGTAAAATAAAACTGAGATTACTTTTTACTAGATAAACATTTCTTTACTAGCAGCGTGCGATTCATTTTTGTTGTTCTATTGCTATTCGTTTGCTATGTTTGTATTGTTATTGTGAAATTTTTACTTAATTGGTTCAATTTTTTATTATAGTTAAATCAACACATAATTAGTTAAACATGTGAAATAGTATAACTGATTTGATTGATTGATTATGCAACCAACATTTCATATTTACCAACCAGCGTTTGTTTGCTGCCAATTCAGATTAAAAATAATACATAATACTCGCGTAGATCATAAATAAGACCGTCACATGATACTCATTCGGAAATAACGATTGTGATATTAGCGACTGCAGAAGTCGACTTTTAGAGTTGTCTTCCCCGGGTGTTGCTATGTGTCCCAGGCTCTCTTTCTCCCCCTCCAAGAGAGCCATGCCCAGACTACATTTTTATTCTGTTGGTCTCTTTGCAACTAGAGACGTCGTATTCGCACTTTCTTCAATCTGAGCATTTTTGTCGCGATCAAGTTTTATCGATTTTAATCTTGAAATGTAGCAGCAGCCAGATTGTCTCAAACATCAAAGACAATTGCAAAAGATAGAAAAGTACTGATAAATTCTGATAAAATCTACTAATATTTTGTGTAATTTCATCTTCAACATCAAAATAATTATGCTAAAGGCACCTTTTGCAAGCTTCTGGAGGCTTCAAGTAACGCTTTTATCCACTCATGCGACGATATTGCGATAAAACACAAGTTAGGCTATATCAACTTGCAATGCCTAACCTTCGCCATGTGGATAGTCGTGTCACTACGATGCCATTTAAAATTTAATATTGGCACTTGCCATGTAAGATATTCATTTGTCAGTCTAGTTAGTCGCGCAATCAGAGATCACCTAGTTGGCACACCCAATGTGTTTCTTCTAACATTGAGATACGTCATGCAATGTCCCCCCAAGGCACTTGGCACCAAGACTAGCATCACAGCATATTTGTTTATGCTCATTTTTGGAATGAGCTCTTTATTCCGTCCAGATGCTTCTAGCATTGGCTTTGAGTCATGTCCACATGTCACACGTTGCCTCCTGCCTGTTTCGTTTTGTGTCCCTTGTCATTGTGATGACAGATATTGTTTCTTTGTAATGATTTGCTAGTGGATTAGGTAACACTAACACAATTTCTTTCATGAAATGTCGATACTCAGGAGTGCGCTATATCTTGAATTAGGTATGTTTTATCAGTGTATCAACATTTGCATAAGAAATTTGAGCAAGGCCCTGTTCAATGGTAATGCAATACATATTCCCCAATATTGTTTAAACCTTTCCTCATACATTATCGATCGTCAAGTAGTAGTAGAAATGTGCTTTGTTGAAGTACTCTCCATTTCCTGTAGACGACTTTGCTGTTCACGAGTGGTGCGTGCTCCTATAGGCGGAGCTTTATAGTATAGTACCTAGCATGGGCGGAGCCTTGAGTTGAATCATTACAGTAGGATGCCAAAATAATCACAGTCTTCTCCACTGATGTGCTTACTCTACTCGTTCATAAACAAAAGGCAATCGCCGGTCAGTCTAGCAATCAGGACTACCAATTACGGAGGCTTATCCGAGATTAGCTCAGAGAGAGCTGAGGTTTGGCTACTGGCTTGGAATATTCGATGTTTTACTAAATTTACTGGATCATTACTCTTTTATGTGACTCTCGAAGGAGCTATGAGTTGTGTCACACTTGATAGATTTGTGCAGCCTCTTACATGGTGGATGTAAAAGTGTTGCACTGTCAGTAGTGAAGTAAAGTTACAATACAGCACTCGTATAGTCGGCTATGATTACCGATTCTAATTTCAACGATGTTATCAACAACCATACTATGAAACACGACGTGTGCGATTTACAAAGTGTGGCTCGCAGTCGGAACAACGGAGAGCTAAGGAGTCATAGCAGGGATTTTTCACTAATCGATGATGATCGATTGAGTAAGTTAGATTTTGAGGAGAACGAACGGTTATGTATGCAGGAAGATGTAGAGAAGGTAATCAACTCTAATAGTATGGCGACAGTTTCAAATGTACCGACTTTGAATCCTGCTTCAAGAAAAAGTATTCTTAAGCATAGTAAAGCTTCAAAGAACACAAAGATACCGTCATCTTGGGATGAGAATGTTTCGGCGGAGAAGGTCAAGTCTGCACTACCGCTGACTGTTTATCCACACAGTTCTGGTTTGGAATACCTTGAGCAGACAATACGTGAGGCAGATGAGGCGGTGCGACACTCCATGACTGACATGAGTGAAGATTATAGGCAACTTCATTGCATTGATATTGACATAGGAGAGTCGAGAGCAGTGCACGGCAATTATGCAGCCGAGAGTAGGTTAGATAAGATGACAGGGTCAACTAACACTCACTTGACTAGCTCGGACAATAGAGCCAGTGGATTGCATGAAGGTGAGGATTCTAACAACTTTACTCACAATGGAGGCCATGATGTTTGCTCTCAAAGTCATTTCAACTCCGCCTCTGCCCCATCATCAGACAATGTTGATATCGCAAATCTGGCATCTGCCGATGCGCTAGCTCGCAGTTCACCTGCTGACCCGTTGATCAGATCGGTACCAAATGTGATGTCACCACCGGAATATAGGATGGCGATGCCAGTCTCTCCCACTGACTATCAAATGTGGACCTCTAGTGCCCTTCCTTTACAGTCTCCGGCTGATAGTCCTAAACATCGTATGTCACAATCGGGCAGTCCTATATCCCCCGCTTCTGGCCATCAGACGATCGTATATGTGCCTATTATAACAAACAACTGTTCCTGTTGTAACAACGGCCATCGGGCGGACTCTTTGCACGATATGGTCGGGCGAAGACGTCGCAGTTCTACTAGGGAAGATGACCAAATATCGATTGCAAGTAGTATGGACTCGGAAGTGGCGAGATATCTTGTGGACTATCGGGGAGAAGCTGGACTGCATGTGGATGTCATGGAGTCGAGGAATTCTGTGAATCTCAAGCGTGAAGATCGGATCCAACGAGCTATACTGGTAACCTTATGCTATGTTAGCCTGCTTCTATTAGCCTAGCTTCTATCAACCTAGACTGAAACTAAGCTATGTTAGCCTGCTTCTGTTAGCCTAGCTTCTATCAACCTAGACTGAAACTAAGCTATGCCAAGTTGATTTACCCACGTTTTTCTCTGCAAACATTTTTCAACTTCGTAACGTAGCGATTTGTTATTTCAAATGTTTTTATTTCAAGTCATAACTTCAAACTTTCTTGCATTCTCAAGTTTTCAGACCAATATTGATCAATGTCAACTAAAACACTTCATGGTCGCAGTTTTAGTAGCAATTATTTACATTTGTTAAGTTTTTGCATAAATTATGCGCTATTGTTTTACAATTCTAAATCTGGCCCTTTCATAGGTAGGCCTATTCAAAAATTTCCTACTGTTTGGAACTTGGTGCTTTCTGAGGAGTTATTTATTCGAATGTAAAGCATATGCGACCAATGATACATGGTCGCATATGCTTTACATTCGAATAAATAGCTTCTTAGAAAGTACCAAACTTTATGGCTCAGTATGGTTTTTTATGGCTTAATATGTGACATAGTCACATATTAAGCCATAAAAATCTGTTTTGTACTTTTGTATCTTTTTTTCAGATTTTTTGTTATAATATTTTATTAGGCAAATGTACTCATGATGAGATATGGACATTTGTATGGACTGAATAAGAATAACCATTCAGAAATGCTTCAGTTAGAGTTACTTGACAGCTGCAGATATGCGCAACACGCTGTCTATATGGCAGCGATATGAGTTCTATATGGCAGCGATATGAGTTCTATATGGCAGCGATATGAGTTCTATATGGCAGCGATATGAGTTCTATATGGCAGCGATATGAGTTCTATATGGCAGCGATATGAGTTCTATATGGCAGCGATATGAGTTCTATATGGCAGCGATATGAGTTCTATATGGCAGCGATATGAGTTCTATATGGCAGCGATATGAGTTCTATATGGCAGCGATATGAGTTCTATATGGCAGCGATATGAGTTCTATATGGCAGCGATATGAGCTCTGTACGCTAGCAACATGAGTTATGCACGGCAGCAATATGCCTGGTACGGCAGCTGAGCCATCTTAATATTCCTGTTGACATTCCCATCAAGTGATGTGAGATGTTAATTAGGATTCGCAATCAGCTGACTACCAGAGTTTATTATGTCATCTCTGGTCTACTAGTTGTACTAGTTACTACTATTTGAAGTTTGTGTCTCATTAGCATGCTTGTGGAAGGGCTGATGGTTGTGCCCGTCTTCAACTTCCTTAATCTACTCTCTATTCTTACACCCAGGTGTCATCAGCTAGGTATGGAGTCAAATTATTTTCACCTTTCGCGCTTTTGGTTCGACAGTAGAAAGGCTCTGATCGTGACATGAATGTGAGGTTGTGTAAAGGTCCCAACTCACGATTACTTCATATGTAACAGTTACTTGCCGGGGTCGCAGGTCAGCTATTGCTGAAGATCCTCAGCAACAGACCCTGTCACAACATCTTGTGATAAAAGTCCAGACTCATGGGGCTGTTTTCAAGCTGAATGTCTTGCAATACTTGGTCGAGTTCAAACCGTGTAATAAGTGTGTCAGTCTCTAACCAGATGAGACCTGAGGGATTTCCTCTAGGAGCATCTTCACTCATCACTCGTTGCCTGGGTTCCTAGACAAGGATCGGGATTTCCTCTAGGAGCATCTTCATTCATCTCTCGTTGCCTGGGTACCTAGGCAGGGTAGGGATTTCCTCTAGGAGCGTCTTCACTCATCCTTCATTGCCTGGGTACCTAGGCAGGGTTGGCTGACTGTTGAATAGTGCAGACTTGCTGACTCGAGTTTATTTCCCAAACGCTTTTAGGGAACATCCAACGGGTTATAATAATCTGTTCAGCATTTCACTGCTCAAAGGACTTTTAACAGCTCAAACAGTATCCTTTAGTCAATAATAAAGCTCAACCTTGTCTATAATGTATCATCAATTTGGCTTGAAAATATACGGCTTGTAACCCAAATACTCTACTTGATGATGGAACGTCGCATGTTTCTAAAGAAATCTGCCTACACATAATGACTGATCACTAATGACTCCTATGAAGAGCAGGGAAGTCCTAACATATATTATGGGTGGTTGATTGGCCAAGTCGGTGGAATGCTGGTCTACCAAGACAAAAGTCATGCGTTTGATTCCCGTCGAAAGTTTCTCCGTTTAAGTGTGGCTTTGGACAGGCGCGGCTCTTATGATACTAAATATTTTAGCCGAGTGTTGGTATAGAGATCGTTGTTTATCTTCCAGTCAGGGATTTAGTTGTTACTAGTCCACATCTGTAACCCTCCCCCACTCCTGCTCTTCAGGGATGCTCTTTAGGGGCACTCCATGGTGACCTCAGAAGGAATACTAGCTGTTACTCCATCTGCGATTGAGCATCAATAAATATATCCGTTAATAATAATTAATTAAATTAGAGAGCCTGTATGCTAATCTCTGCCACAATGTACGTGAATATATAATTGCTTGCTAATGGAATATAATCAACAATACAGGATACTCCGTACAGTCATATCACTGGCAAAGGCTTGGAGAGGAGGGATTCGTCTATCGCAATGGCTGGCATTGCGATAGACGGAATCTTACTAGCTTATAATAACAACTATGACTCTCTCTCTCTCTCTCTTTCAATGAACTTATTCATAATCTAATTACCTACTAGGATTTGTGACTCAAAACTTACAATGGGATTTAACTATCTTTTATGATGTGGTCTATTATTTTAGGTGTCCCGTCTTATGTTATGAACAGACCATTTGGTTCATGTAAGGTTTACTATGCAGCGTGTAGTTCATATCTTTGCGAGGTGAAAGGAAACCATGGTAACTGATTGTTATTACTAGACACGCACTTCAGCTTCCTTTTTGAATAGATGAACTGCTTATACTTGCAAATGTTATGCTGTAGTAGTCATCGTCGTTCTGCGCAGGATACTTATAAGGAGTATGAATAAGTTAGAGGAAAGTCTATGCAGTGCTCTGAATGTCATGGAAATGATTTTTATTAAATTTGTCTAAAAACTTTTTGATGGTGTTATCAGAAGTGAAAAGGTGTGGTGAGAACTGCACAAAACATGTCTGCTGGTTTTATAAGGAAATATGTTTGAAAACACTTTGGGTTATGCGTATAAATAATCTTTATGGCTTGTCAAGAAAACTGTTTTAGTAAATTTGTCTATTGGCTAGATTGTTTGAAGGTCGATTATAATCCATAAACAATAGTTTCTCGACAGGGTCGATCTTCAAAATTATATCGTAACAATCGTGTCGATCCAATTTCTCTAGATTTTTTTTCGGTCCATGATTATATTTTTATTAATCTTTCATTTTATCAACCTTTTTGACAATTAAGTTTGTGTCACAAACAGCAACTCAATGTGGTATTTGTCTAGCTTGTTATTGCTCCTTACTACTGTGTATCACATTTGTAAGCTAGTTGTGAAAGTAACCTTGGAGACCTTACCACGAATGTACTAAAATATTGGAACTCATAATGACTTGAGTAGAGTTATTTGTTTCAGATGATCAGATGACATACGCAAGGCCAGGGTTTACTTAACTCATTATTGTTTAGGGACGGCGATCAGAGCGCAACAACTATGATGTGAGAATGATAGGCTTGTAGTGGCCAATTGTTTTAGTTAATGCACCTTTTTTATTTACCTAGTCTATAAATTCTACTTATCCTTTCCTCACTATAACATCTTTATTCTTACTGTCACCGTGTTGCACCGTAGCATCACTAGTTTTCACTCAGCGTAGGAGTTTATGCAGAGTGTCACTAGTTCCATCTTCATGTGACTCCTCTGTACCTGATTGTTTTTTACTAGTCATGCGTAAGAGCTTTTTGCTGGGATTTGTATGTTTATTGCGTAATGATCACTTCTCAGGATTGAATCTTTCCAGCGATGTTGCGAGGTCGACTGCTGCATGTATCACAGTATGAACAAAACCCCAAACTGTCAGCTACAATTGGGCTTTTTAAACCATAAGCGCTGTGAAAGCTGTGACAGTAGCAGTTCAGGGTTAATATGTCCACTACTTATGACTGGATTAGATTAGCTGATTAGCTTAGATGGCTTGTGTTAAGCGTGCTTTGTAGTTTGTAGTTATCAGTCAATCGAGGGTAGACAACTCTTACAAATTGTTTTAGTAAACTACAATGTGTACTCCCCCCCCCCCGCTTTGTTATGGCTGTGAAATGTTGTGTAATAAATATATTTTGAGCATAGTCTTCAGAGAGTACAGGCTAAAGCCTTCAAAGAATACAGGCTATATCCTTCAGAGAATACAGGCTATAGTCTTCAGAGAATACAGGCTATAGCCTTCAGAGAATACAGGCTATAGCCTTCAGAGAATACAGGCTATAGCCTTCAGAGAATACAGGCTAGTCTTCAGAGAGTACAGGCTGTAGTTTTCAGAGAGTACAGGATATAGTCTGAGTACGGACTATATTCTTCAGAGAGTAAAGGCTATAGTCTTCAGAGAGTACAGGCTATGCAGTTTTTGCTATAAATCGTTGCATCTCATGCTTGTAGGAACGAAAGCGTAACTTCCTTAGGAAGAGGTTGGAGAGAGCGAACAAAGCGGAAGGTGAGGCAAGAATGAAGAAGGGAAAACATGAATCTTTTGGATTTGGTTCTTCGGCTCCAAGATTTGAGGATATTATACTGACATCATCGCCTGGAACTCGCTCCATGTCGCAGCTCAACTTATCAGCCATGCGCAAATCAGCGACATCGGGTGATGAGGCTGACCAGGGTAATGTTTGTCCACGGTTTCGTGCGTACCAGAGGCGGGCGGCTAGTGCTCATGCAGGCAAGCTAACACTCCTTGTCTTTCTCTTCCTAACCTTTTGTTGGTGTGACTCGCTCTCTCTCTCCATTGTACAGTCAGCAGGGTGCAAATTGTGATACTCCGAACATTTTGAACAGCAGTTTTGTAGGTTCACAGGCTGTTTGACAGCGATGTGCAGGGTACACGCTTCCAATCACACCTGCTGACACCACTGTGTTCGTTCCGAATACTGCGCGTCGCTCCTTCTCTTTGGCTGACCTTTTCATCGCCAAACAAAGTCTCTTTTTTTAACTTATCAGAGGTCATCAAAAACGATGTATAAATTAAACCTTATATAAAATATGTGATAGGTGACTTCATTGGAAACTATATCATGAGCATATATACTATTACAATATGCATGTTAATGTATATTATACGTATAATATAATAATTACACATGTAATATTATATATATACCCTACAGGATGAAAATATTCGTTGGTCATAAAAATTCGTGATTTCGTGAACAGTGAATTCCGCGAATTATTAAATTCCGTGAATAATTAGTTCTATTTTTAATCACAAGAGAGAATAACTACTGCATCAAATTTAAAACTAGTCGCTAGCGTAGTTTTTAATGTAAATACTAAACGTAATTGAGTTCCAAAACATTTTTTAAAATCATTGCCTGAACTTTGAGCTAACACCATTGCCAATGCATCACATTTATTTACAAAATTATTCGAGGTTGTCACAAGATATGCAGAATGGCGTCATCGCGAAAATAGCCGCGAGGCAGAAGTACTACACGTAGCCGAGTTCCAAAACTTTCATCGCCAGGCTTCGAGCTTTATTGCCATTGCGTCAACTTTACAAAATTATTCAAAGTTTATTCAATAAATTATTCAAATATATTAAAAGGTTTTTACAAGTTATTCGGCACGGCTTCAGCATTGCAAAAAAGCTTTCCTAGTCTTTTAACATTAGAATCAACTCCATCAATCTCTAATACCAAAGTCAAGGACGATCATGATTCTGATCTGGACATTATGGTATGTATTTGATTTGCAGTGCAGATACGTTTTTCCATAATCAACTGCATTAGTTAATTCATTTGTTTAAAAACTGATCGCTTTCATCAAATACTTCAGCTATTGTTTTGTACTTCCTCAACACTCGTTAATATTTTTTCTTTTTTGTGTGTACTGCAGATTGAGAATGAAACAACCTACTCCGATTACGAAAACTAGAGACAAGCAGTAATATTCATCAAGGCAGGAATATTGGCAGAGAAGCAACCAGTCAACCTAGACCCCGTCATCGACAACAACTCCTTGATATCGCTGCAGCAAACATGATTAAATTATATATTTTATTTCATGTATAGATATATTATAATTTATTACAAACTTGAGTGTACAAATAAAATATTACAAATAAAATTTTACAAACGATGAATGGAGTAAATATAAACAGTTTAGTCCGTATGGCGGTTGTCTAGCAATAAAATTAAACTGGTGCTCTTGATATGTGAATACTAGCGTATAATGGTGCTTTCTGACTAGTTATTTTGGTAATAGCAGCTCTGTCACTGTCTTGGGTAGGTGTTGAAAGCGATTCTCTCGCTACTACATGGCTGGTAAGGAAATTATCATCAGAACTCTCCTCGTGGCTTACTATTGCAAAGTTCTGCCGGTTGGCCAACGATTTGTGCTCGTAAAGGCGTTTTTGTTCCTTTTTTAAAAACAGATATATTCTTCTCGTAAGTAGCTGCGGTCACTTCAACCTCAATTTCCAGACCTCCCTGAATGATTGGTGATCTTCTAAGAATGACATCTACCACCCTTGCAATCATTGTTCTTCGGTGTATGATGAAAAATCTGTCTTTACATTAAAACAAATAATGAAGCGGTAGGGATGGAAAAAATAAGTATTGCGGTTTACCGAAGAACCAAAGTAAAAATCAACTAATTTAGTAAATGTAAAAAACTCATTACTTACCACAAATTGTTGGCTTATCAAAGGCCTCCAAAGCGATGAATATTCGTGAAAACCTCTGGACGAAGCAAAAGTTGTTTACCGTAGCCTAGCATGATTGCCTCGCAGTTGTAAGCTAAATATAAATCGGAACACGCGGTGTGCGCATACGTAGGAATAACTCTAATACTAGCCGCAATAGAGTTAACTTTTTCTAGAGAGTGGCAGTTTTCAACCGCGAATAAATTCATCCGCGAATATGCATGAAAAGACAATTTTCGCAAAATATAACTCCGCGAATAAATTCATCCTGTAGGGTATTATGTAAAGTATGAAGTGCTTATGAAATGCATACACATGTCAGTCACACGTGTTTATAAACTTTCTTTCAACTTCTATTTGTATTATTTAGGAGAATGTACTGTGTGGAGGCAGCGAATATATATATTTGCTGACAGAAGACACTAGCGAGCGAAGCATTGTTATTTGTATTGATTAGTCGAAATATTTTTCTATTGAAGTTCTCTGCAACATATCACCCCTATCATCCACAAAATAAACGAAAAATTTATTGAGCTGTAATTTAGGTGTTTAAATCACTCACAAGATGACATTTCATTCCTAATTGATAAGTTTCTGGTCGCTTTCCATCGTAGCCATTTTATTTTTCGTCTCTCCATTTATTTGCCACTTATTGTTTGTCACTGAAAGTTAACATTCCATTTCTCACCTTTCCCATCGGTGCGGCCGTAGTCCTGCTCTTCGTGGAACCATTTCGCAGGTTCCAACCAATCGAGGAACACCGGCTATCTCTACCAATCACATTTAATTAAGCAGTTAAAAACCCAAATAACTTGTCATATTCTATTTTTTTTATTTTAATGCCAATAACGAAACTATAAAATGAATAAGATTTTATGAATGAGTTTTCCTATGCCTGTGTAGATTTGTCCAAGCGCCCTTTTTAATCATAAAAAATGCCTAAATCGAACGCGTTTTGCACCCAGCTGGCTTGTGCTTAGCCTTGGTTCCTAACTTCTCATTTATGAACTTCTTTTCAAAATTGTTTGACAATTACCATACGCATTTAATATATAAAGTTCCTTGACCAACTCATTGAAAGAACGATAGCGCATGAGTGCATAACTGGGTTCTTATCTTTGCGTGGATAGCTCCTTTTAGTTGAGCCACAACAGATGGAAACCAAAGCTGAGCCAATGGTGCCCCAATTGCTCATATTGATGCTGAAAGCTTGATAACACCAGCAGAAGTGTTTCACACAATTTAGTCCAATATAATGGCTTTCGAATCGATCGCAATTTCTGCTGCAGTTACCATGTTTTCACACTTGACTATGGAACCTGTTGATATTGTTTAAAATAGTCTAGTGCTTAGACCCGCTGCACTCATTTCTTTATACAGATTCAGTTTTCTCTGCACTCTCTACATGTATTTCCTCTCTGTTGACTAAATGCTGCAGACAATACTCTGCGCTTTTATAATGTTAACCAGTGTGATTATTTGCGTTTTTTTAAACGCAATCAGATTTGCTGTCAAACATGGAGCTAGTGTTCGGTGGCAGCCGACCCACCTCACCTATTTACATTGTTCGGCGACAAGGTACGGGTATGCTCAACAATAGCGAAGACGCCGCAACTGTTTTTGTTGGAGCCCATATTTTGTATTAATCCTGCCACTAACAGCGTGTGTTATTTAACCACTCACCATTGCATCGCTGGAAAGTTCGCTGAATTGCTTAAGGAGTGCTGACTTGTTAAGCTGGTGAAACGGCAGCGTCTAATATATGATATATGACTCTTGCTATACAGCATTGTTGCCTTCAGCACTTGAGCTCTTTCCCTTATCCACTGGTGCACCTATGCTTGCTACGCGCTGCCTCTGCTTCCTTGTGCTCGCTTGCCTGCAGTGGGAGTCAGCCTCTTTTTACTAGTGCTGAGACAGACCATTTTTTTGGGTAATTGTCTGTTCATGCATTTGTCTTCCACATTAAATACTGATCAATTACTATGTTTCCATGATACGGCTACTCCACAGGTTTGTATCATCAAGACGCGAGTTTTATTACTCGCAAATTTTCACCGAATCTTTCATGCTTGCGAAAGATGTAAACAACCCTAAGGAAAAATGCACAAGAAAATACCATGCTAGCTATTTATTCCATTTTAAACATTTTTACACTTCAGTTTTTATTTCATTTTGAGCAGTTGCAAATGCATGGCTATGAGCTCTGGCATAAAAATCTGGATCCTTTTTTAAAAAAGCCCGCGTTAATCCCCAACATGCGAATTTCCATTGAAGCATTTATCCCTTTGCTATCGCATGGTGACTCAAGGTGCGCGCAACTGACAATCTGCATCATCCGCTTCATGGAAACATAGCGATACAAAGAAATACATTTTCTGACGTTGTGCTGCCATTTTTCATAGGATATAGCATGCTGCCTTGGTGTTATGCATTCAAGTTCATTTCATGCGTACTACAGCTGTTGTGTAAGCATGCCTAACAGTCAATGTGTGCATACTACAGCTGTTGTGTAAGCATGCCTAACAGTCAATGTGCATGCTTCAGGTTCTTTTGACATGTTTGGTTTACTCCCTGTTGTTTAGATTCCCCTAGACCTGGTTCAGCAACTCCCGGTGACGGGCACTCACCCCGCAATGCAACTTCGGAGACCTCGGCTATGTATATAGCGAGGCCGTTGTCTAAGAGCACAACCAACATCAGCGCGAGTGCGAGACGGGCACCCGACGCCTCTGCACGCCGACGTCGTATTAGTGCAAACACTAGCTTGTCTAACAGTGAAGGTGTTGAACATTGTAAGTAGCACCACTAGGGTCTTCTTTAAACCAATTTGCATGGAGATGTTTGTCTTTCTTTTTTGGTGATCTTTTTCTCACTTGTTGATTCCTTTCTTAGATTCTATCTAAAAGTAGTGGCTTGAGAGAGAGAGATAGTGTAGTGCATGGCGCTGATTTGGCTGAGAACAATCAAATAGTCACAGGCATCAATGTAAAACAGTTTATAATTGTTCTTTCGTCTAAACCTTTTGTAAACCTGAGAGGTTTGTTATTGTTTATGGTCACCGAACTGTAGATCAATGTAGAAGAGATAAAATCATGTAATCTTATGCCTGAAAATAGACATTAATATATACTTTTTTAGTTTTATGAAATCATGTATCAGACTACCTTTTCATAGAAGTTCATTCTGAAAATATTTAAAGACATGCCTCGTGGAGCTCTATTGACCACTGGCCGGTGTTATTTAATTAATATTTTATACAGATTTAGTTAACAAAAAATTTATGTTTGTTCGTATCGGTGCTCAGTAATTCTGCTGAAACATACCACTGTGCAAGCAATTCATCTGTGCATTAGTTTAAAAGTAAGCTGTGCACGCACGCGCATGAGCTGACATGCTTTGGGTAGAGTTGTCTGGTCATGCATGAGTGGACAACCTTTAGCCATTAATACAAAAATGAGATAACTCCTAATCTAACTGTACTAATAAGTAGGGTTGTTGAGCATACCCATTATCTACAGATCTAAGTGTTAGTTGTATAACTGTGTAGGCCGGACTATAGCTTGAGCAGGAAAGTTAGTTGTATAACTGTGTAGGCCAGACTATAGCTTGAGCAAGAAAGTTAGTTGTATAACTGTGTAGGCCGGACTATAGCTTGAGCAGGAAAGTTAGTTGTATAACTGTGTAGGCCAGACTATAGCTTGAGCAGGAAAGTTAGTTGTATAACTGTGTAGGCCGGACTATAGCTTGAGCAGGAAAGTTATTTGTATAACTGTGTAGGCCAGACTATAGCTTGAGCAAGAAAGTTAGTTGTATAACTGTGTAGGCCAGACTATAGCTTGAGCAGGAAAGTTAGTTGTATAACTGTGTAGGCCGGACTATAGCTTGAGCAGGAAAGTTAGTTGTATAACTGTGTAGGCCAGACTATAGCTTGAGCAGGAAAGTTAGTTGTATAACTGTGTAGGCCAGACTATAGCTTGAGCAGGAAAGTTAGTTGTATAACTGTGTAGGCCGGACTATAGCTTGAGCAGGAAAGTTATTTGTATAACTGTGTAGGCCAGACTATAGCTTGAGCAAGAAAGTTAGTTGTATAACTGTGTAGGCCAGACTATAGCTTGAGCAGGAAAGTTAGTTGTATAACTGTGTAGGCCGGACTATAGCTTGAGCAGGAAAGTTAGTTGTGTAACTGTGTAGGCCGGACTATAGCTTGAGCAGGAAAGTTAGTTGTATAACTGTGTAGGCCGGACTATAGCTTGAGCAGGAAAGTTAGTTGTATAACTGTGTAGGTCGGACTATAGCTTGAGCGGGGAAACAAGAAAGGGTTTCCCACTCATCAGGTGGCTCATCAAATTTCATTGACAAGGTGACTGTACAAACTCGATGACTTTCATCTGAGTGCTTTGGAAGGTGTGCCAGAAGTAAAGCTATATACATCGAGACTGGCAGGATTGTTGATTTTGTCGTCAAGTACATTAATTATAGAATAATTTTCTAACGTTTGCACATCTTTGCACCTTCTCTTCCGTTGCAAAAAACTGGTTCATCAGTTTCTGAACCTAACATAATACCAAAAATGGGTTCAGGTCTAATTTAACTTTTGGCATAATTGGGTAAATCAAGGGATTTGTTACATTTTTGATTAACATTAGACGCTTCTGTAACATAGAAATCCTATAACGTAAATCCCATATAATGTAAAGAATTTATGTAAAGTTTTTGCTTCGTATTACCTGAGAATTTCCACGTAACGTAGCATATCTATATATTTCCTCGTAACGTAACATATCTATATATTTCCATGTAACATAACATATTTATATATTTCCACGTAACGTAAAGTGGGAAGTCGGCTCAAGTTTTAAAATACGATTTGAATAATGGGCAGCTCGTGGTTAGCCTAAAAATATTGCTTTCCCTGTTGCCCCACTTGAGAGAGAAAACGACGTGTAGCGTTATCTCCGTTATATATACTAGTATTCTGGCAGTCTATTTTGCCGTGAGCCAGCAGAAGTGTCAATAAAGCAGAGATAATAAGTAGCTGCTCAATTATGTGCAAACCTGTGCATGCATTAGTCTCTCATATTCTGAAAGGTAAATAGTGCTCTGTGCACACATTAGTCTCTCATATTCTGAAAGGTAAATAGTGCTTTGTGCGCACATTAGTCTCTCATATTTTGAAAGGTAAATAGTTCTCTGTGCACACATTAGTCACTCATATTTTGAAAAGTAAAAATAGTGCTCTGTGCGCACATTAGTCTCTTATATTTTGAAAGGTAAATAGTGCTCTGTGCGCACATTAGTCTCATATATTTTGAAATGTAAATAGTGCTCTGTGCAGACATTAGTCTCTCATATTTTGTATCACTAAACCGTTCATAGTTTTGCATTGGCTGATAATATTTTGTTCTCATCGTTATGGTTTTTTGTATGTTTTATATTTTTACTGCCATTTATTTAATGCAGTTTAAAACATGATTTTTACCTCGATAAAAAAATATATATATAAGACGAATGTAATGCATGAATATATCGGTGTCAAAAATTACCGCTGGTTTGAACACTCTCCTTGCCATTGATAGTCAGGTGCTACTATAGTCTGTTGTGCTATTATACATGTAGTCTAATACTATCATTAAATACTTGGCATAGGTTTAGTAAGGCTCTTCCCAAAAATGTAGCAAATGCCAGACAAACTATCTCATACGGTGAGTCCTTCGCTGATGAAAGAGTGTTCTTGCTAATGAAAGAATCATTGAAAGTTCTTTTGGCTGCGTGGCGTACCTGACGTACCTGACGTATCTGACTGTGTGATTGTGTTATCCATGGTAGTCTCTATCCTGCTAGCATTCTCTTTTGTTGCTGCTCTTCATTTTAATATCTTGTATTATTTGCTATTATTACAATTTGCACAGCTTTAGGACAACGAAGGAAACCTCGCATCTCTTTCTCTCCCATAATGCTCATTGGCTCTTCTGGCGAGGGCACTATACGCTCTCGCTCCTCGGAGCCCAAGTCAGCTTCGGCTGGGGACAGACTCAGTCGGAGCTCGACGCGTCCGAGTGCAGCTACCAGGCCTGGGGCTAAGGGTGGCGGAGGTAATAGGTCCAATCACACGCTGTTCGTTAATTCACTGCATGCTTGTTGCTCGGTGGCTTGGGTGAAGGTCGTCCGTCTGGTGATGAGCTCTTTCTTAGGTCCGAAGCACGATTTCCTGATTTTTGCATGCATAGGTCTTATTGCAGTGGAATTTCTACTTTCCTAAGCGCTTGTTAAGAAAGGGTCAAAACATCCATTCCTTTATCCAATGAGGCTGTCAAGATTGGTTGACACTGCTGATGCTTGTATCAGGCAGAGTCGGATGGTGATTACAGAATTTTTAATGTCGTGAAAGCGGTTGTTGGCAGGTCTTCTTACTGCCAACTAAATAATTCGATTTTGAAAGAGTACAAGTTTTATACTTGGGAGTTATCATACTGCACCAGTAAATTGCGAGTCAAAAGTTGCTCTTAAACTCATTTGATAATTTGTCTGTTAGCAGATCTCAACAAATCGAATGACCTGCATGAATCTTGTGTTCCTTAAACTAACAGTAGAGAGATTAGTAGCTAGATGATTTCTGCATGAGATGTTTGGATTTTTTGAGGCTTTTTTGTGCTCCAAGGCTATTTTCGCAATCATTGTACGCAGCTATGCAGCTTTACCTGGACCCTGCTTTGTGTACTCTTTTTCATCATTCACCCTTCTACAATAGCAAGTGTTTCCATAGCAGTAGCAAATGTTCCATAGCAAATGTTTTCATAGCAATAGCAAATGTTTCCATAGCAAATGTTTCCATAGCAAATGTTTCCATAGCAAATGTTTCCATAGCAATAGCAAATGTTTCCATAGCAATAGCAAATGTTTCCATAGCAAATGTTTCCATAGCTCTGTAGAATGCATTTTCTTTCATTATTGCATCGCTATGCGTCATGATTAGTTAGAAATCCGTACCATAATATATACTGGCATAAGAGATTGCAATTAAAATCACTGCGAACATTTTGTATGTATTTACAGTGTAAGTTCGAATGTTTAAATTATTCTGTGTAACCTATAGAGATTGGTTAAGATACACTCTGTAATGTGATAGTTGGTAGCTCTGCTCTGTGTGGATAATACATAACACGGTATATGCCCAGCTCATCTTAGCCTCGATAGATAAAGCTCAGCAGGGCAGCATTTTTCATGCCTACTCCACTCTACCACTACATTGTTGGCTGTAGTTATTCAATTGGTCTTCGTGTCTGCAGCGCCTATCACAAGGGCCAAGTCTACAGAATTGCCCGATAACTTGAAGAAGAGTGTGGCTAGGCTGAGTGTTGCAAGGTCACTCCAGGCGGAGCCTCTCGACAAGAACAAGTCTAAGCCATCTCTATCCGGTATCTAATTATCTATGTAATACGTAATGTAATATTTAATTGTTTATGTAATATGTCTATCGCATTCTCTTAAGGTAGGGTGTAGGCGGAGTACAATACAGTAGACGCTCCTATAACGTAAATTCCAGATAACGTAAAGAATTTATGTGAAGATTTTTCTTGTCAAGTCGGGCATGTTTTCAATTTTGATTTGAACATTAACTTCTTTTGCCGCACTGGCAGAAAAAAAAAACGACGTGTTTGTAGCGTCGTATTTATTATATATACAACCTTCGCAACAATTTAGTTCGTCGCGTTAGATCATCAGATGTGTTAACGAAACAGAGGATAGGATAGCTGCGCAATTGTTCATAAATACAAAAGCGATCGATTGGTGCAGGTGTTACATCGTCGGTCCACCAATACGAATGTCACGAGTTGGAGTATCATCGAAAATTCTCTATTATCTTTATCTTGACCCCCGGATACAGATAGACGACCAACAGGTAGTACCGCTTTTTGTGAACTATCTTGTTTTGCTTTCACGTAGATGTTTAGAAAATTTGTTATTAGTTTTACTTCACAGAATAGACTGCTGTTTAGAAAAATAAGCAAATCGTTGTAAAGAATGTCGATGGTGTGCGCTCTCCATCAACTTATTTTAAAATTACCTCAATCACGGTCTATAAAACTAGTGAAGTTGATCATAAAAATGAGACAAGTTGTCGATGCAAACTAATATAGGTTCAGCTCCCAAATTAAATGAGTCAAGTTTTTCCTTTTTGTATGTGTGAGTTTGGGAAAATATTGGAACGGATTCGGCAATTTACATGTATTTTACTGTTTTTTAAAAATCCCTATAATGTAATATAAGTGCTCCTGGAACGAATTATTTACATTGTAGGCGCGCCTACTGTATGTGCTTTTGTGGAGCATCTTGGTATGCTATGTAGCTAAGTAGCATCTTGGTATGCCATGTAGCTAAGTAGCATCTTGGTATGCGGTGTAGCTAAGTAGCATCTTGGTATGCCATGTAGCTAAGTAGCATCTTGGTATGCCATGTAGCTAAGTAGCATCTTGGTATGCGGTGTAGCTAAGTAGCATCTTGGTATGCCGTGTAGCTAAGTAGCATCTTGGTATGCCATGTAGCTAAGTAGCATCTTGGTATGCCATGTAGCTAAGTAGCATCTTGGTATGCCGTGTAGCTAAGTAGCATCTTGGTATGCCGTGTAGCTAAGTTTGCCATAGTATTCTTAAGTTGCTTTTTCTTTGGATCAGTTGTAACATTTTGTATTTTTCCTGAATGACATATGCATACAGCTTCCCACAGTTCCTGCTATTAACTCATATAATGTTTCTTCGAGACCATCTATTCCCGTAATGTTTTATACTGTTTCAAATGCAGTTTTTATGTTGATATTTATGTTGAGTGCATTCTAACTGTTTCTTGTTGTTAAATATTATTATATATTATTTTATATTATTTATAAGCATACAACTTGACTGTGCCTTACAGCTTCTCATACCAACCTATCTTCTGTAAGTAAGCCCCGCCCTCCTCGCTCTCCTCCCATTGAACTCATTAAATCTCAACGTCCAGACCGACAGACACCTCTCAATGCCCCCCGCTCCACCGCAATGGGTTCTCGATCTATGACGACTGGAGACATCAGCAAACTCGGATTGTCTCATCCACGGAGATCATGTAAATGTTCTCGCAATGCAGTTTCGGCTCTGTCTGCTAAGCTAACCTCCATTTGCTGCGCCTTTTAAGCACAGAAATTTTTTATTGCTGTGGTAGGGCGCACTTGAGTAGCTTTGCTATCTGGCTCTAATACCTTGACTATAGCATTCGCTATGCCAGTGTATCCAAGCTTTTCCAATCTGAGGGGTCCCATGGTAGAAATTAAGAATCTGTTCATTGGCATCAGTATTTCTCCAGGTCTGCTGCTGCGCTCAATTCAGCTCCTCAGATTCATCTTATTACGACGGATGCAGTTCTTTATTCTGACTGTTGCCTCCATAGAGTCTGTCCTATACTAGGCGCTGGGAGAGTGCTTGCTGATAATGTGTTTCATATAGTCACACCGCTCATTTGATTTCACTCGCTTTAACACTATTTTAACTCGCTTTTCTATTTCAAAGAATATATCTCTGCTCCATTTAGGCCTGCTCTATGTGAAATTAGGCCTACTGGAGGATCAGCTTTACTCCTCGAATTCAGTCGATTCTCTGCTACTGCTAAAACTGCAAAAACTAGGATGTATCGATATGCTTTTTGAGTTATGTTGCATTTTTATTCTGGTAGACATAATTGACAATGTTGGTTGTGTTCTATTTCACCTCAAAGAAACTGTTAAGCTAATGCAGTTCATTTTTTTGCTTTTTTCAGCTGACACTAATAAGAAACCCGCCGTTGGCGGCTCAACAGATCACAAGCCAAGGGCAAAACCATCAGATTTGATGACGAAATCTGCAAGCTCAGATATTGACAGTAGCTCATCAGTAAAGGTAGAGCACAAAAGAGTCGAATTACTACGTCTGACCATCTTGATAATGTTGTATTTGACTCGAGCTGCCTTTTGATATTTACAAGCATCATGAGAATTCCGTCATTTATTAGCATTATCTGTGGTCCGTGATGTTAAGTGTGAAAATTTGTTCAAGGTGATTCGTACAGCCTTAGTTGTCTTCGTTTTAAAATACAATAATACCTTGAGATACGAGCAACTTGAGATACGAGCAACTTGAGGTACGGACTTCTCAGAATCCAAGCCCCAATTCGAGCTAACTATTTGCTTGAAATCGGAGTCAAACTTTAAAACACGAAATTGGCTTTCACGGCGGTTAGTGGAAAGCTGATCAGTTGTTTTTCATTTTGTAGAGCTCATTGAAAAGCAGGAGTTCGTCTGCAACTAGAAACTCGTCTCTTACCAAGTCAGCTGAAGAGGCAACATTTGAGTCTCGATCCAAGACCCTAGACAGACCGAGCAAAGCTCAGAGAGCAGCTAAAGCAGAGGCTATGTCCAAGGTGAATCACCAATGGCTTGTGTTGTATATAGCTCCTATCAACTAGGGCAAATTGTATGAAATCCTGTAGAATTACAGACTTAGCAGTTACAGCAGTGACCATGTTCCTCTCTAACGGGTTTGATTGCTCCGGGAGTATTTCGAAGGGAATTTTATGTGCATGTAGGAATTGTGTAGTAATAATACAGTAGGCGCTCTTACAATGTAAATAATCTGTTCCAGAAACATTTACGTTATAGGGATTTTACATAAGAACAGTAGAATACATAGAAATGTCCTAATCCATTCCAAGCTTTTTCCAAACTCACTTGACTTCCAAAGGAATAAAAGGAAACTTTTGATGATACTTTAACTCGTGACATTCAGATTGGTGGACCGACGCTGTAATACCTGCACCGATCAATCGCCCAAGTATTTATGAACAATGCGCAGCTACCCTTCTCTATTTTGTCGACACATCTGATGATCGATCGCGACGAACTAAATTGTTGCGAAAGTTGTATACGTATATAATATGTAGATATAACACTATACATGTGGCTTTTTTGTAAATTCGCGCCGAGATAGATTAACGTTAAATCGAATTTGAGAGCTCGCCGAACCTGATACAGCGCATCCTCAAGATACGATCTTGATCCGTTCCAGGGTTGGCATCGTATGGTGAAAAATTCGTATTTAGGGCTATAGAGACCATTGTAATTGTACAATGCAAACATCCCCTGGTAAAAATCATCAAACTTTAATAAAAATGTGTACATTTTTGTTAACAACAAAATAGTATGTTAACTTTAGTAATTATAGTTGCCTACAGTAACTGTATTGTATTTACTATTTAGTGTAGTTTAATGGTTATGATCTGCGATAAAATGCAAAATTATAATGTGTGTATTTCAGTACGTACAGTAAGGAGTTCTTACCTTCAAAAGGTACGCATAACATAAACTTTGAATTCACTTCAAGTAAGTTTAGCTTGCTAAACCCACACTTAAAACTAAGTTTTAGTACGTATTTTGAACTATTTTACTGAATTTCAACTTTTTATCACAAAATTTTATCCTTCAACAGTTCCTATATGCACTTTCACTATAAAATTTAGCGTGACTGGTTGAAACCTTTTGCAACCTAAATCAATAAGGCCGAGCGATGCAGTTATTGAAAGCAGCCTCTCGCACACTTGACCATTTAATAATGGCTACCGAAATAAAATAAATTTTATCTACTATACAGGACGTACATACCTTTGAAGTAACATGGCTTTAGCTGGTACATGTAGCGAGCAAAGCAGAGAGGAGGCAAAAACGTATCAACGCTAATTATGTTGCTGTACATTTGAAAATAAATTTCATACATAATGAATTGTAATTTTACGTTATAATACGTTATAGGAAGTGTACACTATAGGAGGTATGCGCTATAGGAGGTATACGCTATAGGAGGTATACGCTATAAGAGGTATACGCTATAAGAGGTATACGCTATAAGAGGTATACGCTATAAGAGGTATACGCTATAAGAGGTGTACGCTATAAGAGGTATACGCTATAAGAGGTATACGCTATAAGAGGTATACGCTATAAGAGGTGTACGCTATAAGAGGTATACGCTATAAGAGGTATGCGCTATAAGAGACATATGTTATAGAAGGTATACGTTATAGGAGGTACACGTTATAGGAGGTATACGTTATAGGAGGTACACGTTATAGGAGGTATACGTTATAGGAGGTATACGTTATAGGAGGTATACGTTATAGAAGGTATACGAGCATTATATACGTTACACTCCTATAACGCTCATACGTTATAGGAGCATCTACTGTGTTACTTTACAATAGATGCTGGGAATCAGCTCTTGAAATACATTGAAATCATTTCTTGCAGTCAAGGTGAAAAAATAAGACTTTTATCAAACAATTTAAATTTACTGGAAAAAAGTGTGATGATTAGTTTTAGTTTTTGTTGTAGATTATTGAGCATTATCGGGGCATGCAGATAAATCTCTGCATGTGAAGAATTGTCATTTGACGGTACCTGTCAGTAGCGGTTTGGCTGTACTTGTGTGTAGAGGTTTGACTGTACTTGCGTGTAGAGGTTTGACTGTACTTGCGTGTAGAGGTTTGACTGTACTTGCGTGTAGAGGTTTGACTGTACTTGCGTGTAGAGGTTTGACTGTACTTGTGTGTAGAGGTTTGACTGTACTTGTGTGTAGAGGTTTGACTGTACTTGCGTGTAGAGGTTTGACTGTACTTGCGTGTAGAGGTTTGACTGTACTTGCGTGTAGAGGTTTGACTGTACTTGCGTGTAGAGGTTTGACTGTACTTGCGTGTAGAGGTTTGACTGTACTTGCGTGTAGAGGTTTGACTGTACTTGAGTGTAGAGGTTTGACTGTACTTGCGTGTAGAGGTTTGACTGTACTTGTGTGTAGAGGTTTGACTGTACTTGTGTGTAGAGGTTTGACTGTACTTGTGTGTAGAGGTTTGACTGTACTTGTGTGTAGAGGTTTGACTGCACTTGTGTGTAGAGGTTTGACTGTACTTGTGTGTAGAGGTTTGACTGTACTTGTATGTAGAGGTTTGACTGTACTTGTGTGTAGAGGTTTGACTCTACACACAAGTAAAGGTTATGACAAAGTAGGCTGACCAGACATACTAAAGACCTGACTTACAAATAAAATTGTCTTTTTAAAAAAACAGCAAAGCAAATTGTATGTTCAAGAATCAGCCAATATGTATATTTTTCATAGGCATTGCAACACAAAAAGAATTTTTTGTAGCACATTTGCTGTTTACTTTTGTCGATTCCTTCAGTAATTTAACTTCACTTGTTCATACTTGTCTGCAGCAACACTTCACTTGTTCATACTTGTCTGCAGCAACACTTCACTTGTTCATACTTGTCTGAAGCAACACTTCACCTGTTCATACTTGTCTGCAGCAACACTTCACATGTTCATACTGGTCTGAAGCAACACCTCACCTGTTCATACTGGTCTGAAGCAACACCTCACCTGTTCATACTTGTCCGCAGCAGCACTTCACTTGTTCATACTTGTCTGAAGCAACACTTCACCTGTTCATACTGGTCTGAAGTCTGAAGCAACACTTCACCTGTTCATACTTGTCTGAAGCAACACTTCACCTGTTCATACTTGTCTGCAGCAACACTTCACCTGTTTATACTTGTCTGCAGTAACTTGCTTTATAAGGGACAGGCATAACATTACTCTAGAAAAAAGGATTTCTCTTCAATGATGATGCTTGGAATTTTTTGTCTCCGCAATATAAACTTGCTAATGATTCTTGTAGTCTATGTGTGCGTCAACTAGTCTAGTGACATCGGCAGCAGATGCTGTCGGCCCAAGTCGAATGCGGAAGGTTCGTAAATTGAGTGTTGTGGTGTGCGCTTACCCAAAACTCAGCAGTTGCCATTACTATTATTTGTATTGCATTGTGAGTACTGGCCAGTCAGCTATCCATGCTTGCATACGTCTTCTCTGTTTCATTCTTATTCTTTATCTCCTTTATGTCACTAAAGCTGTTAGACAAGAGGTGAGTTGATGTGGTACGATCCAAAGGCTCGATCTTAAGTAGGACATTTCTATTTTTATGTGTTGCAGTACTATATTATAGTACTATAATATAGTACTATAATATAGTGCTATATTATAGTGCTATACTATAGCACTATAATATAATATAGCGTTGTGATGTGACTTTCATCTTTGCACTTTCTGCAATTGCATGTACGTCAATATTTTCAGTATTTTAAAACTTCAGCATTGACATCTTCAGTCCTCTAGCAGGTCAGCATTGGCATCTTCATTACTCCACCACTTGAGCATTGATATCTTCAGTATTATATCACTTGAGCATTGATATCTTCAGTATTATATCACTTGAGCATTGATATCTTCAGTATTATATCACTTGAGCATTGATATCTTCAGTATTATACGACTTGAGCATTGATATCTTCAGTATTATACGACTTGAGCATTGATATCTTCAGTACTAATGTCTTTAATAACTTGTGCTTACCCAGAGGCTGGAATTTTACATTTGCAGTTCTTCCCTAGTGATCATATGCTCTATAAATTTTTTCTCAGAGTTGTTAATTTTGTGGAGTGCATCTGTATGATGGTTACCCCGTTGCTGCTGTGGCAAAGGAAAAAGGAAGGCTGGGCAGGGGGAGAGGAGGGTTATCTTGTCTGATCTTTTCAACTATATTAGCATAGATGAGTTTAGCATAGCATCAAGTATTGCTTGCTCATCGATATACAGGTAGGACGTAGAATGCTATCATTTATATTGACAGGCAAGGTCAGTTGGAAATATATCTCGAGCTCATCTTGGCAACAAAAAGGAAGTTGATTCTACCAAGCAGGCTCCTACACGCGCGCCTCTAGCCAAGTCCAAGAGTACTGACCCTGTAAAACCTGTTGCTCCAAAAAAAACTTCAACACCCAATAAAATGAGCACTAGTAGTAAACCTGCTGTGTCCACCGGCAGCAAACTGGCAGCATCAATAGGCAAGTCAGCTACACCCACAAATAAGGCGAAACCCGCAAGCAAAGCAGCAATGCCAGGAGGTAGTAGGAGAGCTAGCAAAGATTCTAACAGCGGTGTTTCTCCTAAAGGCACCAGATCAACGAGTGGGTAGATTTTATTGGTTTGATGAATTCTGCCTCATTATATTATTAAGTGAAAGTTTCTATGGGCAGAAGTTGTTTGATACATATCTCCAGTTTTGATGTGTTCTCTGTAGTCAGCGTGCTGCTGTTTTATTATAAAAGCCAGTTTGAACTTCCGTTGTCAATATTTCCTTCATGCCAGTAAGCTAACGCCATAAACTCAACATTACATGCAACCCTTAAATTAACAGAAGGAGTTGTGTTCTTGAATATTAATCAGAAGAATTGTACCAAAGCATTTTTATTGTTGTTGAAGCCATACAAGCATAAAAAAAAACATTTAAACTCTTGCGTTGATTATGCAAATAAAAAACACAAAATTGAATGTACTAAATTTATTATTATTATAAAATTATATTTATGTCGAAGCTGTATATAACTTTTAAATCCAAAAACTAAGCAGATATTACTTCACCTTCTGTCTGTATCTTGAGCTTTCGTCAAACCTTTAGCGATAACTTGGCAGCTTGGTGCTAATCCTGGTGCTTATCCTGGTGCTTGCTTTCTTATCATTGTTTGGCTTATATAGCATAGAAGCAATAGTTTAGCAAATCTAGAAGTCTTGGGTTAATATCTATTTTGAGTTGTTCTTTTTTCGTTTAGCACCAACAGCTGAGATTGTTGCTAAACCCAAAGATACTAAGGCGACTGGTGTTGTTGAGGCAGCAGCTGAGAACGATGTTGATGTCGAGAAGTCCACGGAGGGTGAAGTTGGCACTGTATCAGTCACTGCACCATCCCCTAAGGAAGAGTCAAAGAGATCAGCCAAGGTATGATTAGGCGGGAAGAAGCAGGGTTGGCTTGGTTTAAACCCGAAAAAACCGGTTTTTATGGTTTTTTCATTATGATTTTGTGAAAAACATAATATTTTAAGCTCCTAGTGGTTCATGTGCGGTAGAAATGCAATTATTTGTAATTATCAGCTGTGGAAGTTTATTTAGGACACAGTAGCAAATTGATGGCAGAGTTCAAGTTGAAACTACATGATATCCTAGCACAACAATGAATTAGTGAATTTCATTTTAAATTGGTTCTATCAAGTGATATGATGATCTCTTTACTGATGAAATATAAAAACCATGTGAAATATACTAATCCAATCATCGTTTCTAATAATGAATGAATACTTTCTCAAGTCTGGCCATTGAAAAAGGATTACTTATAATTAGAAATTAAAACAATAAGATCCTTTTTTGGGCAAAAGCTTTAAGTTTGCAAACTAATATTTCATTTATTGGGCACAAGCTAAAGTCGTTGGATTGTTAGAATTCAGTTTATCAAGTTTGTTGTGTTTTGAAAAGTTTTAAAAGGCAAAGGTTTTAAGGCAAAATGTAATAGGTATGCTGTCGCAACGCGAGGTCACGCAGATAGGCTTAAAGCTCACGTAGCAAAATGTCGAGCTAAAACACCAATTTAGACAGTGATGCTAATATTCAGGTGATAGAAGTTGAATCATCTGCCACTGCTCCAAACACTAGCAATGCATCTGCATTATGCTTTGCTCTACACTACCACACGACTAATCACTGGGATTAAAGTTTCTACTTATACATAGCGCTGTATGTAATATATTCACTTTATGTGATAAGATTTCTGCTCTGTATTTCATCGATCATGTTTGATTTAAGACTCATATTGAAATTTCCATGTTTTCCCTTTTTTTCCCATAACTCCCACAGTACCATCTTTAACAGATGATTCCACATATGTATTCAATACTCAATCATGCAGCTATTAATAGTAAGTGATGTTAATTAGACTTAAAATTGCAAAAACCTTGATAAAATTATAAAAAGAATAAAAACCGGTTTAAACCATAAAAACCGGTTTAAACCAAAAAAACTTGGTTTTTTCATAAAAACTGTGGTATTTTCCAACCCTGGGAAGAACACATGTAGCCACGGACATGACCAGAGTTTTATTGATTTTTTCAAAGATGAACCTTTGTAAATGTGAAGTTCTGATATTTGTCAGTTGATCTATGGTGCCGCATTAGGTCACACTCGGTTTAATCCAATCTGTGACCTCTCATTCCGCGACCCCTCGTTCTCTGACCTCTCATTTCCTGAACTCTCATTTCCTGAACTCTCATTTCCTGACCTCTCATTTTTTGACCTCTCATTTTTTGACCTCTCATTTCCTGACCTCTCATTTTTTGACCTCTCATTTTTGACCTCTCATTTCCTGACCTCTCATTTCTTGACCTCTCATCTCCTGACCTCTCGTTCCACGACCTCTCGTTCTCTGACCTCTCGTTCTCCGACCTCTCGTTTTCCGACCTCTCATTCTCCGACCTCTCATTCTCCGACCTCTCATTCTCCGACGTCTCATTCTCCGACCTCTCATTCTCCGAGCTCTCATTCTCCGACCTCTCATTCTCCGACCTCTCATTCTCTGATACGCCAATACGATACGCCAATAAAGCCGTGCGACAGATAGTAGAACTATTTACCAGTGCACATTTCACGAGAAAACCGTGCTCATTTCACCAGTCTATGACATTGTTTACTTGTAATCGAATTTATTCGAAGGTTTCTGTAATAAACATAGACCGTTTGAGGCGTAGACCGAATTACAGGTGCGAAATTGTGGTACACAGTTTATCAGCCTATGCTTTTTTTTGTCCAATCACTGAAGGTTTCATTATTTAAAACGTTAGCCGAAATTCTTTACAACTTATGCACAAGCTAAGGCCGAACTACAATGCCCCTTTATGACGAGAACATTTTTTATTTTGCAGCAGTTTGCTAAAAACCTTCAGATGCGTGAATGCTCATACTTGCTTTCTGTTAAAGATTCAACGCAACCAACTTTCAAACTGTGTATAGTACACAGTAGCTTGCCATTTTACTTTTAATTTTGCATTTCAGAGTTATAATAAACATGTTTCCTTATTGTTGTTAAACTACATACATTACAGTAGGTTAGGCCTGCAGCTTTAATTAATATTTTTTTATCGTTGTAAAACAGGGTTGAGATAGTAGTAGATTAGGTGTGATTGTTTGTGTGATTAGGTGGGATTTATTATTGTATTAAACCAAGCTTTTCAAGCTATTTCTAGAACATTTCTATTTATATTTCAAACAAGTCTCATTTACACTATACTTTGTCAATTCCTGCTGAGAACTACTTTTTCAACAACCAACAGTACCCTTTCTTTTTTCCATTATCACTTTGGTCGTGGGCTGTATAACAGTGGAATTTCTAGTATTTAGTGTATTTTAATGGTTATGATCTGCAATAAAATGCAACATTATAATGTCTGTACTAAATGCAGTACGTACGGTAACGATTTCTTACCTTCAAGACTTATAGCATAAACTTCGAATTCACTTCAAATAAGTTTAGCTTACTATACTCACACTTAAACCTAAGTTTTAGTATGTATTTCTAACTATTTTACTAAATTTTAACTTTTTATCACTGAAGTTTTATCTCTTATTAGTTTCTGTCTTAACTTTTACTATAAAATTTAGCGTGTCACGTTAAAATCTTTTTCAATCCAATTCAACAAAAAAGGAGACCGAGCAATGCAGTTATTGAGACCGGCCTCTCCGCACACTTGACCGTTTAATGGCCATCGAAAAGAAAATTGAAATTTTAGCTACTATACACTACGTACATACATACCATTAGAGTGACTTGAGCTGGTACATGTAGCGGGTAGAGTAGAGAGGAGGCAAAGACGTATCAATGCTAATATGTTACTGTACACCTGAAAATAAATTTTACTACGTAATGAAATGGAATTTCTTCAGCAGGCTAAAAGAAGTTGTCTAGTCCTGTTGAAGGGATCGCAACTCCAATTTTTCTACCGTATCAAAAAAAAAGAAACCACTTTTGGGTCCTGAAAAGCAAAAATGGCCAGGAAGACACAGCTTTCCTGCTGGTGCAGATAGTGCTCTAAGAAAACAAGCTAACTTGGTGCAATGTAGAAGAATGCTTTCTTGATCACTTATTGAGGATGATGTTCGCTTGTGCACTGTAAATGCTGATACAATTCAGAAAATTTTTCGCTAGCTAACGCTTGTAGAAAGATCCAGAAAAAGTTGTAGTTGGTTATGTATGAAATTTGCACAAAAATCAATATAACCATACATACTTAAGTTTGTAAGTTTTCATACCCTCGAGCACATGTGTCAAACTCACGGCTGGTGGGACACATCCGCCTCGCCTTGTGATCAGATTTGCCCCGCAAGATCGTTACACATTGTTAATCGTGGCCCATCGATATAGAGCACTGATGACATAATAGTGCACAGAACTACAGATCCTATAATGCATTGCTTCAGCTGCCTTGCTGCGTACTTACAGCGTCAACTACACCTGAAGTTTGTTTCAGAGTGATATTCTGGTCTGTTTTTATTCATATTTATGTTCCGAAGACATGTAGTATTAGTGTGTTCAATAAATGTTTATCCTGTTCGGACTGCGACCTAGATTGAGTTTTGAATTTTGGCTCCTTGTACAATAGAGTTTGACATCTCTGAGGGTATAAATGGGCTTTAGCAAATTCCAGAAAGTGATGTAGATGTGTCAACTATCTTGAGTAGCTAGTTATATATGAGTAACATACATGTGTTGTATGTAACATGCAATGATTTGTATTTATGTAGTAGAAAACAGACCTGCAAAAACATGATTAATCAAGAAAATAAAACATAAAATCAAAATGAAATCAATAGAACGTGAAATAAAACAAAATGAAATGGATAAAACATGAACAACATGCCACCCAAAGAAGATAAATAAGTATATACATTATACATGTATTGTACGGTATGTATATATGTACCAGTCCACATCAGTAAATTAAACACTTAAAGTTGAAGATTCTTTTTAAAAGACCTAATCTAATAGCACTTCTCCAGTTACGCTTTCATCTCTAGCTTTTGTTAGATTCACTGTTATCATCTGTGCTTTTTAACACTTCTTTTCTTTTGAATAAAAATCTATTCAATGAAGTCTGTTTCTGAAGACTCCTTAAAGTTTCTCTAAATTAGCTCATGCACCTTTCTTTAATGTTGCCCATAACACGGCCTGTGAGAACCTTTTCTGGACGTTTTTTTTCAATGAGCCTAGTAAGGTTTTCATACCAACTTATAGCTTCCTTGATTTCTGCCGATGTAAGTTTTTCTTTCTCTTTTATTTCCTCACCACCACTAAATTGTTGCTCCTCTTGAATGCTGATCCCATGCATAGCCTTCAACTCCTTCGAGTCGGCAGTTGTAAGCTCCTTGTCCTTGCTTCAATGGATTTCTTGTTTTTAATAATAATTGCAGTTGTTGATTGGTGGCGACCATATTCCTTGGCAGTATTAACAATGAGGGCACTTTCTTCCTATTTATTTATGATCTCCAACTTTGTCATGGAAATCATTTTTTTCCTTCGTCTTGTAACGTTTGTATCGGTGTCAGATTCCATAGTTAACCAATTGAATATAGATACTTGTAGTTATATTCATATGCTGAATAAAAGTTTGGTAAAAGGGAGTAAAACGCTAAAAATGAATATTTGCTCTCGCTTATGAACTTTTCACAAAATTTCCCATGTGGAATGTTGACCTGAGAAAATTCAGTCGTGTCTTTTCTGAACGATGTGAAACTGTTTTTGGCGAACCGTATTTCGGTGTCTTTTTTATTTCGGCATACGTAATAAGCACATCGACCGCCAAATTTGAACTCGGGCCAAAATTTTCTTGAATTCATATGCTGAAATAAAATTCGTATGATGAGGTGAAAACTTCGCCATTTTCATCTTCACGAGGGGGAAAATCGTATATCAGAATAATCGTATCCTGAGGGTGCACTGTATTTGTAAATTGCATAATCCATTGCAAGATCTTTCCAAACTGACCCCTTTGGCCATGCGTAAAGGAAAAACTTGACTTAACTTTTTTAATTTGCAAGCTGTACCGTAACTGGAGTATCATTGGTCTGCATCGACAAATTTTTTCCTTTTTCTTATCAATTTCCTTGACCATGATTTCGATAATTGTACAATAAATTAATGGAAGCGCACATCTTCGACGTTCATTTATAACTTGCTTATTCTTTCTAAACAGTAGTGTTCTGCAAACTAAAACTAATAACAAATATTTTGTATGTCTACAATAAAGCAAAACAAAGTGATTCACAAAAAGTGGTACTACCTGTTTATCATCTATCTGTATCCGGGGGTCAAGATCAGGATAAGAGCACTCTTGATGATACTCCAACTCATGACATTCGATTTGGTGGACCGACGATGTAACACCTGCACCAATCGATTGCCTTTGTAATTATGAACTATGTGCAGCTGTCCTATTCTCTTTTTTGTCGACACATCTGATAATCTATCACGACGAACTAGATTGGTGCGAAAGTTGTATATATAATAAATTTAACGCTACATGCACGTCGTTTTTTCCTTAGCAAATGCGGCGAGCTAAATTAACATTCAAATCGAATTTGAGAGCTCGCCCGACTTAACACTTTATGTTACATGTAATTTTTTACGTAGTAGGAAGCAAAAACTTCACATAGATTCTTTACATTATCTAGAATTTACGCTATAGGAAGTATATGTTATAGGAGCATCTACTGTATTTATTATTCTAATATGTTGTGGCCAGTTTTTGGCACAATTCCGTGCTTCAAATGGTTTTGGAGTTACTTCCACTCCAAATCATAGAAGCGGTAAAATCGGAACACATTCGACACCATCGCTTCATTAGATTTGTGCGAAGGCATTCACTAAGAGAGTACTCCTACTTGGCTCACTGCTACTACTACTTACTACTACTTGGCCCACTGCTGATGGATCCGAATCGGTACGCGGTTAAGCTCGCCCCAATTGAGGTAAAAAAAACTTAACATACAACCGATGCTGGTCTTTGTTACCAAAACTTTTTACTGCCACTCACTACCGTTTCTGCTTGACTTTTTTTACATGAACATCTACATGTTCTGGATGGGTTGCTAGTACGAGAATGACGCAATAATTACTTTTTAGTACAACTAGTTGACTACGCATGAATCAAAAAGGGACAGAGACCTTGATGTGAGTCTACTTCAACAAGATCTGTTTTGATAAATACATGAATCCTGGAACCTTCAACTCCAAACAACTCCGAATCTTCGAAATAGTAGGGTGCGAATTCGTCAACAGCGGACAACTCTGAACTCATTCAAAGCATGCAAACACTGTATATCATGTCAATCTTTCTTTCATGAGCAGTATTTTCTTGACAGGAACCGGTCCATGGTTTTATTTTGGTAACCGGTCCATGGTTATATTTTGGTAATCGGTCCTTGGTTATATTTTGGTAATCGGTCCATGGTTATATTTTTATCGAGCTCATAATGCATCCATCTTTTGGCCATGAAATTTGTGTCACACACGCTGGCATGCTGAGCTGTGTGCATGCTGAGCTGTATGCATGCTTTTTTGAGCTTGCACACAACCATTTGGTCAAACAATAGTCAATTTACTGTCGTATTTTGATCGAGAGTAACTACGTAACTAATGATAACCAACTAACAGCTAAAGTCTAATTTGATGTTTTTAAACAACTCGGAATATCTTGGTAATATTTTTTTGTAAAAACCTTTTTGGTTCTGCGATTGTGTTGGTAGACAACCCTTAAGTTAGTTGACCATTTCCATCAAGTATCAACGGTGCTGTTAACCACCATGTCACTTCTTCCTTGTATGGCCTTCTTACACTGGTGAAGTTGTCCCCTCTCCATGAGACACTGGCTCACTGTTGACATATATAATGTAATAACAGGATGCTGAAATGGAGGAATACAAAGCTAAACTAGCAGAAAAGCGACGAGAGGCAAGGGAGAAGGCCGAAAAGGAGGCTGAGGAAGAAAGGCAGCGTCAGGAGCAGGAACGTCTTGCCGATGAACAGCGGCTACGAGAGGAAGAAGAGCGACAGCGAGAGTTTGAGTTGGAGCAGAATAGACTAATGGCGGAGGCACGGCAACAGGAGCAGGTTGGTCAAAGTACTATATAGTCATATGGCTGGTGATATTATATGGCAGGTGTGGCAGGTGACAGTTACATAAAAATTTATGTCTATTGATTAGTATGCGCAAAACTTTACTAGTTGTATTGTGGTTAATCACATTTTGTTTTATGGTTTGTGTATTAAAAACTGGATAGTTTTAAGTTCAATGAGAATTTTTTTCTGAATCGACGATTCACAGGAGAGGCTCGAGAAAGCCATAGAGGATGAGGAGAGGCGTCGCAAGGAGGAGGCTGAGCGTATGGAAAGTGAGAGGCTCGCCAAGGAGGAGGCGGCAGAGAAATCTCGCCTTGATGCTGAGAAGAAAGAAAAAGAAAAGCAAGAGAGAATTGCTAAGGAGGAACAGGAGAAACTGGAGAGAAAAAAGGTTGTTTGACGTGATTCTGTTAGTTCTTATCTTCTGTTCATTGGCGTTTCTTGTTTCGTTGTTCTCCCACATAATTTGCATCGCAGTTTAAGTAAAGAGAATTAGCGCTCACTTCAGCGTGTATATATGTGTGATTGTAATGTGCAAAATGCGTAGCAAAAACACTGTTTCGAGTCACTGCTCACTGTTCTGTTCATTAGATGTAGAATGAGACAGGTTTTTTAAGTTCGAGACGAGGCTCGAGACAGTGTCCTGTAAAAATTCGAGACTCGAGACAGTAAAATAATGAGCATTTGGTGATGATTTCACTACACAAGGACTACCACAGTCCAAACTTGATATATGAAATTGATAAACCTCTTTTTAAAGTGAATTTTCTCCTTGTGTAAACGATGTAAATACAACATTTTAATAGCGATGTGCATGTCTTTTTTGTAAACAAAAGTGACACAAACAGCTCTAAAATAGCGAAGTTAGATATTTCTCAGAATTTTGAGATTGATTGATAACAATTATTATAAACATATTGCTTTGTATATGTATATTTTTACCATCTAGTGAATAGGTCTTACTTTAAATTGTAATGAAATGTGTAATGAAACCGATAGCCGTCGATCTACAAAGAAGTACCACAACTAAATGAACAAACGATAACATTTTCATTCTTATTGTTTCATTTGTGCTAAGTTTGGTTTGTGTATTAACAGTAGTATGTGAATTATATTTAAATTGTACTTATTAAATTATGTGATATACTGTTTATATTCTTATATTGAACTAACATTACTGTCATTGTTACCCGGAACACGGACTATGGTCGACACAGCCTTTAGTTCGTTTCTCCGTGTTCGGGCAAGTATTACCCACAATTGGTAGTATATAAAAGAGGCCCGAATTTTATGAATGGCAGTTGGTGTTTGGACACGATACGATAAAATACAGATATTTTACCCGCAGCAGTCTTATTTATTAAATCGGATTATCTGGAGGGTAATTAGATACGTCCCGATATCTGTTTTAAGGACACAGAACCGGACTACAATATATTAACAGGGCCGTTGTCTGGACTACATGATTAGACTCGGTGGCCAACATAATCAATAACAACAGGTTGTTACAGACCGGGTATAACTTTAAAGGCAGTTGCCCGCAATCCATTACAATATATGGAGTCGTTGTTACCGCGAGAACATACCTGCCAACTCTCACGCATTGGGCGTGAGACTCACGCAATCACCCCAAAGAAAAAATGGAAATGCGTGAGATTTTTGCCCCAATTTCCACGATTTTATATATACTATCATTGATACATCAATTGCCCCAAAACCAAATCTCACGCATTGCCCCACTCTTGGGTTGGCAGGTCTGCGCGAGAAGCCATGTTTCCGTGCACAGGCGCTCTAGTTCTATTTCCTGTCTCAAGTTTGGCAATAGTTAGGTCGAGAAGAGATTGATTCGAGACGAGACAGGTCAATACTGGAGATGTCTCGTTCCACCTCTACTGTTCATGACCATTAATCGCTTGCTTATAGAAGTTAGAGATGATAATGAAGAGGGTGAAGACCGGCAGCCCCACCCCGGATCGACCTCAGGCTACGTCGGAACCAGCCAGCCTGTCTACATCCATGACCGGCTCGATGACGTCCAGCTCTCCTGTTCCTTCGACCAGTTCAGGCTCTTTCAAGTCTCCGCTCTTGCAGGGCCTCATGGCTAACAAGTCAGAGACGACTTCCGAGAAGAAGTTTAGTTCTCCGCTACTTAACAATCTAATGGGTGAGCTGCTTGTCTGATTACATTTTTGTACAGTTTCAGAACACGAAGTGTTAGTCATAGCGGCACTGGTTAGTCATAACGGCACAGGTTAGTCATAGCACGCAGTGTTAGTCATCGCAGCACCGGTTGTGCTCAAAATAAGTCTTGCATTACCGACCATCATCAACAGTTCTGCAGCGCAAAAAGTTTAGACAAAATCTTATTTTTAAGTGCTCTATATTTGATACAATGTACTGTATAGTGTATTGACTGACCGATACACTGTACTGTATTATATACTGAATGACTGATAATACACCATACTTTGTTGTATACTGAATGACTGATGATACACCATACTATACAGTACACTGAATGACTGATGATACACTATACTGTATAATATACTGAATGACTGACGATACACCATACTGTATAGTATACTGGATGACTGATGATACACCATACTGTATGATATACTGAATGACTGATGATACACCGTACCTTATAGTATACTGAATGACTGATGATACACCATACTGTATTGTATGACTGACTGATACACTATACTGTATTGTATAGTGAATGAAAAGAAATTAAAACACATGAGATATCAAGTGGGATGCAGTTTGCTAGTAATACATTGTAGTAGAATAATTGGTGTTGATGTGCTTGCAGCCAAGGTAAGCGCCGATCGCAGCGACGACAACTCCAGCAACTCTTCCGCCAGTAATACTCCAAGTCAGCCAAATTCTTCACAAACTAGTCCTGAACATAAGACTGTTGCGCCTCAGCACACTCCAACCGACCAATCAGAGCTGTCTGTAGAGATTGAGGGGGACAATTCAGCATTTTTGGTATACATGAAAGAAGACAACTTGACAAATCTAGACGATGAATTGTCGGGAAAAGAGATGGCCAATCACAGTGTGCAATCGATTGGCTCAGCCAATGAACTTCAAGGTGACAATGTAGAGATACTCACAAACAATGTGAATGGCAATGCGTCTACAAATGTCACAGTAGAAAATGGGCTGATTCCCTCAACACAGAATGGAATATCACACAGTCTCCAAACGAATGACAATGGAAGGTTGGTCCTATGGCATAGCCTCTCTTCTCGCTGTAGTTCTCCCTTTTATATTAGTGGATTTGAAAGACTCCTGGGCTGTGATGTGTACGTGACTGATGAGGCGTGTCCTGCTTGGCTCATTCGTTTTCCTTACTGACTGAAAAATTCCAGTTTCAACTGCTTTCACCATGCGTACTTTAGCTTCATATCTAACTGTGATTATGTTTCTGAAGCTTGCTAGGATTTACATCGCGCGAGCAACTCTGGGTCTCTGTCAATCATGTTGAGGTGTTTTGTATAATATTTTATATGACCCAATAGAAGGCAACACCCAAATTTAAAAGAACCATTCAAATTGTTTGGTGCGTAAACTATATGTATCAAGGACATCACTGCTTTTCTTAACATCTGAAAACCAATCAGTATGCAAAGTATGCAATTCCTTGTGCTGGCTAATAATTTTAGCATCACAGCTTTTTTAACAAGACATAGAAATATTTGTTAGGGATTACAGCGGGGACATTTTTAATATGACAAGCTTGTTCATCTACTTTTTCATAGATAAATGAATGTGTCATTATTTACTTAAATGTTGCATTTCCAAAAGACGTATGATAGCGTGGCTGAGGTATTTACTAGCTCAACTGGGATCACCGACTTGTAAGCTCTCTATTAGAGTAAGAGTTATCCAGCTACAGCTAGATTTCCTCCTGTGGTCATTGTTGGTAGTCACGCTTTTGTGAAAAGAGTTTATAAAGTGATCACAAGCTCGCAGCTTCATGTATTCTGATGCTCCATACTTTTAGCTGTCCTGTCTTTTATAAGCTGATATGTCACTACTTGGGAAGGCTGGTGGTTGGTGCAAGTGTCAGCAGCAGTATATGACTCGCACCCTGGCTGCCGGTTGCTGAGCATTTCCTTAATGGCTACTGGGCTTGTCATCATTGTGGTTAACCACGCATGACAGATATATTGACTGGTAGTGATAGACCGAGTGGTAGTGATAGACTGAGTGGTAGTGATATACCGAGTGGAAGTGATAGACCGAGTGGTAATGATAGACCGAGTGGTAGTGATAGACCGAGTGGTAGGTATAGACCGAGTGGAAGTGATATACCGATTGGTAGTGATATACCGAGTGGTAGTGATAGAAGAACCTTCTCATGGATGAAGCTTGTTATTCAGTTTTAAAGGTTGACTTAAAACAATGAAATTACGGTTATTTGGTGTCAAACGTGTCACCATGTCTTACTCTGCTGTGTTGCAGGTTCAAAATATGTAGAAATGTGATTACAAGCTCTTGAAAGCTCAAAAACGAACAATTGATCAGTCATCACGAAAACGGTAATAGGTTGAAATCCCTCTCAAAAGGGCTCAATTATGACAAAGTTCAACCCGATGTGTTTACACTTTCCTGCAACCTCATTCGTCGAAATGTTTTCACAAATAAACTTCACGCATTCAATAAAATCATGTCTATTGTCCTTACGCGTCTAGTTCATTATCATTGTAATGCTGTCACTGTGAGCACCGATAACTCAAAATTTAGCACAAAAATCAGTTTATTTCTTTAATCTTAGCTCGAGAGGGTGCATATCATCCTCTGATAAACACGACGAGCATATTGGTCACTTGTAATGGTCGAAAAATGCTGCCTAAGTTGTTCGCGCCATTTGGGGTGAAATATGGGTCTTACTCTGCTGTGTTGCAGGTTCAAATATGTAGAAATGTTATTACAAGCTCTTAAAACAAATTCTGACCAAGCCGATTCAATTGGCTTTTCAGCTTGATTTTGTTTTGACCGAGCCGATCAAATCGGCTGTTACAATATTGCTCTATAATTTTTCTGATTAGTTCATATTTGTCAGTTTACCCAATCATTGTAAAGGAAACAAAACAAAGATACGTTTTCAGTTTGAGTCGTGATAATTTCCGTTTTACACGTTTAGCAAATAGAAATTATTTTCAAGAAAAGGATCGTAACCGCTACTCTCAGTATGGACGAGGAAGACGTTTTAGGTCATTTAGATTGTGATGGCAGTGATTTTAAGGCCGACCAGACTGATGATTACTCTGAAAGCTCTTCTGAATCAAATGATGAAGAATGTAAGTAAAATTATCTAGCTTTTTATTTTTAACTATTATTCTTATTTTTTAACTAGCTTTTTCTTCGTCGGTGTTTGTAATTCATTAGAGCGTTAGTCACAGTCACATTCGGAATTAGACATCAAACTGAAGTTTCAACCTGTAGTCAGTCACATGAAAGTTGATCTAGAGTTGTTTTTTCTGAGCAGAACAAATTTTCATTCCTGTGAGTGGGTTAGATTAGATCACGTTCATGTGTCAGCCTGTAAAAATATAAATAAAATAATTCATTATTACATTTATACATGTCATTGTCACGACTAATAATAATAGTGCTAGTATGCAGTATGAGTGAACAAATATTGAAGCAGCTGGTATGTAGCCTCAATATTATCTTGCTCTTGTAATTGTTTTATCAACAAATTCTTGGTCCAACGGTGGTTGTAATCAATGTTGCAATGCTTGTCTTCTTTTTCTAGCTGTGTATCCGGTAGTTGGTGTTCTACAAAGTGTCAGAGTGAGGGAGACGAGCTGAATGGGCTGTCGTTTAGGCTGCTATGAGATTTTTACTTATAAGCTGTGAATAGTTTAATTATTTTTAATTGTATTAATATTTTTTTAATATACTATTACATTATATTTTATATTATAAAATTTTATTATATTATATAGTAAATTATTAATATTAATTAATAATATTATTTTCCTGTAATTCTCTGTTTGCGTTCATCTAGTGCAGTCTGTACACTCAAATATTATTAGTTTGTTTTCTCTCCTTATTTTTAACTTTGTTAGTTTAAAATAAAATGAAAAATAATGAAGATAATTTTTAGAAATTTTGTGCAGATGTTCTTCACACTTAGTCTTGCTGGATTCTGTAAGAACACCTTCAAGAATAGAACACTACCCTTGCCTACAACTCCTAAAACAATAGAAAAAGTTTATGAAATTGTCTCCCCGTGATGTACGGTCAAAGATAATGTATGTAATGAACATTTACAACCTAGATTATGGTATAGTTGGATTCTTCACTTTGTTAGCTTTTAGAAAATGTATGCATTGTTCAGCTTTAGTTGATAACCTTTTGATTTATTTGGGGAGCCACTTGCCTCAATTATCCCTGAAATGGACGGTCATTTAAAAAGTTGTTATGGTCGGTACTTGAGCTAAAAGCTCAAAGACGAACAGTTAATCACCGCCATCACGAGAACGCCGTAGGTTGGAATCAGTTTATTTTTCTGACATACTCAAGCAATTTGGTTATTTTTTGATACGTGATGTTATCATGTGAATTGAAAGGCCAATAAAATGCTCAATATAAAACTTCTCATAGCACTAGTTTATGACACACTTCAGGTTTTACCGAAAAGCCCTTATCAAATATAGATGCTCGCTGCTTTACAGTTTTGTTTCGGTTTGGTCTAATCATCTAGTCGTAATCTGATCATGTGACCCATACTTCCTGCCAAACAGCGCGAATAATTTCTGCAGCATTTTCCGACTATCACAGTTGACCAACAGGCTTGTCATGTTTATCAGAGGATGATATGCACTCCTTCGAGCTAAGGTTAAAAATATAATGAATTTTTACTGTTGGTTTTGAGATATCAGTGCTCAAAGTGACATCATTACGACGATTATGATGAAATAAGTAAGGACAATAGACATGGGTTTTATTGAATGCGAGAAGTATATTTGTGAAAATATTTCGACGAATGAGGTTGCATGAAAGTGTAAACAGCAGTCATCTTGTTCAGCTACGTCCCATTTGAACCGTTTTAATTCACGGGTGTTTATTTTGAGATGCAAAATTTGACGACACTTAACCTTCATTACATTTCACAGAAAAGGAAACCCAAAGTACTTACTGCGCAATGATTTGAATCAAGTTTTGTCAAGTTAGTTTGTGCGTTTTTCCCATCAGGTGTACCAATTATGTATTTGCTAATCGTAACAAAGATGGAGTTGGAAAAGTGTGTTTACACAAGCAGTTGGCCAATATTGATTGATGATACCAATTCCTGTATCGTTTGTGTTCGGCTTGCAAACTTTTTACCAGTAATCCTGCCATTTTAAAAACTGCACAATTTATTTGGTGGTGTGGCCACTGACAACTATTGAGTGTACAGCAGTAATTTATTTATAGTCGTAAATATATCAGTTTATCCATGTTGTCTATTAAAGATGTGGTTGCGTCAAATTTGGGTTGATTTTAAAAGAAAGTATTTTTCTTTGTCTATCAGATGATACGTTGTTTGTTGTGCTAGGCGATCTCATTGTCAAGATATTTGAAGATTAAAATCAAAAAAATTCTATCGCGGTAAACACGCTCAGGCCAAAAACACATTCTCAGACTTGCCCAAAATGATGTAACACGTGATACAACCTGTCTCTATCTCTTGTATTCACATCAGCTATTGCGATAAAAGTCTAGTCCCACGCGGCTCTATTGGCATATATTTTATCTTGTATTTGCTCGTGTTGGCTAGAATAAAATTTTTAATCCAGTTACAGATACATTATTACCAATGGCTTAAGGCCTCAAACAAGGAAAATTAAAAACTTGTCATATTAGCTTCTTGTAAATGCTGTGTAAACATCTTAGTTCCGACTACCAATTCTACCGGTCTACGGTAATTCTGTCAAGCAAACTATATAGAATAAGGTCTTTGTATCGGCACAGTTCTGTCGCTACCCACACTAATGATATACAGCCTCCCAAAAGCCCCGCCCACATTATGCCCGTCGCCTATCCTGGGGTGGGGCTGTATATCATTGCCCACACCGAAAACTAGTTTCTTACTACCGTAAGTAAAATTGTATTGTCAACTCTCAACGTTATCGAGTCATTATTGGTATCAATGTGTAGAAAAAATTCACTGGTCACATTTGATTAGTTGATTTAAGTACTAAACAAATGGTCGAGCTATGTAAAAGTGCCGTCCATGCAGCTCTGATTGCACTTCATAAATCCATCTATCAGAAAAGATTTCAGCACATGTGTCAACGGGGCTATAATATATTCAATGTTTTGCAAATCATGTTTTGCATTATCTTCAACAATATTATTTCATTATTCAATTTTTACAAGCAAAAAAATTTCATTTCGGCATAAAGATTTTATTTTAAAATATCTATCCATAATCCAAGTCGTGGCCACTCACACAGTTTCAGCTCATACAATAAGACAAATTCATCTACTGCAGCAAACTCAAACAAAACATGGTTTATGCAGCACACATTCAAGTCTCTCTTTCCCATTTATGGCAGTTTCCACACTGACAAAGCTGCTTCGGCTGGTAGGACCACATAAACATCCTGTAATCAGTAAAACAAATACAATAAGTATGTCATTCATAGCTATGTCATTCTAACTCGTATCTACTGAAAGCTTTCAAATTGAGAGTTTGATAGATTGCGAGTGTAATTTTAAAAATGAATAAATGTTTAATAAATGCATAAGTACGCCAAGCCAACGATTCGAAGCTTTGGTTCTGGAAGTTAAAGATTTACATTGATCAATCGATTTTCTTCACTTTCTACAAGTGAGAAGTGAACATCTAAAGTCAAATCATATATCTAATTTACTAGATAAAACTTCCAAAGAAAATTTGAAACAAATATAGCTAGTTGAAATAATAAAAAATTATAATCTGATGATTGGTGATAGCAAAAAGTTATAACTTTATTAATTAGTACATGTACTAATGAGTACTAAAAATATTACCTTTAGTATATTCATCAATCTAAACCATTGTATTGCTAGATGTTATGGATTAAAAAGAAGCCATCAAAAACTCACTGTACATACGTATCTCGCATGCCCAGGAAATTACATTATAACCTCAAACAGGGAAATATAATCTGAATGTAAACTCAACAGTATATCTATAGAAGACTCAAAGTAAAAGATAAATTTACCTCCATTCTCCTATCTTCCTCCGTAGCACTTTAACCACCTGATGCCCAGAAAACTTGGAGTCACCTTCGCAGTAACTTTACAGCAATTATTACAATTCTGTTGTTCGTCAATAAAACGTGTCGATCGAGTAATTAATTAAAGTACCGATGTTAATTTAGTAAATATCGATGTTCATGCGATTTAATAATAGAGTAGAATCCCTAAATTTGAGATCACAGACAACGAGTTTTACGAGTGATAACATTTATTACAACCTGTATAAAAATTTCGTGCTGATGATTGGCTAATGAAGCGATCAATATTTATCGCTCATTGACTCTTTTCAGATGTATCACTAGTTACGTCACGAATGAAACACCCGCTGGAATGTGAGCTTTTTAAAAGATGGCCTCATTCAAACGCATATATCTCTGGACAGGGCTGGTCTACAAAGATAAAAATGACATCAAATTGTAGCTGGTGTTTTAGCCTTTTATTGGTCTTAATTTAATTAATTTGACTTTTTTGACGCAACCAGATCTTTAAATGGAAACATGCTAATATTAGCCTATAGGCCCATCATAATTAGTTGTAATTGGTTTTGATTGATAGTGACTAGTTACTTTGTTGTTCCTGTTGATCAAAACTACCTTGATTCAGGGTGATATCAAGGTAGTTTTATAATATTATAGCCATGACCCGCTGTAGTGTGAACCTGCCTTGAAAGGCAATATTATTCTCTCACCAGTTACTGAATAGTAGCGTGATGCAAAATTGCATCATCGCATGGGCGGCCCATGCAATGATGGTGTGACTCGTGTAATAAGTCAGCGGAGACAATCGGCTTGGCCTCCAAGGCCCTTGTTGTACATGTCGAGGGATGACGATGGCTGTCACAAATGTCACCATATGACTCATATTATTTGCAGTGCTGGCATCACAGATGAAGAGCATGGGGCATTCGAAGAAGTCTTGAATTTATCAAGCAAGCAATCTCAAGTGCCATCTGCTAACCCTGCTCCTTTCATAGCTTTTGATGATAGTTCTGCACACACTGAAGGTGGGGACACGCTGCATGCTGCTAATACGCCCCGCAGTTTATTACCGGTGAATGATCAGGTAGCTGGTGTTAGCTAGCTTGTTGTTAAATGGACACTCGCGACTGCTTGGCTATGGTTTCTCTCTGCACTCCCTTTTCCATGATTTATATGCCTTCCGTGAATTTTACCCCTTCAACTAGTGTTGACAAGGAAAAGGCACACTACCTATGATAAACAGGTACCCATATTCAGAATGTTTTCTTAGTAACTTTATAAGCTGGAGAACACAAGCTTTGGTAAAAGATTGGAAATATATCAGATAGATAATAAGCCTGTTTGTGGCTACCAACTGCTCTGGATAGGTCATAGACGAGTTACTACATCATCTGAAACTTTTTCAGTTACACCAACAAGTGAAATGCGGCTAAGTTTGTTTCTGCTAGCTATGGCAATAAGATCATTAAAGATATCTCAGCAAAATCACGTCTCTTGCAGTATCCATTTTGGAACTTCTATCTCCCAAGCTGGTCCAGAGTCGTATAGCTTCAGAGTCCCGCTACCAAAACCGCAAACAAAAACGCTTGTTTCCAAACAAACCCGATCGACATACTGATCTCTAATGGAATATTCTTACCTTGCTCTCAACATCTCACTTTTTTGCATTTACTCTTTTACAACAAAAAATATTTGTAGTTTCTTGTAGGACATTTTGTCCTCATTCAAATGGTGTATAATACAACAATCAATTTCAGAGCGACTGCCAATGGGAGTAATTTGTGTCGGTTAGTGTTGCATCCATTAAAATTTATATAAAAAATAGTAGTCGAGGCCTGTTTGTTTGGAAACGAGCAAGCGCCCATATACGTGACCAACGGAAGCGTGTATACTCTTCTGTTGGTCGCGGAACTCTGTGAAACTATACGGCTCCGAGCTGGTCAATCAGTAGAGATTTGGCCTCCACCGTTCTATTAATTCACTGCACCTGGTTTTATCATTTTTTGATTGGTCTGTATGTAATCACAGTGAAGTCTTTATTTCGTTTATCAATGCACAGCTTTGTCTCAGCAATTCTACTCAACATGGACTTACTCTCCCATAAGTCATTTGATATTAACTTCTTATTACGGTAAAGAAGTTTAAATCCATTACAAGCTTTTTTAGCCTTCCCCAAAAGCTGGAATTTGAAATTAACTGCTCATGAGTTTTAAAAATGGCTGAAGGTAAGATTATCCGAGCTCAAGGGTTCTATCAACACTTCTTACAGCATTTTCTGTGCAACAATAAGTTAGTGCTACGTTCCACACACACAAAAGACTGTGATTGTTTCAGAACCCAATACTGGCTTGAAATATTAGCGCGATCAATCCAGTGGCATTATCAGTGCGTTTGCATTATCAATGCATTTGAATTATCAATACTTTTGATTTTTTGATACTTATGCATTATCGATGCATTTTTTAATTGTCTCAAATAATATGTAAACTGCTTTAGTGTTCAGATTTCTTATGCTAAGAAAAAGCCCAAGTTAGTCATTATAAAAACTTGTTGATGGCCAGGCGTGTGTTTAACCATATACTTTATTGTTAGCAAGTCTCGACCGCGATTACTCTATGGCGCTGAATGATGTGCGGACACGTAACTGTAACCTACAATAACCTGTGCCATGTATAATAACCTGTGCCTGATGTATAATAACCTGTGCCTGATGTACAATAACCTGTGCCATGTATAATAACCTGTGCCTGATGTATAATAACCTGTGCCTGATGTATAATAACCTGTGCCTGATGTATAATAACCTGTGCCTGATGTATAATAACCTGTGCCTGATGTATAATAACCTGTGCCTGATGTACAATAACCTGTGCCTGATGTATAATAACCAGGGCCTGATGTATAATAACCTGTGCCTGATGTATAATAACCTGTGCCTGATGTATAATAACCTGTGCCTGATGTACAATAATCTGTGCCTGATGTATAATAACCAGGGCCTGATGTATAATAACCTGTGCCATGTATAATAACCTGTGCCTGATGTATAATAACCTGTGCCTGATGTATAATAACCTGTGCCTGATGTACAATAACCTGTGCCTGATGTATAATAACCAGGGCCTGATGTATAATAACCTGTGCCTGATGTATAATAACCTGTGCCTGATGTATAATAACCTGTGCCTGATGTACAATAACCTGTGCCTGATGTATAATAACCAGGGCCTGATGTATAATAACCTGTGCCTGATGTATAATAACCTGTGCCTGATGTATAATAACCTGTGCCTGATGTACAATAATCTGTGCCTGATGTATAATAACCAGGGCCTGATGTATAATAACCTGTGCCATGTATAATAACCTGTGCCTGATGTATAATAACCTGTGCCTGATGTATAATAACCTGTGCCTGATGTACAATAACCTGTGCCTGATGTATAATAACCAGGGCCTGATGTATAATAACCTGTGCCTGATGTATAATAACCTGTGCCTGATGTATAATAACCTGTGCCTGATGTACAATAATCTGTGCCTGATGTATAATAACCAGGGCCTGATGTATAATAACCTGTGCTTGATGTATAATAACCTGTGCCTGATGTATAATAACCAGGGCCTGACGTATAATAACCTGTGCCTGAAGTATAATAACCTGTGCCTGATGTATAATAACAGCTCTTTTGTTGCTTCATAATAATTGCCAGCAAATAGGCTGTCAGTATACTGTTTGGTTATTCCTAGTGGTTCTCTCACTCCGGCAGGTAATGCTACCTCTCATCAGCTCTCATCAGTGCTTGTTGTCAAGCACTAGTATGTTAGGCATTATTTTCAAGCATTACTTTAAAAATATGACAAAATCTCTGTTGTGAAAATCGCTATGTATATGTATATATATATACTAGAAATTCCACTGTCATACAGCTCACGACCAAAGGGATATTGGAAAAAAGAAAGGGTACTGATGGTTGAGAAATGCAATATTAGCAGTCAAATGGCACTGAAGTGCAATAGGATAACTGCAATGGTAGCTGTAATGTACTGGGTGTGGGTGTTATTATATACAACAAAGAGCAATAATGAAAGGAAAAGATTATATGTTTATATCTTTCCCCCTGCAATAGGAGAAATTCAATATTAGAAGTAAAATGCACTGATATTATTAGAATAACCAATGTTGTTAATATAGTAATACAGTAATAATGGAAAATCAATGCACAATTTTGTTTACATTTAAAAACGTCATAGCTAACAATATCAAGAAGTATCAAGAAGAATATCCAAACTTATAATTAAATATTGTAATCTCATAAGAATCATTAGAAAAAAATATCATCATTTCCTTTACTTACACTGCGTTGGACATCAGTTAGAATACCAAAGTACTCAAAATTGTCTAAAATGTCAGTTACTTTGAAATCCGCAAAAATGAAACGATTTCAGTACTCCTACGTTAATTACAGAAACCTTCGATAATTCGACAATGCTATAGACTGGTGAAATGGTGCACGTTATTTTTTCGTGAAATGCGCACGACTTAATCGTTCTATTCTCTGTCGCTCGGCGTTTCAATTTCCGGTCTTAACTTTGATAAAAGTGAGGCTTAGCAAGTTTTAATAACGATTTTTGTCCAAATAAATCTGTCTATCTGTGTATAACCCGATCAGATGGGTAAGCTTTAAGATAATGTCGAAGGTTTACAAAGTCTTGGTAACATATTTAAATAGGCTTATGTGTTTTGTATCGTTATTATACTTTAACGACTCTACAAAACGATGGTTAAATTTGTTGATGAAATTTTGAGACAAGAATTCGTCTCGTTGTTGATGAATAATTTTCGGGAGTTGTGTGCACATGTGCATTTATCATAAATCTCCCAACCAATCGCTTCGCTCGTGTTTGGTCGTGGGATAATCTCCTTTACTAAGGAATCATTTTGCTCATTCTGACAGAATCAATCGACGCTGAAAAAAGCTTTAATCCAAGGTATGAAGCTATATAGCTAGGCATCTTTTGCAATAAGGCTAGAGTTTTTGTCATGGAGCTTTAATCTAAAGTTTTTTTGAATCAGCAGAAAATTCTGCACAAGAATCAATGCATTTGACAAACAAGAACCTTTTTTTTATTTTAGGGAAACCGAATGCAAAAAATGTTATTGTTTTCGCAGTTTCACTAAAATGCAGGTTCCTTATTTTTTAATATAAAAATATAGTTATCCAAAATATCTGAGCTTGGATGTTGAAGAGTTCCACTAGCAGAACACACGTTTAGGTTACGTTTACAATTTTTCCTTTCATGTATTCTAAACTGAAAATAGCAAAAATTGGAAACCGCGATGTCATGCTGTGAATTCTGAGTAAAAAGGAGGCTCATTGTTTGGCAAAATAATAACCAAATATCCTAAATTTGATGTGGCAAAAGTTTGGGTTTATGTGTTAACTCGGTAAAGGAAGCTACTAAGGCTAGTCGTTATAAATGAGAGAGTTAATATTACGCAGGCTAGTAACCAACTAGCTGGAAGGCCCTTGTAAATGATTGATACAAGTTAAATGGGCAGTCACAGCTAACCAACTCACCCAAACAGACCTTTGCGCTGTTTACTGGCCACAGACACGGATGGCGGTCATCTCGTGGACACTCGGTCATCTCGTGGACACTCACTGTGAATCATAACTTTACAGTCTCTCGGTATCATGATACCTCATGGATATCTGATTACTATCATTAATGGCTAACTTTCTAGTAGTGGTCAGTCACCATAAACCACTACAAGTTACACAGTGTGCAGCTAAATGATGAAATGTATTCTTAAATGAACGAAAAAACATAGTGTGAACACCTAGATACTAAAAAGGAAAATTTCTATCTTTTAAATAGTTTTATACAAATTGGTGCAAAGTTGAGCGGCATCTTAAGCTTGTTATGAGAATCCCTGTCCAGTGTGCTACACTTTGTTCTCCATGTTTTTGTTAACAGTTTGACAATTATCAATAAAATATTTACAAAATCGTTTTGAGACTTCAGTTTTTAGTGGTCTATAAAATTGTTGCGCGGTTTGCTAAAAGCATGCTGCAACCATAGATATATAAAGGTTTATTTATTTATTTATTTAAAGTTTTGCCCACTATCATAAATACTCTCTAAGAATCATTATTTTGCAGCCATAGATATATAAAGGTTTATATATCTATGGCTGCAGCATAATGATTCTTAGAGAGTATTTATGATAGTGGGCAAAACTTCAATTAATTCTCATGCCTGTCAGGCTTGACCATTCATGATATGAAAAGCGTGATTGGCTGGAGGCAGTGGATTCACTGTTAAAGCAAATTCTGAAGGTACTGTTGTGATAGAAACAGGTCATTTGATGATCTCATCTTATAACTAGGCCCATGTTTAGCACACAAAAACTGTTCAACTTACATATTGTTGCTGTATTTAGGCCAGTCAAGTGTAGCTCGATTATGTGATATGTACACGGCAATTAGGGCTTTAAGTTAAGGTTCTTTAAGTCGAGTTGATTGTCGTTTTTGAAGCCATAGAAGGTTCACATTTTAAAAAACTTCCGAGGTCGTCTTATGTTGGTTTATCTATTTTAGTTTGCAGACTTATAACTGCAGCAATTGTTTTTTCTTTGTAATTCTCAGATTTAACAATTTAGTAGGGAACGGATGCTTGTTTTAAATTGAAATTGCTTTAAATTTTTTTCACTTTATTAAACATGTAACTACAGTCATACTTCGACTTACGAGCTTAATGCGTTCCGAGACTGAGCTCGTATGTCAATTTACTCGCATGCTGGTGCATTTTATTTATATACAGAACAATTAAATATATATTGATTAGTGTCCATACTCTAAAAAATGCAAATCAAACACGCAAAACAAGATATTGTAACAGAAAGAACATGTTGGTTATTGTCCTAACTTACCACAAGCTTTTAAAAAGCAACAAATAAAAAATAATGCAAGGAAATGTGATTAATTAAAATGTAAAACTAAATACATACAATAGCAGCTAACGCTAGCATTTGCCAGAGAGGGAGATATCCTAGGGAGTTATAGCGAGTTATCCTTCATTACAACAGTTAACTTTGATAAAGTTCGATTTATCAGTTTTAAAAGACAAACTTAGAAGCAAATCTAAAAGCAAACTTTTATTTTCAACTTAACGTAATTAAAATTTCTTCGGCGTTCATAGTTAGAAGTTTCTCGCTGGTTAGCTAATTTTCCTTTGTTTCGCTTTCACGGCTAGCCGGCCGTTTTAAGATAAACCTATCTGAGGACGTTTGCCTTTGTCGCCCTTTCCACATGTTGCAATTAGGACGAACACAGGTGTTGTCACAAACGGTTAATATACGACCACTAGCCAACTTGTCCCACTAGCCAACTTGTCCGAATGTTTATTGTTTTGATAGATAGCACCGGCCTTTTCGCATAGCATCGTTCAGTTACGCTGTCACCAGCCAATTGTTTATCTTTTATCCAATGCCTGAGCAGTCTCTCCATCAGCGGTCGTGAAGATCGCTGCGCCGTTTAGAAACTATGGTTAGTCATTTTGCGAACTAAATAAATGCCCTGAATATAATCCTTCTGTTTGATAATTGTGAATATATTTCTGTCATATTGCTGAGCTAGCTCAATCCCGCATACACATTTCGCATATTTTTCAATAATTTTCCGTTTAATATTAATTGTTATCATTTGCTTATTCTTTGCATTTCATCTTTCATTTTACTGGCAAACTTTCGGTCTACGTACAGTACTTTTAATTCGCATAATTCTGCACTGAAAATCGCGCACACAAAAAAACACGATACAAAAGTATAACCTGAGCAGTTGAAAAATACAGAGTGATGCTGTTCTCATAAAACACCTCCGGCATACTTGGCAAGTGACTCACGTGCTCGTATCTCAAACATGGCTCGTATGTTGGTGCTAAAACTTGGTTAAAAGCTGGCTCGTATCTCAAGTTTCTCGTACGTTGGATCACTCGTAAGTTGAAGTATTACTGTATACCTGTTTTAAATAAATACTGAATATTACTGATATCAGTGAAAATTTTGAGCATTTCATTTTTCAAAAAGACAAACAGGCAAATTTTTTTATTGTTAAAATCTCTCCTTTCTCTGCGCTAACTGTCACTAAGGGACAAGCTTGAATTCATGAAAAGGCTGTAATGCTGAAGTTGGTAGCCAATTAAGTCAATCCGTGAGATGTTTGGATACAAAATATATATTATATCTGTTTACCTTTTGGTTTAGGTAAGTTATCATGTTTTAGAACAACAAAAAAAGAGAGTGTTGACTGTTTCACCTTTGAGGTCAACTATGTATAGAAATGGCGAGTAGATGATAAGAGGGATAAAGGCAGGCTTCATGTGTATCATCCTTTGCCCTCGTGTTTTGTTATGACTGTCTGGGAAGGGATCAAAGTTCATATGTTGCACCAGAGAGGCTCTCCTATCTATTCTTATCACGACTCTAGTTGATGACTTCACGCCTGGCTGGTTGATAGGCACTTATTTTTCTGAACTTAGTACTGTCGTGTGACGTCTGTTGATTATTTTAAACTGCGCGCTTCCTGTTATGCAGCTCACACGCACTTTTCCTTAGCGCAGCCTGATAGTCAATCATCTACCCTATGATGTCACGCATAGCTACTCTGGCGTCGCCGTCGTGCACGCTTCACTGACTCGCGCAACTGATCTGTAGGAGAATCCCTGATTAAAATTGCAATGCCAGGGTTATTTATGTAAGACGGTCTCGGCAACCAGCTCTAGGCCTCGGTAGCCCATGAGTATGTGAAGTATTAGCGCTAGGCTGGTTGCCGAGATTATAACCATGATATGATTCATAGTCGGGAATGTTGTTTCTCAACATGTCCACAATTGATGGTACTTATCTTACAGCTGGTCTTTGGTCTATACCTCCTGAATTGTAGACTATGCTTACATATTGGTAATGACTGATGTAGTGTGCACACACCCTGTAAGATAACATACCATCTGGTACAAAATAATAATATTGTATTAGATATAATAATATAATATCTGTAATATAAAGCCTGGTTCCCATATCGCGTGCGAGATCCCGGCGGTAATCTTGTGCAGCACAACACTTGCGATGCTAGGCTCGGCGGCTTCTGTTGACATAAAGCTGCATCATTAATAATCCCATACCGGTAAAATGTTCGCTCGCCATGCCATTTCAGAAATGCTGACCATCACCTGTACAATGCATTTTGGGAAGGTTTTGCCTGCCGCTTTCCGCGAAAGTTGATCAGTGCTGAACTCTTGTGTTGACCTGTAATGTAAGATACCATGTAGTACACGCAACCTGTAATGTAACATACCATGTAGTACAAGCAACCTCTAATGTAACATACCATGTAGTACACACAACCTGCAATGTAAGATACCATGTAGTACAAGCAGCCTGTAATGTAACATACCATGTGGTACAAGCAACCTGTAATGTAACATACTATGTAGTACGCGCAACCTGTAATGTAAGATGTCATGTAGTACAAGCAAACTGTAATGTAAGATACCATGTAGTACACGCAACCTGTAATGTAACATACCATGTAATACACGCAACCTGTAATGTAACATACCATGTAGTACACGCAACCTGTAATGTAACATACCATGTAGTACGAGCTACCTGTAATGTAACATACCATGTAGTACAAGCAACCTGTAATGTAACATACCATGTAGTACACGCAACCTGTAATGTAAGATACCATGTAGTACAAGCAACCTGTAATGTAACATGCCACGGTATGTACACATCCTATATTGTAACATATTTACTAGGACCTAGCCAGCAAGATATCACATACAGTAGTAACAGTACATTGCCTTCTCTCATAGCAATTTAAAATACTTTTTACCATTCAATTTGGCTTCATTCTAGTTCTCTGTTGCACTAGCATTGAACTTGTCACCTGTACTTCATGTTTGCCTGGCAGTCCAACAGTCAGTCAGTTGAGTCCATAGATGTAACAAATAGGGTTTATTATATCTATAGTTGAGTCAGTCTAATTTGTTAAAAGGAAGAAAGGTTGCTGGCTGTCGTTGCATGTGTAAGTCAAGGAAGTTTAAAGATTGTTCTGTTGCATTCAAATGTTGATTTGAGATGTTTAGTTCTTTTTCGTGTGTGCACCATCGTAAGACTGCAGTGACCAGCTATGTTTACCTCTCAAGACTGTGTGCGCACCATCGTAAGACTGCAGTGACCAGCTATGTTTACCTCTCGAGACTGTGTGCGCACCATCGTAAGACTGCAGTGACCAGCTATGTTTACCTCTCAAGACTGTGTGCACCATCGTAAGACTGCAGTGACCAGCTATGTTTACCTCTCAAGACTGTGTGTGCACCATCGTAAGACTGCAGTGACCAGCTATGTTTACCTCTCAAGACTGTGTGTGCACCATCGTAAGACTGCAGTGACCAGCTATGTTTACCTCTCAAGACTGTGTGCGCACCATCGTAAGACTGCAGTGACCAGCTATGTTTACCTCTCAAGACTGTGTGCGCACCATCGTAAGACTGCAGTGACCACCTATGTTTACCTCTCAAGACTGTGTGCGCACCATCGTAAGACTGCAGTGACCACCTATGTTTACCTCTCAAGACTGTGTGCGCACCATCGTAAGACTGCAGTGACCAGCTATGTTTACCTCTCAAGACTGTGTGCGCACCATCGTAAGACTGCAGTGACCAGCTATGTTTACCTCTCAAGACTGTGTGCGCACCATCGTAAGACTGCAGTGACCAGCTATGTTTACCTCTCAAGACTGTGTGCGCACCATCGTAAGACTGCTGTGACCAGCTATGTTTACCTCTCAAGACTGTGTGCGCACCATCGTAAGACTGCAGTGACCAGCTATGTTTACCTCTCAAGACTGTGTGCGAGCAGAGGTGAATGAATGTGCATCTCAACATTAGATTTGTATGATATGTCATTGTTACTATCACAGCGCAATTGATAAACAAAGTATTTCACAACTCAACAAAAAGTGTGTAAATACGAATGCTGTGTAAACGTATGAGTAGCTTATGCTGATGGAACTGTATATTTATTACTTATAAACAGAAAGTAGAGATTGCAACATTTTGGTTATATATAGTAGTTAGTCTCAAGCGTAACAACCCCGCAACACACTTCTTTTACTATGTGAATAATTTTATTACTCATTGGGTGGACAACTCCTGTCATTTATGTGAGGCACCCCGTATAAGGTTCTACTTATTCCATGGGTTACCTGAGATTTGGTGTTTGATAGGCGATCTCAGTAACTAGTATGACTGGTGGTTTTTACGGTGCACTACTCCCTTCATTCTGGCCAAAATTCGCATCTTGCATTTTGGTCATTATCAATTTTCACCATAGTCACACAGACGGTTGGTCATCATTGCTCAATTGGGTGATGTCCACCGTCATTGCTGAAGCCCTCGCAAGTTATATTAAATGGTGAAAAATCTCCGCCCATACCTAACCTAGCTTTACTAACACCACAAATAGTTTTTTGTTGTCGGAAAATACAAGGAGTAACTTTGTTGTAATAAAACACATATGTAAGGGTTGGATAATTTATGACCTAGTAGTGAGGTTTTCCTAGGATCATTGTTCATTACAATAATGAACATAATATAAATATAATTATTACGTTTATTCTTTTAATGTTGTAAAATAACTATAAACATAAATAACAGCATTTATGTAACATTTAATAACATTTAACATTGGAATTTTATTACATGAAAATCATTCATGTTGTTTTGTTCGCAGAAGTTCACTAGTGGAGAATTGTCACCCGTGTCCTTATTACAAGACGAATCATGGAGTAAATTGGATCAAATCATGATGAAATGTCACGGAGAGACGCTCACGACTCTTGCAGGACTTGGCATTGCGGAGGGCAACCAGGACGATGAGAGTGATGAGGGTCAGATTTGGCAAATGGTTGAGGGTCGCTTGCCATACACCCTCGACATGGTCTAGCTGTACTCGACCAATCAAAATAATGTCCTTCAAACGATTCGTTTTTTTTAAGGACAACTCTGTTATATTAAATAGTATTTAATTAGCTTTATGGCATTCAATGTAGGCTTTTATTTTGCACCGCTATTTGGCTGGTGTCGGTATTTATCTATGATTATGTATAGACTGAGATATAATTCCTTCGGATAGCCGGGGCAGTTTAGATTGTTATAATTTGTGCTGTCAAGTTTTTCATGTATTGTAGCATAGCGGTTGGCTGTCACCATTCCTTTGCATGTGTCGCAGGGCTTCTGGGAAACTCTGACCACATCGCCAAATACTGGCAGCATCGGCTTGGGCCAACAGTGTTCTTCCTGTGTCAGGGTACAAAATTGTAAATAATTTAGTTTGGCTCCGCTACCTTTTTGGAATGATTTTAGGTTTGTTTTGCAATTTTGTATTACCGATTCATTTCAAAGTGCTTTATAGTATTCCGGTGGTTCAGAGTTTCTCAGAGCTAAGCATAGCCAAGGCTCCTACAACATTTATGATTGTACTGTGGTGATAACATTCCGTACCATTGTAGGTCGACTCTGTGTCTGTAATGAACAGAAATACTGTCATCCGTTTAAAATTGTAAAAACTTTCGGTTACTTTTTGGGTCGAATTTTAAAGTTGTGGTGATCCAGTCATTTTTAATCAAGTTCATTACACTTTCAGAAGCTTTGTCTCGCTATGCAGCGTTTAATTGAGTATCAGTAATATGTATACATATAAATAATTACACAGATGTCATATGTCACTGTTGTTGTTTTTAGGCAAAGCATACTTATTCCAATGTCGATCAATGAGTCAAAATATACTTTGCTTCAAACTGATTGGCAGCCTTTATTTTTGCTGTCGGTCATGGGCCGCTGTCCTTGACACACATTTGACTGCCACAAAGTCTACACATGAGAATATTAGATAAATACAGCCCTGGGTTAATACCTTACTTGCAAGCATCAAATGTATTTGATACAGTTTTTGGGGTGCCAATTTTATTTTAAAAAATGTTGCTCGTGAAGGAAAATGGGATCTGAAAGAGTGTACTGAAAATTGACAAAGTGGCCACAGCGTCGCAACGCAAAAAAATGTGATTAGAATTTCATGTAATGATGAAGTTGAAATAAGAATAACAAAACAAAAATGAACATTTTTGAGAGCTTAGCAACCCAATGTACTGACCTTAGCAACCCAATGTACTGACCTTAGCAACCCAATGTACTGACCTTAGCAACCCAATGTACTGACCTTAGCAACCCAATGTACTGACCTTAGCAACCCAATGTACTGACCTTAGCAACCCAATGTACTGACCTTAGCAACCCAATGTACTGACCTTAGCAACCTAATGTACTGACCTTAACAACCCAATGTATTGACCTAACAACCCAATGTACTGACCTTAATAACCCAATGTACTGACCTTAGCAACCCAATGTACTGACCTTAGCAACCCAATGTATTGACCTTAGCAACCCAATGTACTGACCTTAGCAACCCAATGTACTGACCTTAGCAACCCAATGTACTGACCTTAGCAACCCAATGTACTGACCTTAGCAACCCAATGTACTGACCTTAACAACCCAATGTACTGACCTAACAACCCAATGTACTGACCTTAACAACCCAATGTACTGACCTTAGCAACCCAATGTACTGACCTTAGCAACCCAATGTACTGACCTTAGCAACCCAATGTACTGACCTTAGCAACCCAATGTACTGACCTTAGCAACCCAATGTACTGACCTTAGCAACCCAATGTACTGACCTACTGACCTTAATATGGCTCGGATTGGGTTGCTGCACTTATCACCTTAGTGTTCATCAATGCTTAGAATGAGACGTTACAGAGGCAGTTGGTTGGTCTTATAGAGATCAATGCTTAGAATGAGATGTTAGAGGCAGTTGGTTGATCTTAGAGAGATCATGAACTAATCAGGATGAGATCAGGACCAACCAACAAATGTTGCAGCTTTGCAATAGAGTGTTCAAAAAATTGATGTAATTTTTCTCACAGACAGGAACTATACGTCTATAGTGAAAGTACAAACTCGTAAATTGACGGTTCAACCCTCATAATTATAAGGTAAACTAGAATATTGTTTTGAGATGGCTGTTGGTCCGTTCATCCCAATCGTAAACCTTGTCTTTTGATGTGTGCAACTCATGTTCACTTTTTCACACAGGTTCAATTTATCTATTTTGCAGACGAACAGACTTGCGGAAACATTTAGGTTGTCAGTTAATATTGATTAATAGTTTTAGGGCATTCCGTCTGTAGCCAGATAAATGGTAAATACCCAACATGCATGTTTTTTGAGACCGAGCACTTTGGCTTGTCTGCTTGTTGTTCTCATACCACATGAAAGGCTCACAGTTGAAAACATCGATAGCTTCATCTAGTCGATTTTTTTAAAATAGAATTATGAAAAGCTTGCAAAGGAACAGCAGTTGCAGGCAGAGAGATGAAAATGAGCAAATGGAACAAGTATAATGCCAGTATATGATATTCAAATTTTCATTTTTGGAAAAAGCTAAAAACTCGGAGTGGCTATTGGTCGATCCGATAGACAATTGAGAATTAAATGTTGGAACTTTCTCCAAAACTGTGGTATCTTGAGAAAAGTTCTTACTTTTAGGCTATGGGCTGAGCAGGCAAAAGAGCTCTAGAAATGATGTTCCGTTGGCACCCCCTTTCAGTGGCAATTTCTGCAGTGGTTTAGATTAATTTTGGTATGGAGAATTCAAAACTGAAGAGTTGCCGTGGCTGCCATTCCCACTTCTATGAGAAATCTGATAAAAATGATATTTTAGGATTTATCTCTCCTGTAAATAAGATTCTTTCCATAGAAGCATCAGATTTGCAACTTTTATCATAATTATTTTGCAATGATTTAGAATGTCAGTGGTAAATTCAAAATTCATCTTTTATCTATTTTCGAACATTCCATATCCTACGATTGTTACACGCACATGTAAACTATATACATGTACAATGTATATATGTACTTGTGCATATAATTGTATGGTTTAATAGCTTTATTTTACAAAAAAAAATTCAAAACACTATTATTATATTTTATAACCTGACACTGATGAATCATAGAAAATAATAAGATACAAGATTAATGCATTCATGGTTTGAGCTTTGACATGGTATAAGCTTTGACATGACTTGTGTAGCCCCCATACGTGGCTCTCAGGAAATTAATTTGATAAACATTGACTAAGCACCCAGGTCAAACACCTAGTCACTGTCTAGAAAGCTGGAAAAACATTTTTTAAAGAGCCTGAAAGGCCTGTTTCTAATGGTATATGTGCCTTCAACTTGTCTGCAAGGGCTCCCAGATTCACTGAAGACGCTATCTGATACTGACTAACAACAGAAAAATTGTGCTTGGTAGAAGAAAACACAGTGAGGTGAGTATGTTTTTAGACTTGCAATACTTTACTACTCAAACATTTAAGGTGAGATAGCGGGACTCATAATTATTCTATAAAACAATTATTATGTAATTTAATTACATAATTAATAATCATTATTAAAATGGAAGAAGTGCAGACATTGTAATCCGTACAAACCAGCAGTGGTAGCTACTGATCAAGATGCTTGTATTCAGTTTGAGAAATAATTAAATTTTAATCCAGCAAGGCATTGACCATTAGTCTTGCCCTCATTTATCAAATGGACAAATAATGCATGTATTCACTCTAGTTTATTGGTCTAAGCTGACTAAGTGGTGATGATTTCCTCAATGTTGTCCTGGCAATCATTTAGCCACATGAAAAGAGTTGGAAACCTGCTCATCCTGATACATCTTGTCAAGATGAAGATGAGCCACAAAACAGTCACAAGATTCAATTCTGCTGTCCACTTATACACATCAAGACCTACATTTAAACAAGTATGCATGATTTGTGAAAAGAAGGTGTGATATTACTCACACAAATCAACTATATGCAAAGCTGTCCTTCATGTGGCCAAAACTGTCTGCTAGTATGTCCATCCATCCATCCATCCAGTAAATTAACCTAAGATATGATTTCTTCAGTTGCTTTGACTATGATTAAGTAATTGATAAGCAGTTCCCTGTATTGTTTTGCAAACCAACTAGTAACACCAATGATCGGCATCATATTGCCCTACAACCAACTATGGCCCTCACAGGGCCCAGACAGGAGTGGCACACCTGTCTACATATATGCAGATGGATTGAAGAATGCTGCTACCATCAAACAAGAAGAACGTGTACTTTGTAGAACTTTGATCAAGATGTGGTTGCTTTAGCGATGGCCTCTCATTACAAGTGTTATGACAAGTATATCTGCGTAATGTAATTCTCGATACACAACTGCGTAATTGGTGAAAATGTTGATCAATCTTGCCTCAGCAAAATCAATTAAGATTGTTCACTATTTACCTATGGTATCGTGGAACTTTTTATGTAAGGGAACAAGCAGTGAGCTGTGCTTCTAACTGCAGTTTGTGGATATTACAGCCCAGGTTCTCAGAGGGCAAGTGAGTTAGAAACCTTCTCAGAGGACTAGTTCATCTATATAGCAGACATGATCAAACTCTAATAAATGCAGTGATTCCAAGCTATTGAGGATGTGGGGCCATCCTTGTGGATGCCATGGGGCTTATTCAAGCCCTGTCTGCCAGTACCATCCGTCAACTTGCTGATACCATTCTTGATGTGCTTATTGCTCATACTAAGAAGTACAAGGCTGCTTGTGGGGATTTTGTGATCAAAAACTTTTGCAAGAATAGAGCTACTGATGCTACTAAGCTTGAAGGTCAACTTCCAATGTGACAATCTCATAGGTTTGCACGTTTTCTCTAGCTGTGATGCAGTTTCATCCTTTGCAGGCTAAGGGAAAAAGAGTCGTAGGAAACTCGTCAAATTAAGTCGAGTCTGAGAATCATTGAAGTTTCGGGGCAATTTTATTCCCTCTGTGAGACTTACACACGCAGACTCTATGGCCAAGAAGATAATACCCAGGAAAATGGCACAAACTTCAACTGACTAAGGGACAGGCATTTTGTGTCTAGGTCTAGGCCGGTCCCTCCCTTCAATCGCTGAAAAAACATGTGCATTGTGTCAATTATGTAGCAGCTACCTACATGGATCTAAAAAGAGGCAACAACATAGCTTGTCAATGCACCATGTCCTTCTTTACATGGGTGGATACTGAGTAAGAAAAAATATGAGTATGCAGTAAAGTGTCGCACCAGAATCATCGCCCCACCTGATATTCTACAAGCAGTTCTATGGGCGTGTCAAAAATCCAGGTACCGAGGAAACTGATTTGCCGGTATCATGGCAAAGCTGCCTTACACAGAGCTTTGCACATGCGTGCTTTAAGACAAAACTGAAGCGAGAGTAGCAGAAGATGCCGATGGTGAGGACAAGAACTCAACATATTGTTCAAATAGTTAAGATATGTGATATTTTGAAATATCCCAGCTCTTTTTGTAACTGTTGATATTAGCTACTAACAATAGTACTAATAATAATGCTAATAATAATCACCATGTTCACACTGCTTGCAGCGTTCTTATTATTTTCTATGATTCATCGTTGTCAGGTTATAAAACATAATTATAGTGTTTTGAATTTTTTGTTGTTAAATAAAGCTATTAAACCATACAATTATATACACATGTACATATACGTATATACATATGTATAGTTTACATGTGCGTGTAACAATCGTAGGATATGGAATGTTCAAAAATAGAAAAAAGATGAATTTTGACTTTACCACTGACATTCTAAATCACTGCCAAATAATTATGATAAAAGTTGCAAATCTGATGCTTTTATAGAAGTCTTATTTACAGAGGAGATAAATGCTAAAATCTCATTTTTATCAAATTTATCATAGAAGTGGGCATGGCAGCAGCGGCAACTTTTCAGTTTTGAATTCTCCATACCAAAATTAGTCTAAATCACTGCAGAAATTGTCACTGAAAGGGAGTGCCAACGGAAATGCAAGATAAACTGCCTTGGCCCATGGCCTATTTGTGTAAATGACAAAGATCTAGTCACCAAAGGTGAGTAAATCTTAATTTATGGTCACTAAAATGCTTTATATTTCCAACCAAATAGTTGGAAATATAAGCTTTATTCCCAGACATTGAGCATTAAAAATAAGTAACCTTTTAAAATTCATTGTGCATTTTTTTTAGAAGGTAATGTGTGCTACTAGCAATCTTTCCTAGAGTTTTTCATGTATTGGTAATGCAAATGTAGAGAGCGTTACTCGAAACATATTAAGAACATACTGCGTACACGAATTACACTTGATTCCCAACCAGTCAACGCCTCGACTGTGGAAGCACACACAATAAGAGGAAAACCAGTAATTACTACGATCAGGCTCCTGGCGCATGATAGAGACATGATGCTTTCTCCCCTCTATACATAGTAAGTGCAGGCCATGCCTGGCCTTCGTGGTGTATTCAGCGGTGTATGCAGTCATTCACCTATGATTATTATAAGGCATTCTCCGTTGTGCGCAGTTAGGACAACTGCCTGGCAAGAGACTTCATGGTGCCGGCTAACTCATGATTAGCCGGTACCATGTTATGGCACTAGCAAAGGCTATGTTCACTAGTCTGGGAGGGTGACTTGAGCAAGATGCCACATGTCTAACACATTCCTTGGTTACAATGTGTTCTATGTCCTTTCAAACGCAACTATTGCATAGCAAAATCCATGAGAGTGGTGAAAAACTTTTGTATTATGGTGGTAGCTCCAGAGGTGACTGTTTTAAAACCATTTTGAATAATAAGGGTGTTATCTTTGAAATTGATCTTCAGAAATGTTTATGGGTATACAACATGGCATATATGGCTGTATAGCATGGTGTATATGGGTATATAGCATGAGATTTATGGGTATATATCCCATATATACTATATAGCATGACATATATGGGTATATAGCGTGGTATTTATGGGAATATAGCATGGTATTTATGGGTATATAGCATGGTATTTATGGATATATAGCATGACATATATGGGTATATAGCATGGTATTTCCTTACACAACCAGTTAAAGATGTGTTTATATAATTTATTTCCAGAGGCCTTGGCCATTCCAAAGTTATGTGTATAATAATTAAAATTTCAATTTGTAAAATCCAAACTGTATTTTTAGAATACCGTAAAACCTATAATTGAACGCTGTGGCGCTCTATTTTTTAACCTTTCCTTTATAGTGGCGGTCAATTGGAGGCAGCGTTCAAATAGATGCTGGCGGTTTATTTTTCAAACGGCTCGTCTCAATTTTCGAAGATAAATTCAGTCCTATTACGGGTGAAGTGGATGTCACCTATATTTTGCTCTCTTTGTTCAGTGGAGCGATATTAGACTTTTTAGATTCTATAAATCTGCTAACTTACTTCTAACTTGTCAAACATCTCTTTATAAATGTGCATCGAGAAACCGAGAAATACCTTTACCAGTTTATATTTATTGCTTGCAATTGACCTGCGATGATATTATAGCCTGTGTCCTTCTTTGCAATGTGTTGGCATTTTCAATTTTCATTTCATTTTAAATTTGAAGACATATTTTTATTTTATATTTAACATGGTTGAATAAAAGCTCGTTGGTCTCACAAAACTAGCTTTTTATGTGCAATAGAAGTGGAGTTATGAGCATCAATCCATTGTAAGCTGTGTTAAGATAGCCACAATTCCACAAAGATGCTATTAAATAACATGCTATAAATCTGCATATTTATAAGTATATTTATATATCTGCACAATAGTAATCTACCAAATGATACAAATATATATTCATGAACAAGTGACATAAACGAATCATATTAATGTTACACGCAGAAACCAAAAATTCCCTTTTTAAAACAAAAATATTTTGTTCGTTTTCTCGGATAGCTGCGTTTGGATTGTTGCTTTCGAAGGAACAAGCATCTTCTAGTTGTCCAGTACCTTCCACAATATCTTTTGGCCTCAAATATTTTTCTGCACCACCAAACTAGTTGATACTAGTGTCCAAACAATTTTTGACCGAGCAAAACGTTATGCGCTGCATTTAGCACAATTAAAAGTATGCTAGGTAAATGTAACCTTTGGTCCAAAACTCGCGAACCGGTTTTTATACGCACGTTCTTCAAAGTATTAGGACCACGTTAAACAAGGAACTACTATTAGCCTGAGACAATTATTAGTTATTTCTATGGCGTTTTTTTCAAAGTTCCATCTACCATCGTAAATTTAAACTGTTTTATATATATGTACATGTACTTCGAAGTATCAGAAAAGTATCTTTTTCCTTGAGCAAGGAACCGCTATTAGCCTGAGACAGTAATTATTTCTATAGCGCTCCTTTGAAAGTTCACCTACCATCGTAAATTTAAGCCATTTTTATATATGTAGGCTACTTCGAAGTAGAAAGACCGCGTTAAACAGAAAACTACTACTGGCCTGAGACCGTTATTGATAATTGCTATGGTGTTGCTTTCAAATCTTTAACGAAAAAAATGAAATGCTTTGGAATTAACATTGAGAGAATTAATTGTTATTGATATAAACAATTCGTTATTAATATGATTTTGTAGACACTTTTCTACTGATCAGTTGGTATTATGGGCTCATAAAGATCAAATAATGTCAAATTGGCGGATAAATGGAGGTGGCATATTTCTCAACCTTTCTCTAGAGGGTGGCGGTCAATTGAAGGTGGCATTCAAATAGAGGTGGCGTTCAATTAGAGGTTTTAGGGCAATCACAAGTTTTTATTGAAACTGAAGAGGATGTGTCACTCCCTATGCACAAGTAAGGTCAAGCTGTCAAGCAGTCAGTTTAGCTTGCCTCTACAACACTCGTATGCCAAAACATTGCATCTTTCATCTTCTACCTCGCATCTTTTTTAAGCAGCAAACAACTCTGAAGGCGTTCATTTTAACACTGAACCTTGGTCTAACCGGGGTTGTCGCACATTATAACTGCATCATTGTAGCGCTAAGTAACTTTGCAAAGCATTAGAACTTTCTAATGCGCAGTAGACATTTAGTGCGACCACGCACTTACTGTAAATTGTCCGCTGCAATCTTCTGTGCATTCACTTCCACAACACATTACCTGAAACCCAGTACTTCATGCATACTGCAAATGCGCTTTCTTCAAAACATGAAACCGCATGTGCGCTAAAACTGCGCATGAGTAAGATGTTGATATTGTGGATCAACTGACAGTGCCAACTTTACAAGCGTTTAAATAGGAGGCATGATTGGTAGATAATAGTAGATGGCATAATGGTAGATGACAAGTTTTTGAATGAATCTAGATGTCTGCAAAATTACATAAATAATAATATACTATAATAGTTATATTATTATGATTAATAGTCTACTTGGGGTCTAATCACGATCATTATAGTGATTAGCAGTTACAAATATGCTGTTAGTCTTAATAATTATCCTTTGATTTAGGAAGCTTGCGCAAATAATCTGCTGTAGATAGTTATCGGTAATTGTTTATGCATGTTGCACAACTTTCTCAGTTTCACAACCTATGACTTATTTTCAGGATTTAAAATATTTTGTTTAGTCTATGCTGGACATTATTACGGGAATTTCAGAGCAGTTGCATAGTAACACCAAATAATTAATGCATTGCTTGTAACAGCGAAGCTTTCAGTATGACGCATAGAAAAAACATTTCTGTATTGAAAACAACTGCAAAACTTCTATATTATTAAACTTCTATTAATCAAAACAATATTTAAAACTTTACATTATTAACGTTTACACAATTGCAGTTTTTTGGAAATGTGCTATGTTTTATGGAGCCAAACCCGGTGATTATGATTTATTTAGGTTAAAAAATCACAAACAGTCTATAATCAAGTACAACAGCCTGACATGTTGAATATCACACAAAAATAATTTATACAAAGTTTTCGCCGAAACTGGCTTTTGCACAATTAATAACCAAACAAATCAACTTGCAATGTACAAAAACGTCAGTTGACTCGTACTTCTGAAGGGTAAGTCAAGTGCTTGGCAATGACTAGATAGAAGAGTATATAAAATAATGAGATCTTGAAATAGTAAAATTTGTAACCGAAAATAGTTGCTACAAGATAGGCATTTTATACGCTCTTGTTTCATGGATACGCCAGGCAAGTTCTCCTTCGGGATCATTCTTTGTTGCAGCTTGCTTAATGCTACCATTCTGAGAACCACGATCTGTAAGATAAACGAAGGTTTGCCACTTTTATGTGAATTAAACTTGCTTTTAAGCAAGTTTTATGTGAAATTTATGAAATATTGAAAATGCTTTATAATACTTAACATGACATATAAACTGTACAACACAGAGTTACAAAATAGTTTAGCGAAGTTCACTTACTAGGTATGCTGCGATTGTTTGAAGGATATTCCGTCAATGGAAAAGCTAGGCCAAGAGCTTGAGTAGAGCGATGCTCGTCTGAAATCCAAGATGTTATATGTAAGCCTTTTGTGGTCGTTTGAAAACTTTCATATAAACTGTCTATTAATTTAGCAACAGCAAGAGTAGCAACAGCGTACAAAACGCTGACCAACAACATAAAGATGCCTTTGAACAGATTCGCCAAAACCATAATTGATGAAAGAGATCGTTCGATGACGGCTTGTATTGAATGTGTGAATGATAGAAAATTTGTACATGTACTCGTAAACTTTTGTTACAGATAAATTTGAGCTGTATCGCTTGGCGTGTAAAATAATATAATCATGTCTAGGTGAAAACGATCAACATCTTCCTGTAGCTTGCGTGCCCGGTCTTTACATATGACCACCATTAGCGAGCGCTCATATCCGTAATCTATCATGTATCTGACCAATCGAAACGTTGCATAATAAACGTCCTAACCAATAGGACCAATACGATTTTGCAAACCTACCTAGTTTCGTAGCCTGTTGTCAACTTTTGGCTAGTGAATCTATCATCGAGATTAAAGTTAGCGATCATAGTTAATGCTTTTGTAATTAATAAATTTGATTGGCGAATGATGCAAATACCTTATTTTTATTGGCTAGAAGCAAAAAAGCTGAACATTTGCCTCGTAGAAATGCTGTGGATAAGAAAGAGCGCGTATTGCTGAAAAATATACCAGCAGCCGTATGTATCCATCATAGTTCGCTTTATAAACTTCAAGCAAAACAATAATAAATGATGATCATATTTTACTTTCCGAATTAAGCTGTAAAACACGTTTCGTTTTCTCAAGCTACATGCTGTTGATATGCAAAATTCGAAGCACATCCGAAAACTATTGGTAATAGCCATTCAGTCAGTTTTCAATCGCAACACGTATATTGCCGTATATTCTAGCTGTGAATGAATTAAGATTTTTTTGGAAGCAGTGTTGCAGTTTTCTGCTTCGAAAAATATTACAAGGTATAAGCCGATTCGTTATATTTACTTAGACGGTAGGGTATAAATGTCATACATGAGATAAACATAGAAAAACTTGATATTATCCCGCTGCAACAAAAAAACAGCAACAGTGGCTACGCTTGCTGATGAGAATTTTCAGCTTGGAAGAGATCTATTCTGTTTCAACAAAATCATACAATGAAATTATGAATCCACCAGACAACTTCATCCAAACTCTCATGGTCTCAGTGTCTAGGCCAGCCCATCTCAGTGCAAACCACAACAGTGTATCACAATAGCTTTCTCCCTAAAAACGACAGAGAAGAAAAAGAAGCCAGCAAAACAAAAGCCAGTCACACAAAGCAGCAGTGCACTACACTTCTGCACAAAAGTGTGGCTAAGCCTGTGCTGGTCTGAATAAATGCTAAAAATGATTCTAGCTTTTGGAAACTTGACATAAGGTATATATTCATAAATAATTTTTAAATTTCTCAGTCATAGTTGAAGTGCACATTATTGATAAGTCCAAATGCTAACTGACGGTATTCGTTATTTTACCATCAACCCACATTTGCAGTTTGCTGGATAACTTTGTAAAGTGTGGGTATAACCCAGTGCTTGTCTTCATATCAAACAGACAACATTGCAGACTCAGTCAAGCAGAAATGTAAGATAGCATGTATATTGCCTAAGTGTTGTTTTTTTCTGAACTTAGTAAAGTAAAATGTTGACACATGTCATTTTCATGGTTTTAACAACCATATTCTTTGAATCAATTTTGCAATTCAGTTGCCAAAGCAAGAATTTGATTTTTAAACACCTAAGGATTGATGGTCGATCTGCTGACATTCAGGGTGCCGGAATCCAAGATTTTAGATGTTAGAACTGTTGCTTCACGCTGATTTTAGAGCCTTTCCTCTGCCACATCTGTTCTTAGGATCACACGTCATTCCATGTCATTTCATTTGTTAAAAAGGCATATTTTTTTGGATTTACTCACAGATTTTGTCAATTTTCTGCCATTGTTAGAGAGCACAGATACATAGATACACAAAATAGATTAAGCTGAAGCTAGCCACGAAGACTGAAGGTAACCTTACATTTTGTATACTATAGCTCCATTAATCTCTGTAGGTTTTCCTACAGAGTTGCTTTCTCTCATTAAGGATAATTTAGCCCGATTTTCTCCAGAACCTACAGTTAATATCGAGTCTTTAGCTAGCTTAAAAGCCCTTGGTTCAATGAGTTACAACACCATTTTACATCAATAGAGAATCGGTTTGATTAAAAGTTTATTGTTGAAAGCTTTTGCATGAAAAAGTATACGGTAAAGTGGTGATTCACTTTGGCTATATAATTGTAATATGGTCTCAGCTATCAGTTTTTAGACCAGTCAACCATTGGTAATGCATATGATAATTATAAGTTTATACAGTAATAACAATCAGCTACATTTGTATTCATGTCGGTTTCTTATTTTAGGCTAAATGGCTGATGTAAGTGCTGCCTTCCAGCAGCTACGACCCATCTGTATACTAGTCACTCAAGAACATAATCTGACAGCCATTACCAATTTAGAGCAGATGCTGTTAAAGAAAACTTTCAGTGACAGCGTCTTGCAAGAGTTGCATGAATATATTGCATTTCCACTTCGGCTTGTTCTCAAGCAATACGCTGCACGGTTGGTCAATTTCGTCAAACTAAATCCTTATGGTTGTCCAAACACTTAACTAATGTGTCCTGTAATTCTCTACCTGGCAGCTTTGATAGACATTTATTTTATATTACCTTCTTATCTTTGCCAAGAAAGTGCATTTACAAGTTTGCATATTCAAAGGCTAAAGCATTCCAGCGGTCATCTCAGCGGTTGGACTACAGTAGAGACAGTAGAGCAGACTACAGTAGATGTGTTGAGCATTTGAGTCTCATAAAGGAAACTCGACTGTAATTTTTTGCTGTATTTAGTTGTTTACTACGGGATGAGCAGCGTCTTCACCCGTAAGGATACAATAAGCTTGAGATTAATAGAGGAAATAAAGATTTCTTTTTCATTTAATATCATTGTTCTTTAGTTGCATCAGGCAATTTTTTGTTATCTCACTCGTTCTTGTTTACAAGTTACGTGAAAAAAGCAAGAGTAATGTTTTTAAGAATTTGTAGTGTTTTATGTGTGGTATTCGGTTCTAAGTTGAATATATAAACATACATGCATATAAATATGCATATTATTTGCATATGGTTTTTAGTGACGAAGCTGTCTGCGTCAAATCACTGGAATGCCTCACCACATTACTCAGCAAAGTCTCTATTCAAAAGGCTAGCATATTCCTTGATTTATTTAGCAACATTCTGCACTTCATTTCTTCACCCAATAGGAAGGCTGGTAAGATATTATATCTGCAGATGTCATCCAATAGGATTCAGCATATCATTCTCGGCCAACAAGAAAGCAAATACTTTTTAATTTTTGGCTGCCATTTCATGAGTTTTATACTTATGATTGCTGTTCAACGAGAAAACAAACAAATTATAAAATTTATTCTGATTGCCTGCATAAGATGTCAGTATAATTTTAGACTTGAACTTTCTATTCAAAAGGTAAAAAAAACAACTATTAAATTTCAAACGAATTCTGACAGTTGTATATTGGCTTGCAGTAACATACATGTTTACATTAATAAAAAGGCTATTCAATAAATAAGAAGAATTTATCTATGAAAAAAGTTCTATTCACCGTTACCATTCTTTTGCAAATCTCACCTTCCCGTTACCTGAAATTTCATGACTGATCTCTGTTAAATTCTGGAGCACCATTTTTAGTCGACAATTTTGGAAAACCTCAAGAAGAGCCCTTTAATCTGCAAAAGTAATCATGTCAGTCATGAGTAAAGATTACGTAAACTATCAACTTTCAACCATTATTATTCAACCATTATATATATTATGCTTCTACTTATAATATAGTTTTTATAAATAAATTCACCTTATTTATTGAAAGGTCTCAGTAATTATTAAAATGCTCAAGGTTAAACACATTGATAGTGGATTGAATGCATATGTCCATGCATGTATGATTAGTTAGGAGATTACATTAAGTTTGATATTTAAAGAATAGAGAAAGCATAATATTATTATGCTTTATTATTTATCTTGAGGTGTTGACTGATGTTCTAAAAAAAGAATCAAGGAGATTGACCAACCAGAAGCTGAGATATAGCCAGCTAAACACAGGTCTACCACAAAACATAAGTGTTTTGGTAATCATCAATATATGACGTATGAAATCGACTTGTGTGCCATTGGTCAATTAAGCCAATTAATGCGCTCTCCTATAACAATCACAGCGTTTTAATTGGTTTAATCCCTGGAAGTATAGAACAATCAAATTGGGCCTAACAATCATTGCTCTGAATTCCGAACCAGTCTCTCTGACGTGTAGATTAGTTTTAGAATAAAATAATTACACGCATCTATTATTTCGCAACATTCTGCTATCACTTTCTACAAATTATATTAGTTACATCATTATTCTATACGCAGTTATATTATTATTTTGTATAATATGCATTATGATTATTATATTAATCATAAAAATAATCATAGATAAGATAATAGATCAATAGAAAAATCAAATCAAAAGTTATTGTTTTTTTTTCTTACAGCAAGAGCAGCACGGTCAAGTTATTCTTTTTAAGATTATGGCTGTAGTGAACTTACAGTCTGTTAATAGTGACGCTAATCATGAAAATCAACTGAATGCTGCAGTAGATACACAATAGAAAAATGATGATTGAACAAAAATTCACATTCTTATTCTAAATGACCTGCAATCGCGGATGTCGCATATAGACTATCCACGCGCCGTTTGTTGAACAGAGGATCTTCGGAGCATATCCGTGGAGATCGAGTTAAAATTTGAAGCACAATAGTCAAAATCTGCTCTTCAGTTTTGAAAAATCATGGCGAGGGGTTGTGGGCAAATGCCTTTACCACACAATGTTTGCTTGATTTTCCTGATAAACCAGAGCTAGTCTGTAAATTATTTACTATCGCGAGAAGCATTTCACATCTCGCAGCCAAAACAATCATTTTACGTAACGGCGGTAAGGGTGCGCAACTCCGGCACATGAACATTAAGTCGATTTCATATGTCACAGTTTTCGGGATTTTCGAAGGGTTTTTCCTCTGATTCTTTATTAGGTAGATCTGTGTTTGGCTGTCTATATCTCAGCTTCTAGTGGGTCAATCTCCTTGATTCTTTTTTTAGAACATCAGTCAACACCTCAAGATAACTAATAAAGCATAATAATATTATGCTTTCTCTATTCTTTAAAGTCTTCCAGTATAATCTTTGATAGCTGTGCATTTAGGAATTGGATTTGAGATGTCATTGTATGGCTTTATTAACACTATTAACACTGTCGACTGTCAATAATCAAATCGTCAAAAGTTTACAAATCACTGTGTGGTGCGTGTGCAGCTTTACAAATCACTGTGTGGTGTGTGTGCAGCTTTACAAATCACTGTGGTGTGTGTGTAGCTTTACAAATAACTGTGTGGTGTGTGTGCAGCTTTACAAATCACTGTGTGGTGCATGTGCAGCTTTACAAATCGCTGTGTTGTGCGTGTGCAGCTTTACAAATCGCTGTGTGGTGTGTGTGCAGCTTTACAAATCGCTGTGCGGTGCGTGTGCAGCTTTACAAATCGCTGTGTGGTGTGTGTGCAGCTTTACAAATCGCTGTGTGGTGTGTGTGCAGCTTTACAAATCACTGTGGGGTGTGTGTGCAGCTTTACAAATCACTGTGTGGTGCATGTGCAGCTTTACGAATCACTGTGTGGTGCGTGTGCAGCTTTACAAATCACTGTGTGGTGCGTGTGCAGCTTTACAAATCACTGTGTGGTGCGTGTGCTGCCATGATCTGTTCTTTTATATTGTTTCCTTGTTTTTAGGATTCCCCGAAGAGGTGAAGCTGGCTGCTGTGGAGGCACTGAACCCGCTGTTTGCTAATTGTCTAGTAAGGTCTGTGTAAGTCTCTAGTAAGGTTTGTGTACGTCTCTAGTAAGGTCTGTGTAACTCTCTAGTAAGGTCTGTGTACGTCTCTAGTAAGGTCTGTGTAAGTCTCTAGTAAGGTCTGTGCACGTCTCTAGTAAGGTCTGTATAAGTCTCTAGTAAGGTTTGTGTACATCTCTAGTAAGGTCTGTGTACGTCTCTAGTGATGTCTGTGTACGTCTCTAGTGATGTCTGTGTACGTCTCTAGTGATGACTGTGTACGTCTCTACTAAGGTCTGTGTACGTCTCTAGTAAGGTCTGTGTACATCTCTAGTAAGGTCTGTGTACGTCTCTAGTGATGTCTGCGTAAGTCTCTACTAAAGTCTGTGTACGTTTCTAGTAAAGTCTGTGTAAGTCTCTAGTAAGGTCTGTGTAAGTCTCTGGTAAGGTCTGTGTAAGTCTCTAGTAAGGTCTGTGTAAGTCTCTAGTAAGGTCTGTGTAAGTCTCTCGTAAGGTCTGTGTAAGTCTCTAGTTTGTCAAGAGTGTACATAAGGTTTGCTCCGCTGTCAGAAAAGATACTTTGAAATTATGTTTTTATGCTTACATACAGTATCATACTCTCTGCAATAGGTCAATAGGCCATGTCAGCAATGACTGCCCTATTGTTTTCTTATCACTCACTTAGAGTTGTACTTTCTTGTCATCTATCTGTTTCTACTTTTTGTGGCATAAAGTTTTTATTTCTTGATTTAATTTCAACTGAGTACCAAAGCGGAAACACCGCAGCACTAACTTTTCTAGGTCAGGTAATACACGAGTTGGTAATTTGACTACTTTTCTGAGGCATTTCGATGGATTTAGGAGACTCTGGCTTTTTACTCCATCTGTACTCGTTTTCTCAGCAGTGCAGAGCGGTAGTCTAGCAGGCAGGAAATGGTCTAAACTAAATGATATTTTTGTTCTGCTGTTAGCCCAAAAATAAGTTCTTTCGTCCCTGCTCTTGAGTGGTACTACAGCGCACCATCTCACTCTCTGAGAGTTTGGTTTTAGACTTTTGTCAGGTGTTTTACTTCATTTCGACTGAATGCCCAGATTTATCCTCTTAGTTTTTCCTGTTTAATAACTAGTAATTTGATCCAGGCAGCAGGTTGTATCTTTCTTCATGTTTAGTGGATGGCAGATACTCAGTACTTGGCCTAACCTGTACATCTATATACTGTATATATATGTATATATATACTGTATATATATATACTGTATCTCTGTGTCTCTGGTAGTATATACAGTATATATATATATATATAAAATATATATACAGTATATATATACAGTATATATATACATATATATACAGTATATATATATACAATATTCTACAGAGAGGCGAGCTAACCATTACTTCATGCTATGGAATAATTGTGTGGAATAACTTATGCAGCGCTTGCGAAAATATTATTGGTTGCTATTAGTGCACTTTGAAGATCATGATTGCGTGAGAGATGAAAATGTAATATTTTTTCTAACGCTGGCTTAAATTATAATAACAGCTCTTAGTATAGTAAGTTACTAGCTTAAGTTATTTAAATTCATTGGGTAAAACAACTTGAGCAATTAAAAATAAATTTTCTTTGCAAAAGCCCACACAGTTTGAACCATTTTGTATTACCAGTGTAACGCAAAGCATTCGGCTAGTCATATATAAAACGTAGAAGATTGTTATAAACTTTTAGATGATCGCTAAATAACATATATGAGATTTGATGCTGTATGATCTGTACATGTATAGCAAGCTATTAACTTTTTGTATTTTTGAGAGAAATGTCTTACATTGGGCTACAATTGATATTTTAGCTGCTACTCTACTCTGCTGAAAGAATCATTACCGCTCTATGGCGGGCTTGTGGCAGGCCTGCTTGACATCACTGCAAAAGAGAAGCTCATAAAACTTAGATTATTCTCGCTGCAGCTTCTTCTTGTGTTACTGAACAGCCGAAGGGGTAAGATTGGTTGTGCTGATTTGCAAAGAAAATTAGAATTGTATCGGTAGCTTTTTCTAAAGAGAGAAAGTATAGCTATGTGTATGTGGGTGGTGTAATATTTTGTGACTGCATTAGAAATGAAATAAGTCTAGAAGCGGTAGTAATGGAGTGGCGTGGATGTGGAACAAGTGAAATGAAGTGAAGCCACATTTCAGCAGGCAAAGTGAGACAGAAAAAATGAAATCAAACGTAAATAGAGGAAATGAAACTATGCATATACAGAGGATGTTGAACCACGTACAGAGAGAGAAAATGTGACGATGTGCAATAAGAGGAAGTGAAACTATACATATACAAAGGATGTTAAACCACGTACAGACAGAAAGAATGTGACGATGTGCAATAAGAGGAAGTGAAACTATACATATACAAAGGATGTTAAACCACGTACAGACAGAGAAAATGTGACGATGTGCAATAAGAGGAAGTGAAATTATACATATACAGAGGATGTTGAACCACGTACAGAGAGAGAAAATGTGACGATGTGCAATAAGAGGAAGTGAAACTATACATATACAAAGGATGTTAAACCACGTACAGACAGAAAGAATGTGACGATGTGCAATAAGAGGAAGTGAAACTATACAGATACAGAGGATGTTAAACCACGTACAGACAGAGAGAATGTGACGATGTGCAATAAGAGGAAGTGAAACTATACATATACAGAGGATGTTAAACCACGTACAGACAGAGAAAATGTGACGATGTGCAATAAGAGGAAGTGAAACTATACATATACAAAGGATGTTAAACCACGTACAGACAGAGAAAATGTGACGATGTGCAATAAGAGGAAGTGAAATTATACATATACAGAGGATGTTGAACCACGTACAGAGAGAGAAAATGTGACGATGTTCAATAAGAGGAAGTGAAACTATACATATACAAAGGATGTTAAACCACGTACAGACAGAAAGAATGTGACGATGTGCAATAAGAGGAAGTGAAACTATACATATACAAAGGATGTTAAACCACGTACAGACAGAGAAAATGTGACGATGTGCAATAAGAGGAAGTGAAATTATACATATACAGAGGATGTTGAACCACGTACAGAGAGAGAGAATGTGACGATGTGCAATAAGAGGAAGTGAAACTATACATATACAGAGGATGTTAAACCACGTACAGACAGAAAGAATGTGACGATGTGCAATAAGAGGAAGTGAAACTATACAGATACAGAGGATGTTAAACCACGTACAGACAGAGAGAATGTGACGATGTGCAATAAGAGGAAGTGAAACTATACATATACAGAGGATGTTAAACCACGTACAGACAGACAGAGAGAATGTGACGATGTGCAATAAGAGGAAGTGAAACTATACATATACAGAGGATGTTAAACCACATACAGACAAAGAAAATGTGACGATGTGCAATAAGAGGAAGTGAAACTATACATATACAGAGGATGTTAAACCACGTACAGACAGAAAGAATGTGATGATGTGCAATAAAAGGAAATGAAACCAAATAAAACAAATATACAAGTAAAAATAATGAAAACCAGGAAACCAAACTGCGCGCAAAAACAGCGAGTAAAGAACAGCAAGTAAGTCAGTCACGTGTATGTACGCAATACTTATGTTCATCCTGGAATTAAAGTATCATGCAGATTTTGTAAGTAAAATATACTTTTGTGTAAGTTTTTTGCTGGTTATTTTGAGAAGTCGGATGGATTTCAGGTGGATTTGCTTATGATAAACCATGTTAAACTTATATTTGCACACTAGCGATATAAAATATGTGCCTTGCTCATTCTTGCTAAAGGCGATTTTTTTTATTTGTTCTCACTTCAAAAAGGTCATATTTGACTTTTACTGTAATAAAAACACTTGCCTGATCTGAAGACAAGCATAATCTCGCTTTTGCTATCCACATTCTTGTTCTGCTCCAAGTGCACTTTTTAGCAATAATGGATCAATCTAACAATGTTTGGTTAACAATTTTTTTGAAATTATGGTCAGGTTCTCGAGTTCAGCCATTTGATAATAGCAACGCATATTTGGTTTCTTTTAGTTTTAATATGTATTTTGTTCTGTTTTGAGTGATACATGAAACATTAGAATATTAGAATATGGGTATGCTATGGCTACTAGATAAGGAGTTGACTGAGCTTCTTGAGCTGATTATACCAAGTTATCTTCCTGGCATCTCTCTCAATCTAACCAAAGTCATCACCGCCTCTGGAGAGAAGTCAAAGATCTTAGTGGTAAGTCATCAGGCCATCGTATTTCATCAGCGTACAACTACAACCTCTCCGTATTATTATTTGTGTAGCTAACAATAAGACGGAGAGGTCAGAGTGTTATGCTCTCTAGTACCTGGCAATCCTGTGTGTCATGAGCGATCATCACTCGTGTCATTAAAGGGGGTGACCAACGCGTTTGAATGGTGTTGGTCATAGACCGTCAGTCGAGCTAACCGATTGTTAAGAGTTTAAATCCTGCTTGCAACAATGTTTTATTTCAAACTATTGCCATGGCCGAAGAGTATGACAGACAGCGAAGGAGCAAATGAATACACACTATAGCATTAATATATAGAAGATTATGGTTATAATATAACTATTCCGGGATCACTATTACTGCCCAAGTATAGCTGGAGTCAAATCTCTACATACATACAGACTTCAGTTTTTCCAAGATCTGTTTCATATGTTAAAACCATCGTTTTTTGAGTTAGGTATTTCCATAAGACTTCACTGTAATTTGTTTAATTGGTTCCACAACTCACAAACTTATGATAACTTGAATTGATAGAAATTATGTTATATTAAATATGTAAAAACTTAAATGTGATAATGCTGAATTGTATGTAAAAACAAAATTAATGAAATGATAATCATTGAAAAAGGTTTATTGCTGCTACAGGATGTTAGAAACATCCAAACGCATCTGTAGGCACAACAATGCTTAGGATTGGAGATAGAGGTGGTTATAGAGATGCGCATCGTAACTGACTTTAGACTAGTTGAAGTCTACACTAACTTACCTCACATGAATGATCTAGATGTCTGTGTCTATAGTTTCTACCTGCTTCTTCACTTTTACAAATAATACTGCAATGGTTTGAGCAATGTGCACTACAAATTATTTTAAGTGTAGCATAATTTTACATCATATGTTGGACATTCAAGTATTGAGGTGGTCATATGAAGAGGTTTGACTGTATCAAGTTTTTACAAATGTTAGTAGCTTCTGTTGAAGAGTGATTCAGGATACTTGACAACACTATAGTGTGTGATCATGCGCTTTACCTAGCTCCCCTATGTAGGGTAGTGTGATAACAGGCTGTACTTGACAACACTATAGCGGTGTGATCATGTGCTTTATCTAGCTCCCCTATGTAGGGTAGTGTGATAACAGGCTGTACTTTACAAGACTATAGTGGTGTGATCATGCGCTCTACCTAGCTCCCCTATGTAGGGTAGTGTGATAACAGGCTGTACTTGACAACACTATAGTGGTGTGATCATGCGCTTTACCTAGCTCCCCTATGTAGGGTAGTGTGATAACAGGCTGTACTTGACAAGACTATAGTGGTGTGATCATGCGCTCTACCTAGCTCCTCTATGTAGGGTGGTGTGATAACATATCTGTTGTGCGTACAGGCAGCTCTGGAGTTGATGCAGAGCACACTCATCACCTCCCTCTCAGGAGACCAGGACTGCAGTGAAGATGCTAAACACTTTATCAACTTGTCTTCAGGTTCGAGTTTTATACCTCTCTTCAAGACTAGCGATGCGGTAGCTGCCAGCATCGCCAGTCGTGCATTGCCAGTCTGTGCAGCAGAGGAGCAGAGGGAGTTGATGGCATTCAATTCCTAACATTTATGGGTAACCAAATCAAATCTAGTAACATTTAACCAGTCATATAGATTTATGGATGGTGACCTCTTACTGTTGAAAATATGTCACTTTTTACTAGCGTTATCAGGGTTGGCACGAAAAAGTCAAATCATCTAAATCGTCGAATGACTTAGATGAATTTAAATTATCCAAGTCATTGATCTAAATCATGATTTTTTCGCAAAATAATCATTATTTTTTAGTTTTTCACAATTTTGTGTTTCTTGACAAACAATCTTGTTTTGATGTGTGCTTAACAAATCTGTAAACATTCCTCTGCTGTGAATTAGCAAGTGTGATGGAGATGATCGACTGCAGGTGTAGTACTATGATCGACTGCATGGGGAAGTACTATGATCGACTGCATGGGGAAGTACTATGCCACAAAAGGACTTTAAAATTAGGATGTGTGAGTTTATTTAGTAAACCTCGAAGTGTGATTAGTTAATTGTGAGGTAACAACTGTACATGGTACAGTCCCCCCTACTCTGTTTAATGAATGATATTATGACTTCCCACCTTTTGCTACAATCAGCTCAAGTGCAATCATTGAAGAGTATTCTCCACCTTTGCTTTCATTCATTCAACAAAAAGAAACTGGCTAGCTACTAAACTCCTACTAAAATGCTGGTATTTATATTTCACATGACCAACTGCATCGATCACACCAAAGAAAATTGTGCTTAAATATTTCATAGTGTATTTTTATGTAAAACTACTAATAGCTCTACCCAACTAACTTACATATAGTTTGTTGGGTAGAGCTATGACACATTATGATTTTATACGGCTGTTGAATGTAAGAAATATAAGAAGTTGTCAGATCAAAGCATGTAAGTCACTAAGACTGAAGGGCTCACCAACATTCTGATGTGCAGAGTAATGCACCGACAGGCATAACCAAAATTGAGCCGAAAAATATCAAATTTATCAAAAAGTTCACAGAAAACAAGAAAAGTTGATTTCAATTAAAAAACTACTCTATTTCCAAAAGAATATCATGAATTTTTCCCACCCTGGGCCTTCAAGTCTGTGTAGGTTGGGAGAGCCAGGTTGCTAGAGATAGTCAGGCGACAGTTGAAGGGCTCTCACTAGCACGCTTCATCGTTTTGCATTTGAAAGTTTCAGCCAAATTTATTGTTACATAAAATGAGGGATAATTGTTAGTGCTTTATGACATCACATAAACTTGTATATGAGAATTGCTTTGCATCTTAACTCCTAAATTTAGTCTGTACTCAGCATCTATCAACAAGGTCAGTTTACCATTTCAGCAGTACTTTAAGTAAGAGGTGCGTATACTTTACTTCTGACTGGCTCTGCTTCTTTAGCCTAATGAATATATAGTATTGTTGTTTTAGGAGATGGCAAATTCATTGTGAGTAAGACCAAGGAATGGTATGACCAAGTATCCAAGAATATATCAGCAGTTGTTAAGAAGGTGGCAGGGGTCTGCATGAACCACCCGATTTACTCGGTGAGGTTGGGCTTGCTCAAATGGTCTCATAGGATACTCTTGAATTGCAACTGGTAAGAAACCTCATTCAAGTATGGGGATTTAAATATCAGCAAACATAGATAGGGATTTGATGGTATGAAGAAGGGCTCTGACTCCATTCCAAAAATAGAATGGATAACTCTTCCGCATTCCTGTTACCGGTTATGTCCATTTTGCTACTGCTAGTTGTTGAAGACTGATAAGCATGTCGATTGGCGGGTGTTGCCTTCTCTTGCTGTCACTATATTGGCTCTCAGTAGTTTCGTAAACATTCACATATACGAAGTTTCCACACAGTGATAGCATAGTGACACACCCCCATTTGGGGCATAGATTAATATCATAGTGACACACCGCCATTCGGGGCATAGATTAATATCATAGTGACACACCGCCATTCGGGGCATAGATTAATATCATAGTGACACACCGCCATTCGGGGCATATATTAATATCATGGTGACACACACGATGCGCCATTTTGTGCCATGGAAACAGCCTTAGGGATCAGCGAGGGTTGCACATGTCATGTCTATACATGTATATATAATGATACTAGGGGCCAGCGAGGGTCACACATATCATGTCTATACATGTATATATAATGATACTAGGGACCAGCGAGGGTCACATATGTCATGTCTATACCTGTATATAATGATACTAGGGACCAGCGAGGGTCACATATGTCATGTCTATACATGTATATATAATGATACTAGGGGCCAGCGAGGGTCACACATATCATGTCTATACATATATATATAACGATACTAGGGACCAGCGAGGGTCACATATGTCATGTCTATACCTGTATATAATGATACTAGGGACCAGCGAGGGTCACATATGTCATGTCTATACATGTATATATAATGATACTAGGGACCAGCGAGTGTCACACATGTCATGTCTATACATATATATATAACGATACTAGGGACCAGCGAGGGTCACATATGTCATGTCTATACCTGTATATAATGATACTAGGGACCAGCGAGGGTCACATATGTCATGTCTATACATGTATATATAATGATACTAGGGACCAGCGAGTGTCACACATGTCATGTCTATACATGTATATATAATGATACTAGGGGCCAGCGAGGGTCACACATATCATGTCTATACATGTATATATAATGATGCTAGGGACCAGCGAGGGTCGCACATATCATGTCTATACATGTATATATGATGATACTAGGGACCAGTAAGGGTCACACATATCATGTCTATACATGTATATATAATGATACTAGGGACCAGCGAGGGTCACACATATCATGTCTATACATGTATATATAATGGTACTAGGGACCAGCGAGGGTCACACATATCATGTCTATACATGTATATATAATGGTACTAGGGACCAGCGAGGGTCACACATATCATGTCTATACATGTATATATAACGATACTAGGGACCAGCGAGGGTCACATATGTCATGTCTATACCTGTATATAATGATACTAGGGACCAGCGAGGGTCACATATGTCATGTCTATACATGTATATATAATGATACTAGGGACCAGCGAGTGTCACACATGTCATGTCTATACATGTATATATAATGATACTAGGGGCCAGCGAGGGTCACACATATCATGTCTATACATGTATATATAATGATGCTAGGGACCAGCGAGTGTCACACATGTCATGTCTATACATGTATAAATAATGATACTAGGGACCAGCGAGGGTCACATATGTCATGTCTATACATGTATATATAATGATACTAGGGACCAGCGAGGGTCACACATATCATGTCTATACATGTATATATAATGATACTAGGGACCAGCGAGGGTCACACATATCATGTCTATACATGTATATATAATGGTACTAGGGACCAGCGAGGGTCACACATATCATGTCTATACATGTATATATAATGGTACTAGGGACCAGCGAGGGTCACACATATCATGTCTATACCTGTATATAATGATACTAGGGACCAGCGAGGGTCACATATGTCATGTCTATACATGTATATATAATGATACTAGGGACCAGCGAGTGTCACACATGTCATGTCTATACATGTATATATAATGATACTAGGGGCCAGCGAGGGTCACACATATCATGTCTATACATGTATATATAATGATGCTAGGGACCAGCGAGTGTCACACATGTCATGTCTATACATGTATAAATAATGATACTAGGGACCAGCGAGGGTCACATATGTCATGTCTATACATGTATATATAATGATACTAGGGACCAGCGAGGGTCGCACATATCATGTCTATACATGTATATATAATGATACTAGGGACCAGCGAGGGTCACACATGTCATCTCTAAACATGTAAATATAATGATACTAGGGACCAGCGAGGGTCACATATGTCATGTCTATACATGTATATATAATGATACTAGGGACCAGCGAGGGTCGCACATATCATGTCTATACATGTATATATAATGATACTAGGGACCAGCGAGTGTCACACATGTCATGTCTATACATGTATAAATAATGATACTAGGGACCAGCGAGGGTCACATATGTCATGTCTATACATGTGTATATAATGATACTAGGGACCAGCGAGGGTCACATATGTCATGTCTATACATGTATATATAATGATACTAGGGACCAGCGAGGGTCGCACATATCATGTCTATACATGTATATATAATGATACTAGGGACCAGCGAGGGTCACACATGTCATCTCTAAACATGTAAATATAATGATACTAGGGACCAGCGAGGGTCACATATGTCATGTCTATACATGTATATATAATGATACTAGGGACCAGCGAGGGTCGCACATATCATGTCTATACATGTATATATAATGATACTAGGGACCAGCGAGTGTCACACATGTCATGTCTATACATGTATATATAATGATACTAGGGACCAGCGAGGGTCACATATGTCATGTCTATACATGTATATATAATGATACTAGGGACCAGCGAGGGTCGCACATGTCATGTCCATACATGTATATATAATGATACTAGGGACCAGCGAGGGTCACACGTATCATGTCTATACATGTATATATAATGATAGTAGGGACCAGCGAGGGTCGCACATATCATGTCTATACATGTATATATAATGATACTAGGGACCAGCGAGGGTCACACATATCATGTCTATGCATGTATATATAATGATACCAGGGACCAGCGAGGGTCACACATATCATGTCCATACATGTATATATAATGATACTAGGGACCAGCGAGGGTCACACATGTCATGTCTATACATGTATATATAATGATACTAGGGACCAGCAAGGGTCACACATGTCATATCTATACATGTATATGTAATGATACTAGGGACCAGCGAGGGTCACACATATCATGTCTATGCATGTATATATAATGATACCAGGGACCAGCGAGGGTCACACATATCATGTCTATACATGTATATATAATGATACTAGGGACCAGCGAGGGTCACACATATCATGTCTATACATGTATATATAATGATACTAGAGACCAGCGAGTGTCACATATGTCATGTCTATACATGTATATATAACGATACTAGGGACCAGCGAGGGTCACACATATCATGTCTATTTTTCTACTGCAGTTATTTGGAAGGATGTCAAGGCGTCCTCTTAGATGTAATAACGCACAGCATATGTGACGTGCATGAAGAGTTGTCCTCTCACAGCCAGGCTAGCCTCAGGGATGTACAAGATAAAGTTGAAGGGGTGTCTGAGGTGTTGAAACAGAGGCTGTATGATGTTGTTACAACTTTACCGAGAAAGGTGTCTAGATATAGTGAGTGGGTCTAACGATTGGATATACAGCATAGATCCATGGCGCGGCATTTGATAATCCGTTCTTGTTGCAGCTAGCGTAATTCAATTCTCATTCTTATAGCAAATATTTGTTATCTTGTTGACTAATTAGAATAGGTCTAATCGTGATGATTGCGGGTAACATATAAAATTTGTTACTTTTTCTAGCTGATTCTGACGGTAGACGGACCAGCATGAGGGTCCGTCTACCATCATACTCTATGCAATATTATTCTGGATAACGTTTAATCCTGAGTTCATATGGAGAACTACACTTTTGTATACCAACTATACCTTGCTTTATCATCACTTCTAGTAACAAATTTCGTGAGGAACTATGTAAAACATTGTTAAAATATTTCTCGCAGCGTACAAAGTAATATTTAACATGCCACGTAAAATGTTTTGAAATTTTATAGTTTCGTTAGTCAAAATAACAAAATTGTTAGAAAATCAATTGTGAAAATAATTACAAATACAGAATTTGATGTTAATGTAAGCTACTGTATATCTAGTGTTAGTTCAATCAAGTTTGATCTTGTATAACTAAACATGGTCTTGCCAAGATTACACCTCTATTCGCACCTTCCTATGATAAAGTGGTGATAAAAAGAATTAACTTATCGCTACTATAAATGAACCGGAGTAGCTTTTCTACCCATTAATTCTAGCAGTTTTGTTGTACTTTGCTAATCAAAGCATCTTTGTGTTTGGGTCGAAAGAGCCACGAGACTCGTTTCGACACTTCGTGCATTTGGCCGACTGTGATGGTGGTTCGGCAATGGGGATCGGACCGTCCTTGGTGGCCAGCCCGACACCAAGAACGTCTCGACACGTTCTTACTTCCGGTATTTATTCTCCTTCGATGCTGTCTACGCTAGATGCCGTCTTTCCGATCCCAACGTTAGCAAGCGCGTATTTTATCGCTATAGCTAGACTTACAACCATAGACCTATTAACTATACTATAGTTAATAGGTCTATGCTTACAACAGACCAACGAACAAACACTTTGATCTATATATACAGTCGTACCTCGACACGCGAGCTTAATGCGTTTTAGGACTGCGCTCGTATGTCAATTTACTCGCATCTCATGGCACTACCTCCTATATAAAATAGCTAATCACAAATTAATCTGTTACCATGTCACCTGTTAAATTTTTGTAATTGTTATAATTCAGTACGTACCCTAACAAAGTAACAAATACCCATTTAATTGTTATGATCTGCAATAAAATGTAAAATCACTATGTACACTACCGAATGGAGCTTTTATCTTCGGGACATACGGTGTAGATAGCTCCCGTCTGAGAGAGATTTGAGAGCAACGCGTTCTGTACACTAAACTTTTGTGATCCTACGTAATAGAAACTTTTAATTTAACCTAAATGAATTTAGCTGACCATTTGGCTGACACACACTTGAAGTTTAGTTGTGACAACCTTAATTTTGTTGTCATATTTATTTAGTATCTGTTTCCATATGCTCTTTGCCTCGCATTCACTCTAACTATTAGCCAACACTTTAAAGGTTTTTTCAAACTCAGTCAATGATAAAAGCCAAGCGATGCTGTTCTCAAAAGCTATCCCTTGTATACTTGGTCGTATAGTGTGGTGGCCATTGAGAACCGGCTCATATGCTTGTATCTCAAATATTACTCGTATCTCAAAGAAGAAGCTTACTAAAAAGTCAGCTCATATCTCGAGTTATACAGGTAAGACTATAGGTTTGCTCCAGCATACGACGGTTTCGCTATACGCTACAACTATCAGAACGAAGTATCAGCTTGTTGATGTCTGCCTGTAGATCAAAATAAATCTATCTGCTCATTTTTGAAGATAGTAGGAATGAAAGAGAACCAATTCATTATTTGACGCCCTATAGTCAAATAATGAGTTCACTATAGGGCATCAATTACATGTATATGTGAAAATACATCTATCAATCAATAGAAATATTGATTGATAGATGTGTTTTCGTTGACTGATAGATGACTGACTGATAGATGTGTGACATGATTGATGATGTGATTGATAGATGTGATATATTAGCAACCCGCTCATCACACTGCAAGAAGATTTTGTGCCACTGAAGACAGTCCTGTGCTTTTGAACATGATTTTGTTTTTTGAAAAGTGTGACAGTTAGTATTAGGTTTCTGACCTGGTCTATTTGCAGATGAGATAAGTATGAACTAACAGTTAGTATTAGGTTTCTGACCTGGTCTATTTGCAGATGAGACAGGTGGTTTGTCTGCTTTGAAGATTTTTAATGGTTATTTAAACTCATTGAAGTCGGAAGTGGATGCACTTTTGCGATGTCACAGTCATCTCCGAAGGATCGGCTTGGCCTTGTGCCAGCTTTTGCAACTTGATATCACGGCTGTCAGTATTTTGGATTCATCCCAAACAGGTACAAAAGTGATCATATTTTAAGTCAGCATGGTTTGATAACTTTTGGAAATAATATAGAAAAACATTCAAGTCTGAGGATATCACAAAAGAAAGGAAGCCATTACAGCTGAGGCTTTTGACAATCTGTGGTTTGTTATTTTGTCTAGAAACTCACAAGCTGACAGCCGGTAGTGAGGAATTTCCTGTTCTCAGACGTCAGTTTACATCATTCGCAGATAATTCTGTGTGGCGGGAGATAAGGACTGCTATTCATACGATCATTAAATACAGTTAGTAAAGGAGTTACCAAATACACAGTATTCTGTACAAGGAATTACTAATTAGTAGGAATTACTTATTAGTAGAAATTACTAACTGGTTAGGATTACTAACTAGTAGGAATTACAAACTAGTAGGAATTACTAACTAGTAGGAATTACTAACTGGTAGGGATTACTAACTAGTAGGAATTACTAACTGGTAGGGATTACTAAACTAGTAGGAATTACAAACTAGTAGGAATTACTAACCAGTAGGAATTACTAACTAGTAGAAACTATTGCATCTTTCATCCCTACTGCTTTTCCTTCGTTTTTTTGCAAAGCATATTAGTTCTCTTAGGTAAGTTAATGCTTAAACTTCGTGTCAGTCATCTTTGGGGTTGCCTTTGCTGAACATGTTTGTGGCACAAGGGCTTGATGTTTTGACAAGTGACAGATTATTGTAGGTGACACATATTTGGTGGCAGACTATTTTGTGACAGACTTCCAATGCTGCCCACAAAATAGACTCCAGTGTGCTATAATTCTCAACGAGTGTGTCTTGTACCACATCCGACCCTCTCAAGGTCAGTTTAAACAACAAATTAATCTGTTGGAAACTGGTGAGGCACTTCAGTAGTTTTATTGATGTCTCGGAACATTTCCTATACAACATTCTTATAGTACCACTTTTATTAGCCGAAGTATACAAAATACATCATCTTGAAATTTTTCGCCCCTTGATTCCTCTGATTTGCTGTCAGGTCTGTTCCTCTATGAAATTAATTAGCTTCAGTTTTTATCTTTCTATACGATTGTTGTTGTTATTCTCAGAAGGTTGCAGCATAAACTAAAACTTTTTGTTTAAAGCCATCATAGTTCCGTAAAATTGATTTTTGTCAGCACTTTGTAAAGTTAGTTTGTCAATTCAATAATATTTATAGCCATTTATCTTTCTCTCACGATGGCAGCGATACATAATGCTCGCAAATTCAACTTTCACCTAGTAGATTTCTCCTGTGAATAAGAATACTATTCATCATCAGTCTTTAATCAGCATTTTCCATTGATCACTCCATGTTCTTTCTATTGCTCACTCCATGTTCTTTCTATTGCTCACACCATGTTCTTTCTATATCTCACTCCATGTTCTTTCTATTGCTCACTCCATGTTCTTTCTATTGCTCACTCCATGTTCTTTCTATTGCTCACTCCATGTTCTTTCTATCGCTCACTCCATGTTCTTTCTATTGATCACTCCATGTTCTTTCTATCGCTCACTCCATGTTCTTTCTATTGATCACTCCATGTTCTTTCTATATCTCACTCCATGTTCTTTCTATTGATCACTCCATGTTCTTTCTATTGCTCACTCCATGTTCTTTCTATTGCTCACACCATGTTCTTTCTATATCTCACTCCATGTTCTTTCTATTGCTCACTCCATGTTCTTTCTATTGCTCACTCCATGTTCTTTCTATTGCTCACTCCATGTTCTTTCTATCGCTCACTCCATGTTCTTTCTATTGCTCACTCCATGTTCTTTTTATCGCTCACTCCATGTTCTTTCTATATCTCACTCCATGTTTTTTTATATCTCACTCCATGTTCTTTCTATCGCTCACTCCATGTTCTTTCTATTGATCACTCCATGTTCTTTCTATTGCTCAATCCATGTTCTTTCTATTGCTCACTCTATGTTCTTGTTCACATAGTTGTATCGATTTAATTGCAGTTTTGCACATTATATATACATATAATGTGATAAGATTTTTTCATATTTTATATATACATATATATATAATATGCATATAGTATATATATAATATATTTATAATATGCATATCATCCCACGAACAAACGAGCAGAGCGAATGTTGGAGAGTTTTATGATAAATGCATGTGCACACATTCGAAACCCTTGCATCGAAATCTCATCAACAAATTTAACCATTTTTTTGTAGAGTCGTTAAAGTATAATAACGATACAAAACACATACAAACCTATTTAAACATGTTACCAAGTCTTTGAAAGATTCCCGCAAAATCTTAAAACTAACCCATCTGATCGGATTATACATAAATAGACAGATTAATTTGGCCGAAAATCGTTATTAAAACTGGCCAAGCCTTACTTTTATCAACATTAAAACCGGCAAACGAAACGCTGAGCGACAGAAAAGAGAAAAATTAAGTCGTGCGCATTTTACGAAATATAACGCGCACATTTCACCAGTCTATAGCATTGTCGAATTGGCGACGGTTTCTGTAATTAACATAGAAGTACAGAAATCGTTTCTTTTTTCCCGATTTCAAAGTAACTGACATTTTGGAAACTTTTGAGTACTTTGGTATTTTAACTGATGTCCAAAGCAGTGAAAGTAAAGGAAATGACGATGATATTTTTTTCTAACGATTCTAATGAGATTAGGATATTACAGTATTTAATTATAAGTTTGGATATTCTTCTTGATACTTCTTGATATTGTTAGCTATGACGTTTTGAAATGTAAACAAAATTGTGCATTGGTTTTCTATTATTACTGTATTAATAATATTGGTTATTCTAATAATATCAGTGCATTTTACTTCTAATATTGCATTTCTCCTATTGCAGGGGGAGAGATATAAACATATAATCTTTTCCTTTCATTATTGCTGTTTGTCATGACCAAACACTTTTTTAAATAGATTTTCTAAAAATCTATATAAGTGTCACAACTTCTTGATATTGTTAGCTATGACGTTTTGAAATGTAAACAAAATTGTGCACTGGTTTTATATTATTACTATATTGATAATATTGGTTATTCTAATAATATCAGTGCATATTATATATATATAATATGCATATAATATATATATATTATATTAATATAGATATATTCTAATAATATCAGTGCATTTTACTTCTAATATTGGTCAATATTGCATTTCTCCTATTGCAGGCTGAGAGATATAAACATATAATCTTTTCCTTTCATTATTGCTTTTTGTTGTATATAATAACACCCACACCTTCAGGAATCAATTTCTGAAGTAAGGCTTGCTTAGCCTATAATCTAGGTTGATTTTTATTGTTTGCAACTTTATGAGGTCAGCTCATCCTGAAGGACATCATATTCTTGACATATATTTGCCGAAGTTATTTCTGCTTCAGCACCTTTCATCACCTTCAGACTGTAGCACTTCTTCTTCGTGCCTCTTAGCCTAAGAGTCTTACAAGTCTTTGATTATGAGATTGCATCCCAGCACTGTCTAACAAACATTCCAAGTAATTGAAACGTAAAAGGCACTTGAAAGGCAAACTGAATGGCTGGTGCCATGTTTCCCTTGGGTTCACTCAACTGCCCTCGAAACTTGCATTTCCTTGGACAACAAATTTTTAGGGAATGTTGTTATACTTATAAGTGAAATGCAATATGTGCTCTCTGATAATCGCTTAGAAGATGTACAGTAGAAGCTTTTATAACGTATACCTTTTATAACGTAAGTTCCAGATAACGTAAAGAATTTATGTGAAGTTTTTATTTCACATATTCTTTTTTACTATGTAAAAAATTCCATATAATGTAAATTGTCAAGTCGAGTAAGTTCTCAAATTTGGTTTGAATGGTAACCTACCTTGCCACATATAAGAGAGAAAAAAACAATGCGCTTATTGCGTTATATTCATCATATATACAACTTCTGTGACATTCTAGTAAATTTCGTTCATTGTGATAGATCGTCAGATGTGTCGACAAAACAACGAATCCGGTAGCTGTGAAATTGTTCATAAATACTTGAAGGCTTGTTTAAGTGAACGCACAACAGAAAAACAACTTGTGTTATAGTTTAACCCTTCGCATTAAAATAATGAAATTACATTAATGCAGGATGATGCTACCGTAACCCGCCCAAAGTAGGCAGTTATATGTCGCAGCAGTTCTCGTTAGGTTGTCGTATTGCAATGGATTTATAGCATGTCGTCGATGTATTTACTATGATAGTCTCTATTGTACACTCGGACGTTTCATGTACTGTTTCCACAACGCAGTTAATCGGACGTTTCATATACTGTTTCCACAACGCAGTTAATCGGACGTTTCATGTACTGTTTCCACAACGCAGTTAATCGGCAAGTTTGCGTCACCCGCAAGATGGAAACAGCAAAAAACATGCAAGTAAAGCAAGTTTTGTTGCACCTATTCCATTTTAAACATTTTTTCATATTTCAGTCCTGCTTTTTTTGAAAGAGTGTCCCTAAGCGAAACAGAAGTGTGCTACTATGGCCTCCGGCGTAGAATTCTTATCTCTTTTAACAAAGAGCACCCACATTAATCTACAACACTTGAACGTCTATTGAAACATTTATCACATGGTAACACAACTACACACCCACTTATCACATGGTAACACAACTCTACACACCCACTTATCACATGGTAACTCTACACACCCACTTATCACATGGTAACTCTACACACTCACTTATCACATGGTAACTCTACACACTCACTTATCACATGGTAACTCTACACACCCCTTATCACATGGTAACTCTACACACTCACTTATCACATGGTAACTCTACACACTCACTTATCACATGGTAACTCTACACACCCACTTATCACATGGTAACACAACTCTACACACCCACTTATCACATGGTAACTCTACACACCCACTTATCACATGGTAACTCTACACACCCACTTATCACATGGTAACTCTACACACCCACTTATCACATGGTAACACAACTACACACCCACTTATCACATGGTAACTCTACACACCCACTTATCACATGGTAACTCTACACACCCACTTATCACATGGTAACACAACTACACACCCACTTATCACATGGTAACTCTACACACCCACTTATCACATGGTAACTCTACACACCCACTTATCACATGGTAACTCTACACACCCACTTATCACATGGTAACTCTACACACCCACTTATCACATGGTAACACAACTACACACCCACTTATCACATGGTAACTCTACACACTCACTTATCACATGGTAACACAACTCTACACACCCACTTATCACATGGTAACACAACTACACACCCCTTATCACATGGTAACTCTACACACTCACAATTCTTCCCATTCCGATGTCACTTGTTATTGCTCACCTCAATGGCTATAATCTTGATTCGTTTTTATTCGTTAGAGGAGGGTAAAGAGGGCTCTCGATGTGTAGTAGACACATGTAGAAGCATATTGGAGTTGTACACAGACTGGTACAGACGACTCCAGTCTGAGGCTAGGAATGGAAGTAGACTGAGCATATCGCAGAGAAATGAGAATACACAACTACATTGCTTCATATTGGAGGGATTTGTTGCCATTCATGAGGTAAGGCTGTTAGCCTGGGTGCCTGGGTATTAGTGAGCTGTCATCTTTTTTCTATAAATATACTTAAATCTCTATATACAAGTTCAATTTGCTCTGCTACCTGATTCATAGACAGTAAACTCTCCTATAAAATACACCTTTTTATGTAAATTTCCGTAACGTTAAGAATTTATGTAAAGTTTTTGCTTCCGTATTATGTAAGAAATTTCATTGCATCAAGTTTGTGCAAGTTCTTAAATTCGATGTGAACAACGAGAGTTCCATAGCTAGTCTTAAAAATATTATTGCTCTCTCTGATATCTCTGCTTCTCTCTCCATATGTCGGGGAAAAAATGGTGTATAGTTGTCTCTCTATTATATACATGTATATACTAGTACCCCGGTAGTTTAGTTCGCCATGAAAGATAGTCAGGTGTGCTGGTAAAGCACAGAGAATGAGTATGTGCTCAATTATTCAGGAATACCTGAAGGAAGTCAATTGCTGCAGGTGTTAGAGTGTCGGTCTGCCAGACCGAATTCATCAAGTTGGAGTTTCGTTGACACCAGTCTTTTATCCTGACCTTTAACCTTTAACCCCGCCGTCGGACAGACAAATAACGTTCTTATTATAGTGAAGATATATTTATTTTGTACTTCATTTTTAACATATACAATACTTTTTCAACTTTTCAGCATAGACCTTGACCTTGAAGGTGTGGGCTCCCCTTAACTCAATCATGGACCCTAAACTATGTGAAAGTGGGGCTCCTCTCAACTTAATATAAAATTACCGTAATCATGGACCCTAAACTATGTGAAAGTGATCAGTAAAAAAAAAGAAGTTTGTTGATACAAACTAATAAGACCCTATTATTATGCGGTAATTAAATTAAAAAGTGAAGTTTAGTTTCTCCTTTTAAAAGGCCAAAAGAGTGAGTTAAGGAAGATCTTAGAATGGATTAGGCAATTTAAACACAGGCCTATTTTAATGTTCGGTAACATAAAATACCTTTTATGTAAACGTTCCCGGGATCGGATTATTTATGTTGTCGGATTATCTGCTGTACATATTAGATTGAAATTCACAATAGAAGACATAAACTGTAAGTTAATCATTTCACGCCCCAAACTCTCAAATCTAAAAGGTATTTGACAGATATCAATATATGTCAACATATATGCATAAATATGTTTTACATATATATGTATATGCATATATAAACATATATACATGTATGTCAATATATGTGTCGCAGTCACAGAAACCATGGTTAAGTCGCAAATCTGGAATTTGAGTTATCCGACTTTGAAATTGCACTAACTGAATTTATAATATTGGTAACGATTTTTGTAACACGTTCATCTGGACCAATCAAAGAGTAATCTTTCTGAATCTGAAGTCAGTTTAGCCAATAGAAGTCTTTAACCCTCGTAAAAAACCCCTTAAAACTGTTGCTATGCTAAACAGGAAGTACTGAAAAATGGCGTGCGATAAATATAATCGTTTCTGTTTTGCCGATTTTAAAGATAACTTTGACATTTTGGACATTTATAATGAGTACGTTGGTATTCCAACTGATGTCAAAAGCAGTGAAAGTAAAGGGAATTACGATGATATTTTCCTAACGATTCGTACAAGATTATTACAATATTTAATTATAAGAATAATTATTCATTTTTATAAGATTATTATCAGATTTAATTATAAGAATGATTATTCAAATTTACAAGATCGAAGTATATAGTGACCAATGGTGTGCAATATGTTACTGTTGTTATTTTTCTAAAGATTTTGTTGATGATTTGGCTGTGCCCAATATTGCGATACTGCCAAGCCGTTTTTAATATCTGCAAAATTAAGTAATACATTTTCTTATAAATATACAGCTATTTCTATGACAACCAGCTAAAATCTGTTTAGATTTTAAAATTCAGCATAATTTTTTGGATATAAATTCATAAATCTAGATAAATATCACAACTTCTTGATATTGGTTGCTATGACGTTTTGAAATGTAAACAAAATTGTGCGTTGGTTTTCGTTTCTCAAACTTTAACACCAGTTTTCTCAGAACTATGTTTTCGCACTAATGGTAAACATGCATTCAGTTTATTGACCATAAAATCTGCTGTAATTAAGCTAGAATCGAAATTTTCTTTGCAAAATAACTGAGAATTTTCTCCTTCTGCTCATGTAGATAACTCTAAATCTTACAATCCCGACTTAACCATGGTTTCTGTGATCATGACCCATATGTATATATATCAACGCTTATCAACATGCATTTACCATAAGTGAGTGTGAAGATGGTCAAACCTTTAAACATGTTCCGTGTGATAAATTGTAGGGTATCAGTCGGGTAGAGTGTCAGTTTAGCAATCTGAAAGTTCTGGGTCCAAATCTCATTGGAACCATTTCTGTTACTAACAACTCGGTGTGGCTTCAGACAAACAAGTCAGACACAGCTCTTATAATAGTAAATATACTCCATCGCAAATACACTTGATGATAAAGACCCAGCATGTTCAAAATGCTCTTTATCTACTATGTCTCGTGAGTTAAGCCCTGCGCCGATAACTTGCCTTGTCTAACTAGATACATTCACTTTATAGGTTACTGGAGAGAATTACCCAGAGCTCTTGTTACATTCATTGTACTCCATACTGGAGTCATGCTCCCATGACAATGTACTGATTAAACAGACAGCAGTCACTGGTTTAGCCATAGTCAGTCAGGCGTTGCACTACAGGTATTATCAACCTCTCTGTCTCCTTTTTTTCTCATTGTCACTGCCCTCCTTTCACTACAGGTATTATCAGCATCTCTCTCCTTTTCTCTCCTGGTCACTGCCCTCCTTTCACTACAGGTTTTATCAGCATCTCTCTCCTTTTCCCTCTTTGTCACTGCCCTCCTTTCACTACAGGTATTATCAGCATCTCTCTCCTTTTCTCTCCTGGTCACTGCCCTCCTTTCACTACAAGTATTATCAGCATCTCTCTCCTTTTCTCTCCTGGTCACTGCCCTCCTTGCACTGCAGGGATTATCAGCATCTCTCTCCTTTTCTCTCCTGGTCACTGCCCTCCTTGCACTACAGGTATTATCAGCATCTCTCTCCTTTTCTCTCCTGGTCACTGCCCTCCTTGCACTACAGGTATTATCAACCTTTCTCTTTCCTTTTCTCTCCTGGTCGCTGCCCTCCTTTCACTACAGGTATTATCAGCATCTCTCTTCTTTTCTCTCCTGGTCACTGCCCTCCTTGCACTACAGGTATTATCAACCTTTCTCTTTCCTTTTCTCTCCTGGTCACTACCCGCCTTTCATTACAGGTATTATCAATATCTCTCTCTCCTTTTCTCTCCTGGTCACTGCCCTCCTTTCATTACAGGTATAATCAACATCTCTCTTTCCTTTTCTCTCTTTGTCACTGCCCTCCTTTCACTACAGGTATTATCAACCTTTCTCTCCTTTTCTCTCCTGGTCACTGCCCTCCTTTCACTACAGGTATTATCAGCATCTCTCTCCTTTTCTCTCCTGGTCACTGCCCTCCTTGCACTACAGGTTTTATCAGCATCTCTCTCCTTTTCTCTCCTGGTCACTGCCCTCCTTTCACTACAGGTTTTATCAGCATCTCTCTCCTTTTCTCTCTTTGTCACTGCCCTCCTTTCACTACAGGTATTATCAGCATCTCTCTCCTTTTCTCTCCTGGTCACTGCCCTCCTTTCACTACAAGTATTATCAGCATCTCTCTCCTTTTTTTCTCCTGGTCACTGCCCTCCTTTCACTACAAGTATTATCAGCATCTCTCTCCTTTTTTTCTCCTGGTCACTGCCCTCCTTGCACTGCAGGTATTATCAGCATCTCTCTCCTTTTCTCTCCTGGTCACTGCCCTCCTTGCATTACAGGTATTATCAGCATCTCTCTCCTTTTCTCTCCTGGTCACTGCCCTCCTTGCACTACAGGTATTATCAACCTTTCTCTTTCCTTTTCTCTCCTGGTCGCTGCCCTCCTTTCACTACAGGTATTATCAACTTTTCTCTTTCCTTTTCTCTCCTGGTCACTGCCCTCCTTGCACTGCAGGTATTATCAGCATCTCTCTCCTTTTCTCTCCTGGTCACTGCCCTCCTTGCACTGCAGGTATTATCAACCTTTCTCTTTCCTTTTCTCTCCTGGTCACTGCCCTCCTTGCACTGCAGGTATTATCAGCATCTCTCTCCTTTTCTCTCCTGGTCACTGCCCTCCTTTCACTACAGGTTTTATCAACCTTTCTCTTTCCTTTTTTCTCCTGGTCACTGCCCTCCTTTCACTACAGGTATTATTAGCATCTCTCTCCTTTTCTCTCCTGGTCACTGCCCTCCTTGCACTACAGGTATTATCAACCTTTCTCTTTCCTTTTCTCTCCTGGTCACTGCTCTCCTTTCACTACAGGTATTATCAACATCTCTCTCCTTTTCTCTCCTGGTCACTGCCCTCCTTTCACTGCAGGTATTATCAGCATCTCTCTCCTTTTCTCTCCTGGTCACTGCCCTCCTTGCACTACAGGTTTTATCAGCATCTCTCTCCTTTTCTCTCCTGAACACTGCCCTCCTTTCACTACAGGTATTATCAACCTTTCTCTTTCCTTTTCTCTCCTGGTCACTGCGCTCCTTCCTCTACAGGTATTATCAACATCTCTCTCCTTTTCTCTCTTTGTCACTGCGCTCCTTCCTCTACAGGTATTATCAACCTCTCTCTCCTTTTCTCTCCTGGTCACTGCCCTCCTTGCACTACAGGTATTATCAATATCTCTCTTTTCTTGTCACTGCCCTCTTTCTTATTTTTCCTGTCTCTTCTTATCTTCCTTTCCCTTCTCGTTCTTCTCTCTTCTTCTTGTCTTTTTCTCCTTCTCAACATCTCTCTGTCACGTACTTCGCACTCAACTCTTTCTCATCATTTCTCTATCATGTACATCTTACTCCATTCCTTCTCATCATCTCTCTGTCATGCACATCTTACCCCATTCCTTCTCATCATTTCTCTGTCATGTACATCTTACTCCATTCCTTCTCATCATCTCTCTGTCATGTACATCTCACTCCATTCCTTGTCATCATCTCTCTGTCATGTACATCTTACTCCATTCCTTCTCATCATCTCTCTGTCATGTACTTCGCACTCCATTCCTTCTCATCATCTCTCTGTCATGTACTTCTTACTCCATTCCTTCTCATCATCTCTCTGTCATGTACATCTTACTCCATTCCTTCTCATCATCTCTCTGTCATGTACATCTCACTCCATTCCTTGTCATCATCTCTCTGTCATGTACATCTCACTCCATTCCTTCTCATCATCTCTCTGTCATGTACATCTCACTCCATTCCTTGTCATCATCTCTCTGTCATGTACATCTCACTCCATTCCTTCTCATCACCTTTCTGTCATGTACATCTCACTCCATTCCTTCTCATCATCTCTCTGTCATGTACATCTTACCCCATTCCTTCTCATCATCTCTCTGTCATGTACATCTTACCCCATTCCTTCTCATCATCTCTCTGTCATGTACATCTCACTTCATTCCTTCTTATCATCTCTCTGTCATGTACATCTCACTCCATTCCTTCTCATCATCTCTCTGTCATGTACATCTCACTCCATTCCTTGTCATCATCTTTCTGTCATGTACATCTTACCCCATTCCTTCTCATCATCTCTCTGTCATGTACTTCTCACTTCATTGTTTCTCATCATCTCTCTGTCATGTACATCTCACTCCATTCCTTCCCATCATCTCTCTGTCATGTACTTCTTACTCCATTCCTTCTCATCATCTTTCTGTCATGTACTTCTCACTTCATTCCTTCTCATCATCTCTCTGTCATGTACATCTCACTCCATTCCTTCTCATCATCTCTCTGTCATGTACATCTTACTCCATTCCTTCCCATCATCTCTCATCATGTATATATAATTAGAACAAATGAAATATGTTTTACCAGACTCGTTTGATGCTTTAATTTATTTTTTGCTTTTGCATTGGTCAGCTGCAAGCAAGCATATATATATTCATACCTTCTATATATTTGATAAGAACCTCAATCAAGATATTGATATACTTCTGTAATGTTTTATACTGAATTTTTCTCTAAATTTTTATCTACTACCTGGTTTAGCAAAGTTTAATCCATCATGGGTCTTATGTGTTTTACAGTGGCACTGGAGAGCTCATTGAGAAACATTCAAACTACCTTTGTAATGCTTTATCCCTGAACATTAGACGGCTGCAAAGATATCCAACCAGTCCCTCTGTACTTTCCAGCATTCTCATTCATTCCCAAAGCACAATTCTACCATATATAGATCAAATAATCATAGAGGTATCAATAGAATGTTGATTTGTACATCTATCCTGTATGTAGATCATCGTAACTTAATGCTATATATATGGTGTAGCATGGGTGCATGTAGTTGGACACACTGGGATCGAGTGTACAGAGCATTGATTGTCACATATTTAACTTTGACTTGGTTGTCCTCAGGTTGTAGAGTTTTTGGTGGTAGGCATAGATGTCCACATTAATCTATTGATTTATACAGACTTTATTGATACAGGTATATAGATATATAGACATATACCGTAAAACCTGTAATTGAACACCACCTCTATTTGAACGCCACTTCCAGTTGACCGTCACCCTGAGCGAAGAGATGAAAAATAGTCTGACACTCTCCAATTGAACACCACCTCTATTTGACCACCATTTTGACATTATTCGATCTTTGCGAGTCCATATTATCAACTGATCAGTAGAAGTGTCCACAAAATCGTTTCTATCAATAACAATTACTTCCCAATTTCAAATCTTCTCTTCTTTTTTCGTTAAAACTTTGAAAGCAACACCATAAAAATAATCAATAACGGTCTTAGGCTAGTGGTAGCTCTTTGTCTAAAGCGGTCTTTCTACTTCGAAGTAGCCTACATATTTGAAAAACAGTTTAAATTTATGATGGTAGATGAACTTTCAAAGCAATGCTATAGAAATACATAATTACTGTCTCAGACTAATAGTAGGTCCTTGTTTAACCCGGTCCTGATACTTCGAAGTACATGTACATATATAAAAACGGTTTAAAACGATGGTAGATGGAACTTCGAAACCAATGCCACAGAAATAACTACTAACTGTCTCAGGTTACTAGTGGTTCCTTGTTTAACGCGCTCCTAATGCCGCGAAGAACATGCATATAGAAACCGGTTCGCAAGTTTTGGACCAACGGCTACGTTTATTGTGAGCAAAACTCTTACGCATTGCATTAGTGATAAATATAGCGTGTGAAAGTTTTGCTGTGTCAAAAAACTGTTTGGACGGTAATATTGACTAGTTCAGCAGTGCAGAAGAAGAGTTGAGGCCAGAAAATATTGTGGAAGGTATTTGATAACTAGAGGATATTCGTTCCATCGAAAGCAACAATCAGAACGCAGCTATCCGAGCAAATGATGGAGATATTTTTGTTTTAAAAACGTCAATTTTTGTTTCTGCATGTAATATAAGTATGGTTGGCTTATGTCACTTGTTCATGAATATATATTTGTAACATTTGATCGATTATCATTGTTTAATTTATAAATTTGTATTATATATACACATGTATATAATATCTGTTTTTATCATTTAATAGATTATTGTTGTATACCTTATAAAGATGCAGATTTATAGCGTGATATTTAATAGCATCCTTGCGGCTATTTTAATGCGGCTTACAACGGATCGATGCTCATAACTCTACTTCTATTGCACATAAAAAGCTAGTTTTGGCTGCAAACTGTAGCAAACATATCAGTGAGTGCAATGAGCTTTCATTCAACAATATTAAATAAAGATATAAAATAGAAATATGTCTTCAAATTTAGGCCTATAATGAAATACAAATTGAAAATGCCAACAAATTACAAAGAAGGACACAAGCTATAATATCATCGCAGGTCAATTGCAAGCAATAGGTATCAACTGGTAGAGGTATTTCTCAGTTTTTTTATGCACATTCATTAAGAGATGTTTGACAAGTTAGAGGTAAGTTAGCAGATTTATTGCATTCAAAATGTTTAATATCGGTCCACCGAGAAAATTAGGCCAGAATACAGGCAACATTCGCTTCGCCCATAATAGGACTAAATTTATCTTCCGAAAATTCTGACGAGCCAGTTGAAAAATAGACCACTAGCTTCTAGTTAAACGCCGCCTCCAATTGACCACCATTATAGAGGAAAGGTTGAAAAATGGAGCACCATGGTGTTCAATTAGAGGTTTTACAGTAGATATATAGATATACAGACATAGATATATAGAACGTACAGAGTAAATGACAGTCTCTTCAAAGTCTTCATCATTCGTTTCTCTGCTCAACTGCAAGCATGTGCTTTACCAGCTTTCATAGAGTTGCTCGAACAAATAAACTTATCGTTTCCTTGGGTCTGATGGCATTACACTTTTCAGGTTCTGTTGACGATGGATGAGAATTATGCTGACGGAGCTCTGTCACTCCTTAAAGTTCTTCAGACATTGACGAGACAGCTGTCTCTTTGGTTTTCTCGAGAACCTTCCGGACACGTAGTTGTAGATTTCCATCAGGCGATAAGGGACGTTCGTGAAACCTCCGCACAAGAGGTGAGCAAGCGGATAAGTGATTATGTAATAGATTACTACAAAACACGACTGGCTGCAGACGATGTTAACCTCGCGCTTGAGGAAGAGGATTTGAATGAAGAAGAAGCACATGAAACTGTGGAGAAGCCAATGCCTGAGGTGGAGAAGAAAGAGCCACCCCTGTTTTTTAGACTTACTAAAAAGGTATCATTGCTTACATGTATATTTGAGCATGACTCGCTGATTCAGTGGTTAGTCTAGTAATATGATGGCTAAATAATATTTATCAATGGTTGATCAAAGAAGTTCATGTACCGTATTTTCGAGAGTATACAGTCTTAGCCAGAAGTATTAAGACCCCTGCCTTTGTTGCCTGTAAATTCCGGTGTTTAAGTCGACCTGGCGTATAAGTCGAGGTCTAAATTTTGACTAAAAAATTTTGGTTTTGACGTGTACCTGCTGTATAAGTCGACCCCCTTCTCTGGCTCAAATCGCTTGATCGCTAATAGTTCAGTCGGCATCAGAGGTGGGATGTGCGTAGCTGAATAAATGGTTTTGAAAAACGCCATCAGCAAAAATGCCAAAATTTTTTGGTGCCGTTGGCAACACAACAATTACCAAAAGATTGAGAAAAGAATAGTTCTTGCGAAGACCACAGGACAAGAAAACAGCACTCTCCGTCGTATTGGCCCGCCTCGCCAATAGAACTAAACTGCTTTCTCTGATAGTTTTGTACGCATTTAACAGAAAAGCAAAGCTGCAAGACAGATTTCTGTCAAGAATCGTGATTCACGTACAAGAAAAAATGGATGGACAATAGTGAATGTACCAAATAAATTACTGAAGTGTGTAAGGCAGATGATAGGCTTGTAGACAGAAGGGCTTGTAGGCAGATACTACGGCAAAAGCATCAAACTCGAAATAAAACGCGTTATTCCGGAAGGCAATCCTAGCCATGACGATTTAAATGGCGAAGAGTGGGACTTTGATTCTATCTCATGGTGTTTCATCCATCTCATGTTGAGTAGGATTACTAGTATTTTACTATTTTATAAATAAATTCCTATATGTCATATCAAATAATTTAGATTTGCGATAGTTTTTTGAAGTTGAATTTTATTAGAATTTGTGTCATGAAAAATGTACCACCGTATAAGTTGTGGGTAGATTTTTAATCTTGAAATTTGGTGTCAAATTGTCGATTTATACTACAGAATTTACGGTAGTCCATTTAGCAAAAGCTGGATTACCGTGAAACCTCTAATTGAACGCCTCCTTTATTTGAATGCTACCTCCATTTGACCGCCACTTTTACATTCTTTGATTTTCGCGAACCCACAATAGCAAATGATCAGTACAAAAGTGTCCTCAAAATTGTACTAATAATGATTCGGTTACATCAATAACAATCAATTCTTTCGTTGTTTCTGTTCTTATCGAAGTCTGTTTTCCAACTTTAATGCAGCACCATAAAAATAATTAATAACTGTATCAGGCTAATAGTATGTCCTTGTTTAATGCGGTCTGAATACTTCGATGTATGTGGAAAACAGATTACATTGATGATGGTATATGAACGGCTAGTTTTAGACTAGAAGTTGTGCTTAGCAATGCTGCTAAATGTTTATCATTTGTGCGAAATGCCACGCGTAAAAGTTTTGCTTTGCTCAAACAACTGTTTGGGCGCTAATATGGACTAGTTCAGTACCGCAGAAGAAGATTTGAGGTCAGGAAACATTGTGAAAGGTCTTGAACCGCTAGGAGATGCTCGTTCGTTCCATGGAAAGCAACAATCAGAACGCAAATGGCCTTGCAATCGATACAAATATTTTTGTTTTAAAAATGTTAGCTTTGTTTCTGCCTGTAATATAAGTATGGTTCATTTATGTCACTTGTTCTTGAATGTGTAATTGTAGCATTTGATAGATTATTGTTGTATAACTTATAAATTTGCAGATTTATAACATATTATTTAATAGCATCGTTGCGGCTATCTCAACACGGCTTACAATGGATCGAAACTCGTAACTCCTCTTCTATCGCATTTAAAAAGTCAGTTTTGGCTGTAAACTGTAGCAAACATGTCAATGATTGCAATGAGCTTTTACGCAACATTGTTAAATATAGTTAGAAAATGAAAATACACCTTCAAATTGGTAATGAAATAAAAAATTAAAAGTATCATCAAATTGCAAAGCAGTGCACAGGGCCACAGGCTATAATATCATCGAAGGTTAATTGTAAGCAATAGATATCAACTGGTAGAGATATTTCTCGACTTCCCAGTGCATATATTTATTTAGACATCATTGACAAGTTAGCAGATTTATTGCATCCAAAAGGGATGTCACTCTGCCCGAAGGGAAGTGCAAAATATAGGCGACATTCGCTTTGCTCCTAAAAGGGTTAAATTTACTTTTTAACGAGCTATTTGAAAAATATAACGGCAGCCTCTATTTGAAGGCCATTCCTACTTGACCACCACCATGGGAAGGGTTGAAAAATAGAACGCCATGGCGTTTAAATAGAGGTTTTACGATAACTTTGCATAGACTACTTACTGCATAATCTATTTAAGCCATGCACACTGCATATCCTTAGCAAGCTCAAAATCAACTCTTTCTAATGAGATTAAAACTTCAAACAATTACTTGGTTTCCATGCTTGGAATGGATGTGCAGTTGCTTCCACTCCAAATCATAGAAGCCGTATAACCCAAACGAATTCGACGACATTTTGCTTCGCAAAATTTGTGCAAAGGCATACACTATTAGATTACTATTCGACCTCATAGAAACGCTCACTGATGATGGATTCAAATCGATAATACCTAGTAAAGCTCTCCCCAGTAGAGATAATAACCTACCTAATATCAACCTATGGCGTTTTCATGATAGCTGCGATTAACTGTTCGTTTTTGAGCTTTTAAGAGCTTGTAATCACATTTCCACATATTTGGCACCTACAATACAACGGAGTAAGACATGGGGAATCTTTTGATACCAAATAACGGTAATGTGAATTTTACTGCAAGTAAACCTTTAAGTATGTGTAGTAAGCTAAATTCATTTAAGTTAGATTCAGCGTTTATGTTACACGTCTGTTTCGAAGGTCTACTATCACGGTAGTACTGCACGTAACACATTGTGATGCTACATTATTTTGCAGATCGTTACCACAAAATGCATTAAAGTTGTTGTAGGTAGCTAAGCTATAGTTACTAAGGTTAACATATTGTTAACTAGGTTAACATATTGTTTTGTTAATATTGATGATGATTTTTACCAGGCAGTGTTTGGATTAGATACTTACTATGGGTTTTTATACCACTATATATGATATTTTCGCCTTATACGAGTATTGCCAACACTGAAACAAAGTAAAATCATATAATTGAATACCATATCATTTTTCATTGTAATCGTAGCAAAACAGACTATATTTAGCTATTACTTGCTAATGATTTCACATTTACATTTAAACACCTTTATCGTTTTATTTTTCCCCTTGATTTATTTCACCAAAACACTTCCTTCATTATATGAAATTTAAAAGTTGCAGCTGTTTGAAAAAGTTTTAAAACCTTTACAGTTGTTTTATTTTTTTTCTTGACTCATTTGAACTGCACAAAAAACACTTTTCTCATTATATGAAGTTTAAAAGTTATAATGGTAAACGTTGTATATGTTAAATTAAAATTAATTTGTCCAAAGTCTTTTTTAATACCCGGACAACGCTAGGCATTCATCTAGTATTATTAATAATGAATAAGATTCTGATCATGTATTTTGGCTGAGTTAGTGCAACAAGTGTACGAAGTGTGAATTGAAAAGTGACTGTGACCCGAAAGCGAGTTCACTTTAACAAGTTCCGTTTCAAGGAGTACCTCGCTAGCCTTGGAAAAATCGATAAAGTGCACTCCGAATCGTTGAACATTAGGGTGTTCATTCATTCGAAACATGGAAACACAGCGATAAAAACCATTTTTACTGAGGAATTAGTCTCAGAGATTGACTCCAAATTTTCACACAAATCTTTTTTGTTGCATATGTTCGATTCCCAAACTCATGCAATATAACATAAAGTAATCAATTTTAGGTAGGCAAATACTACCTATCGTTAAACAAATGGGAGTTTAACAAATGGGGTTTAACAAAGGGGAGTTTAACAAAGGGGAGTTTAACAAATGGGGTTTAACAAAGGGGGTTTCACAAAGGGGAGTTTAACAAACGGGATTTAACAAAGGGGTATAACAAAGGTGAGTTTAACAAATGGGGTTTAACAAAGGGGGTTTAACAAAGGGGTTTAACAAAGGGGGTTTAACAAAGGGGAATTTAACAAATAGGGAGTTTAACAAAGGGGGTTTAACAAAGGGGATTTAACAAATGGGGTTTAACAAATGGGGTTTAACAAAGGGGAGTTTAACAAAGGGGGTTTAACAAAGGGGAGTTTAACAAATGGGGTTTAACAAAGGGGGTTTCACAAAGGGGAGTTTAACAAAGGGGGTTTAACAAAGGGGAATTTAACAAATAGGGAGTTTAACAAAGGGGGTTTAACAAAGGGGATTTAACAAATGGGGTTTAACAAATGGAGTTTAACAAAGGGGAGTTTAACAAATGGGGTTTAACAAAGGGGGTTTCACAAAGGGGAGTTTAACAAAGGGAGTTTAACAAAGGGGAATTTAACAAATAGGGAGTTTAACAAAGGGGGTTTAACAAAGGGGATTTAACAAATGGGGTTTAACAAATGGGGTTTAACAAAGGGGAGTTTAACAAAGGGGAATTTAACAAATGGGGTTTAACAAAGGGGAGTTTAACAAAGGGGGAGTTTAACAAAGGGGGTTTAACAAAGGGGAGTTTAACAGAGGGGAATTTAACAAATGGGGAGTTTAACAAAAGGGAGTTTAACAAAGGGGGTTTAACAAAGGGGAATTTAACAAATGGGGAGTTTAACAAAAGGGAGTTTAACAAAGGCGAGGACATACCGTAGTCAGTGATGGGATTATTCTATAGTTAGAAAGATTTGGAGTAGTATAAATTCAGTGTGCGCTTGAGGTCTTTTCACACTAAATTTTAATTGCGAAAATGGTTAAAGACCTTGAAGTGAGAGAGCTGTGACTGTGAACCTTCACAAGCAAGGGATAGGTTATAAATCTATTGCTAAACAGAGAGGACAGAACATCTCAACTGTCAGGTATACCATAAGAAGGTACAAGCAGGACAGGGCACTATCAAATCACAGCAAATCAAGGAGACAAGAGCTACCACATCACGAGATGAACGTATTTTGGTCAAAAATTGTCGTCAAGATCAGTTTAAATATAGTGCTGCACTTGCAAAAGAGCTTAGGAAATCAACTGGAACATCTATCTGTTGCGGCAAGAACATCAAGGAGGATTTTGCAAAAGCATGGTTTGGAGGCAAGGAAACCTAAGAACAAAAACCCATGCTTTTTAGTGTGTACAGAAAACCCCGTTTGCAGTGGGCCAAGGAGCACAAAGATTGGAGTCTAGAGCAGTAGAGAAAAATTATGTTCAGTGATGAATCTAACTGTGATCTGCAAAATATTGCTGTAATATGTCAGTCAGTATGTTAGGAGATCTGCTGGAGAAGCATGTCAGTCAGCGCGTCACACAGCGAAATGGTGCAAGGAGTCGTTCAAAGCAAACAGAGTTACAGTATTGAGCTGGCCTGCGTAGTCTCCAGATATTTATCCCATAGATAATTTATGGCAGCAGATTAAGACTCAAGTAGCAAGGAGCAAACCAACAACCAAAGTTTCTTTGATAGAAGAAATTATAAAGGCAATCACTCCAGGGCAATCACTCCTGATTATACAGGGTGATCACTTCCGAGAGGTTATATACATTGGTCAACAGCATGCCTAGGAGATGCAAGGTAGTGATTGGTAATAACGTGTTAATAATTTCACACATGAATCACTGCGGAGTATTAGACACACCCCAGCCAAACTATGAAAAAAACAGCGACTTTTACTCTGGAAAATATGGTACCTATCTTTGGCCAATGCCTGCATTTGTAACTTAGTAACTTTTTTCGCAGGTATTGGATCGCTGTCGACATCTCATCTCTCATTCTAATCCTCAGATTCGTCTTTTAACCATCAATATAATCCAGGAGTCTTTGACTGTAATTTCACATTCTCAAGGTGCGTGCTTGTGGTCTGTATTCACATATCAAGGTTGAGTGAATAGATGTAAAATGCTTCATAATGAAAATTGCTTTGAAGGTTTAAAATTTATCTGATATCAAATTGGGTTTAATTTTGTGTTAATTTTAATGCAAAGGGTTCCATATAGAAAAATAAAAATTTTGAAAGATTTTCGGTTTTATGCTGAAGGAAATGGTATCCCTCATAAAATAAAAGTCCCAATAAACAATTTGACAGAGCTTCCACGCTTTAGAAGTTGTTTCCCCTGAGAGTTTGCATACTCGCAATTAGTTTGAAATTGTCAAATATCAAACACAGAACAGGCAGATTTTATCCATTTGAAGGTTTGGTTCATCATTGGATAATTGTCTTATCGCTATTCTTCCTTAAATATTCATAACGGTAGCATCAGTTTGTGTATAATTCGTGGAACTCCATAAATGGGTAGGCATATCTTCTTTACCATAATACAATAACACTATGCACGTCTATCCAGAATCCTAGGTTGGAGGTTGGGAAAAATATTACTCTGTACAAGATTTGAACCCATGATATTCGGCATAGCCATTCAGCACTTGCTCCCACTTGCTCCAATCATTTACCTTCCAGGGTTGCAAAATCTCTGTGCATATTATCTGTGCGTCATTGGCACATCTGACGTTCTTTTACAGCACTTGAGACTGCCAGGGTGCTAGTATCATGGTAAATAAAAACTGAGGTGTGGTATGAATAACAACAGGAAACTGAAGCATTAATTAATCTCTCCCTTATCAGCAATTAGGCACAGTTTGACGTCATACGTTGAATGTCTGGCCATTATCATGTGTACAGTGGTGGTACCACTCATAACATATGGCTGTATTTGAGTTTTTATTATGAGAATACAACCACTTTTAGTGAAACCAGTTGTTACCTTGAATATGTTGATGATGGACAAATGGCAACCTACTGTCTCCATTTTTAGTTGAAAAGAATTTGCTTGCCGATTAGAGTACAGTGTTTCCTCCCATTTTCTTGTGTATGGCTGAACCTTTTGTTTATTTGATCCCTTTCATCATGAACTCTTTTCATTTCACTCATTTTGAAATCGTTTTTTATCATCATCAAAATTCATTACAGATGAACTCCTACCTGCTGTGCATGAAGTTTGGCCTGGTTTTGCTAAAAGATTTTCAGACTCCGAACCACTCGTCGTCATTCAGGTATGCTAGAGGAACAGATAAGTAACAAGCTCATTGAGTAGCAGTAGTAGTAGTAGCAGCAGGAGTAGCAGTAGTAGCAGAAGCAGCAGTAGTAGTAGTAGCAGCAGTAGTAGTAGCAGAAGCAGTAGTAGTAGCAATATTAATAGTGGTAGTAGTAGTAGCAGTAGTAGTAGTAGTAATAGCAGTAGTAGTAGTAGGAGTAATAGCAGTAGTAAAAGCAGCAGCGGTAGTAGTAGCAGTAGTAGAAGCAGTAGTAGTAGCAGTAGTAGTAGTAATAGCAGTAGTAGTAGTAGGAGTAATAGCAGTAGTAGAAGCAGCAGCAGTAGTAGTAGTAGTACCAGTAGTAGTAGTAATAGCAGTAGTAGTAGTAATAGCAGTAGTAGTAGTAGTAGCAGTAGTAGTAGTAGCAGTATTAGTAGTAGCAGTAGTAATAGCAGTAGTAGTAGTAGGAGTAATAGCAGTAGTAGAAGCAGCAGCAGTAGTAGTAGCAGTAGTAGGAGTAGTAGTAGTAGGAGTAGTAGTAGTAGTAATAGTGGTGGTAGTAGTGATAGCAGTAGTAGTGGTAGTAATAGTATGTAAAAAGGCAATAATAAACAAAACTCAGTTAAAGGAAGTTTTTATTGTTACCGTTACATGAAAGAAGTCACTTTGGGTGTAGAGTCAACTATTAGCTCGAAGTTTAGAATAAACTCGAGGAATAAAGAGAGTTTAACTATATCCGGAGCATCTTTTCTTCTGAATCAAATTAGTTTTAGTCCGTGATTCTTGAGCTGCTCATTGGAAATCTAATCCTGACAGGCTACTCATTGTCTCACGGTGCTCGGCCATCTTTCCAAAGACTTTGTTAGAGTGAGGGTTGGCAAGGAAATCATACCAGCTTTTACTGATCTCCTACAAAAGAGAGCTGTCACAAGGTTAGTTGTGATATCCCCTCAGCGTTACTTGTCTGTAACATCTGAACTAAATTAGTGGCCCTCTGTTTGTTGGCTATTAATGTTGTCTTTTGTTATTGGTCTACGCTCCAAATTGTGGTCCCCTCACGATTGTACTGCGTGGTTGGATTGTTTTGCTCTGTGATTTGAATCATTTAGGGCTCATTTTAAATAGTTTCCTTCCATTAACTAGCAGATCATACACAATCCTGAAAACTCCATCATAATCTAAAAACTGGGCTCCTGCTTATCATGGGGGATTCTGTAGAACATTCATGTTGTTACTTGAAGTGACTTTGACTATGATTTCTCATCTCTGTTGTCTGGCCAGTATGAACACGGGCAAGGCCTACCGGCACACACTTGACTACAGACTTCAAGTTGTCCTCCTTGAGACCATTGGCAAACTATGCATAGACGTAAGTAGCCAATGGTGAGAACATAGTGTAGACAGCGTCTGCTTTTATGTAGGTGTAAACAGCATAGCATTGATTATTCCTGCTTCTCTGTAATTGTGAGTAATATTGTATTGACTAGAAATTTCCCTGTCATACAGCCCATGACCAAAGTGATAATGGAAAAAAGAAAGGGTAATGCTGGTTGAAAAATGCAATATTAGCAGTCGAATGGCACTGCAGTGCAATAGGAGAACTGCAATGGTAGCTGCAATGGTAGCTGTAATGTACTGGGTGTTATTATGTACAACAAACAGCAATAATGGAAGGAAAAGATTATATGTTTATATCTCTCCCTGCAATAGGAGAAATGCAACATTAGAAGTAAAATGGCAAAATGCTGTGTAATATACACAGTTTTAAAGTTGGTTGTGTTGAATGTAGAATGGTTTTGACAGTATCTGTAACAGAAAGCAAGCATTAGCAATTATTTAGCATTCACGTGTGTCTGGAAGTTTTTTGCAAACAGGAGCAAAATAAAGAAATGGTCATGTAAAAAAAGCCATGGTTAAGTCGGGTGTGTGAGATTTAGAGTTATGTACACTAGCAGAAGGAGAAAATTCTCAGTTATTTTGCAAAAAAATTTGATTCCAGCTTAATTACAGCAGATTTCATGGTCAATAAACTGAATGCATGTTTACCATTAGTGCGAAAACATAGTTCTGAGAAAACTGGTGTTAAAGCTTGAGAAATGAAAACCAATGCACAATTTTGTTTACATTTCAAAACGTCATAGCAACCAATATCAAGAAGTTGTGATATTTATCTAGATTTCTGTATTTATATCCAAAAAATTATGCTGAGTTTAAAAATCAAACAGATTTTAGCTGGTTGTCATAGAAATAGCGGTATATCTATAAGAAAATGTAGGCCTATTACTTAATTTTGCAGATATTAAAAACGGCTTGGCAGTACAGCGATATTGGGCACAGCCGTAGTATCATCAACAAAATCTTTAAAAAAATAATTACAGTGACATATTGCACACCATCAGACACTATATACATGTACTTCGATTTTGTAAATTCGAATGATTATTCTTATAACTAAATCTTATAATAATCTTATAAAATCGAATAATTATTCTTATAATTAAATATTGTAATAATCTTATAAGAATCGTTATAAACATATCATCGTTATTTCCTTTACTTTTACTGCTTTGGACATCAGTTGGAATACCAAAGTACTCATTATAAGTGTCCAAAATGTCAGAGTTGTCGGCAAAAATAACGATTACTTTTCAGTACTTCTACGTTTATTACAGAAACCTTCGGCAATTGGACAATGCCATAGACTAGTGAAATTTAGACTAGTGATAGACTAGTCATATGACTAGTGATAGCCATAGACTAGTGACTAGTTTTTTTCGTGAAATGTGCCCGGCTTTATGGTTCTACCATCTGTCGCACGGCTTTATGGGTGTTTTTTTGGTCGGCCTTAATTTTGATTAAAAAAGGCTTGTCAGGTTTTAATGACGATTTTAGTCCAAACTAACCTTTCTATTTATGTATAATCCGATCAGATGGGTAAGTTTTAGGATATTGTCTACACTTTTCAAAGACTTGGTAACATATTTAAATAGGTTTATATGTGTTTTGTATCATTATTATACTTAAACAACTCCACACAAAAATGGTTAAATTTTTTGATGGGATTTCGGTACAAGGGTTTGGGACGACCGTTGATGAATTATTTTTGTGAGTTGTGTGCACATATGCATTTATCATAAAGCTCCCAAACAATCGCTTCGCTTGTGTTTGGTCGTTGGATAATTCCTGCTTCTCTGTAATTGTGAGTAGTATTGTATTGATAATTCCTGCTTCTCTGTAATTGTGAGTAGTATTGTATTGATAATTCCTGCTTCTCTGTAATTGTGAGTAGTATTGTATTGATAATTCCTGCTTCTCTGTAATTGTGAGTAATATTGTATTGATAATTACTGCCTCATAATTATTCCTACATCTATCTTCTTCACCATCAGTATTAACATTTTTGACAATTATCGTAACTTTTTGTACGAATGCCACATTTGCATTTCATTATAAAGATTTCTTAATTAATTATACAACTGGTAGCTTTTGTGCAACGCTGTGGTTGTATTTTTTTACTTGTGTATACAACCTTCCAGGTCATACAGAATTAATATACTGACAGATAGTTTCAAGGTATCACTGCTGTAGGTTCAGAATGTCATTGATGTAGGTTCAGAATCTCGCCGCCGTAGGTTCAGAATATCACTGCTGTAGGTTGAGAATATCACTGCTGTAGGTTCAGAATACGACTGCTGTAGGTTAGGAATATCACTGCTGTAGGTACAGAATATTACTGCTGTAGGTTCAGAATATCACTGCTGTAGGTTCAAAATATCACTGCTGTAGGTTAAGAGTCCGCAGCTATCAATCTCTTCGATTCCAATCACTGTATTTTTATCGCTCTCTTCTGTCGCTGTATTCCTGAGACGGTCTGACCCCTGTTGTCAGACTGTCTCAGGCTATGTTGAACACACGTTCATTTTTTATGTTGTAGCTGAAACTGAGCTTCAACTTGCTCCAGTCTGTTGTGCTAGCATGCCTGCCTTATTTGTCAGTAAACCAACCAGTCAAGCTCCAGCAGGTCAGTAATTGATCAGTCATTGGTTATTTTGTATGCTGCTAGATGCATATTAGAGAGCAAGTACTTGCTGTTGTATTACCCTTTTCGGCAAAACGTCTATATTTGAGTGTGTTATTACCAAGGGCCATCTTTATATTTTTATGAATGTTTTTTAATCATGGTTGATCTCCATTAATACATAAAAACTAAATTCAGAAACTACTGCTCCATAATCTGTGCCAAATTTTGTTTCATCACCTAGTACAGTCATACCTCTGCATACAAGCGCCCCAACATGCGAGGTATGAGTTATTTTTGAGATACGAGCTGGTTTTCAATAGCCATTACACTATATGGCCAAGTATGTGAGGGGCTGCTTTCGGGAACAGCATTGTTTGGTCTTTTTCCTCGAATCAGTTTTAAAAGTTTTCAAAAGGCTCAAGTTTTAAAAGTTTACTGAATGTAAGGCATAAGCGTATAACCGGAGACAGGTACTAAAAAATATGGCAACAAAATTAAAGTAAGTTTTTTAAAAGATTAAAACTTAGCTTCAAGTGTGTGCTTAGTATGCTAAATTTACTGAAGTTAAATTTCTATTTCAAGAGTTTAGTGTTCCAAATGCCTTGCTCTCATGTCTTTCAGACTGCCTTCATCCACAATGTCTGTCTCAAAGATAAAAGCCACATACAGTAGTGTACATAATGATAGAACATTTTATTGCAGATCATAACAACTAATTATGTATTTGTTACTATGTTAGCGTAGGTACTGAAATATAACAATTAATAGCGTTTTCCGCGGTAATAGCCTGTTTAGGTGGTTTCTCTATAATATGGTAATGGATTAATTTGTACCTAGTTATTTTATATAGAAAATAGTGCCTCGAGGCTCAGGTAAATTGACATACGAGCACAGTCCCAGAAGACATGAGTTCGTATGTCGGGGGTATGACTGTATGTGACTTCCTAATCTTGATGCATACCACACCTATTTTTGTGGCTTGTAGGCATCTTTAAGCTCTCTGCAGCAAATATCCAGTGAGGATGGTCACCTGGTGTGGTACTTGGCAAATAATTTTTCTTCCAAGGTATGCAGGTAGCCAATTTTTGTATACATTTTGTGAATATGATTATATCACTATACTAATTCCGTTAGTGTCGAGAGCATGGACTCGGCTCACCCTTATTGCTAATTTAGGCTGCTAGATTTTTTACAGCTGTCTGATCCAACTGTCTGCCAAGTTACACATTTTGTACTCCAGTGAGTGACAGCAATCTTGTATCTCACCATTGAATCTTTCCAGATGCCACCACTTTTCTTGGTTTCCTTCTATAGCTTTTTCAACTGAAAACCGAGTACATACAATCAAGCGTTTAGCCTACTTCAGTTAATCTATCTTTCTATAGATCTTGCTTGCAGATGCCATGTTTATGACTTTGCATGTTAATGCTTCGCATTGCAGACTGGTACAGGAGCGAGGGATTTCGTGAACAATTTGAACACACTGATGGAATGGGTGAAAAGGACCAGCTAAAGCGCAGGAGCTCTCAGTGCATTGTGTATATTTTATTATTTCATCCATTTATAAAATTCTGTACAAATTTAAATGCCCTATCACATCAACTTGATACAACAAATGCTAACTGCATAAATGATATTGCGGTAGAAAGTTGCCAACAAATATCACAACCACGCTTTGCTGTATGCAATTCATTGACAAAAATAATTTTTACAGAGTTGTAATTACAAATTCAACAGAAGTTGTAGACACATCGATCTTTTCTGCCAAGCACGGTTTCTTAGCCATCGGCATGTATATACAAGACCTAAAAGTATTCAAATGGCCACCATCATTTCTGGAAAGCCATTTTTGTTTATACCCGTAGTCAATGCATCATCTACCTTCCCAGTTGTGTCATTTTCTGGATCTACCGATTCGGATTTAGTGCCTAATTGTAATGATACGTCACCATTTGGAATGGATTTTTCGTTAGTGCTGCAGGATTTCAATTCATTTGGCTGTGAATCTTTGACTGACGTTGAATGAGTATGATTAGAGACTGTGCCATCAGACTGATCGGTATGACATTCCATTGGCTCAACCATTGGTTGCACACTGTTTGTGGATTGACTACCTTTGGCAGTGCCGGAATTGGTCTGCTCAAGCGATGCTATATGTTCTTTAGCCTCCTTCAGTTGTTGCTGAAGTAGGTATATGGTCGTTTGGAGCCCTTCTGTGTCATCATCCAGTTCAACCACAAATAGTTCAGTCTCTGCAACCAACATGCAAAATAACCCAATCTTTGAAGAAAGACTGGTAACTATGAAATGTTCTTGAACTTATAAGAGACAAATTGAAAGGAGAGACCCGCGAGCACTTACTTATACATTGATAAAAATTTTGTTACGGTTTAAAACAAAAACTGGCGAAGCAACATTGCAGTGTTTTTTGTTGCAATTAATATTAACTGCCAGAAGAACAATGCCTGCATAACTAAATAGGTTTGAAAGGGTGATTTAGCACTGTGATTGCATTATTATGTCCAGCAAAGTTACAGTAGAACAAATTATGATACAGAGCCTGAATTGAAAGCGACCTGAGACTCAAAATTCTTAACCTCCTAGAAAACGGATGTCATACAACGGAAAATCCAGCCAAATATAGAATCAGTGCCATGCTGTGTTCCACTATACACACCATTCTGAGCAACTTTCATCTCTTCAACAAGTTTTTTCTGAAGTGCAATCTCTCCTTCCAATTTGGCTATGCGGCCTTGGGAAATTTGCTTGCCTAACTCTTCGTTTTCTTTGAGCAATGTTCTACATCTGGCCATCAGCTGTTTACCCGTTTGGCTAATATATAGAAAAACAAAACAAATAGTTAAACATCTAAAAATCTTTCCAAACCCGCCATTCTGTCTCTGGTTTAGCTGGTCCGATGGAGCTGCACCATTTACATATATTAATGATGGACAGTGAGACCTAATATTGTCAACATGCAATACTAGAATTTGTAGAACAAGCCAAACTTTTAGGGCTTGCCATTTAAGCAGTTCTAAGCATGAAGTGAGAATAGAGCAGTATAAGGTAATGTAACATCTACATGTAAGAGAAGGCATTGATAAAGAAATGAAGCAGTCATATGTTGGATATTAAAAATGATAACAGAAATAAGTACATATTGTATTATTATAGACAGTATGTACAACCTTCACTAAAATTTGCAATTGTGCGCTCGAGAGATTCCGACAGTTAACTACACATCTGCCTACAGCCACAGTTCTTATAGGAAACTGTCTGTCAGTGCAGAGTTGAGCATGTTTCACTGTCTCACACGCCTTCCTCTTATATCGTACAAGAATTGCATTTGCTATTACCATTTTAGATTTCTCCAACTGTCAGGGATTATTATGCCCTGCAGAACCTTAATGCTCATCCAGCCTGAAGTGACCTCATAGAGACACTCGCCTCCACATATTTTCGGTTCAACATGTGAAAATTGTGAAATAAACAAGGGTTAGAATGAGGCACGAGCAACATTCGTGATATAGCTGCCTAACTAATAAATTGACCTTGGTATGCCCACTGATCAGAAGATGATTGGCGTACAGAGACACAGCCGACTTAGCTACGGCTTTGTGGAATATTTGCATGTTACCGTGGTGATGTGACGGACTACTGTTGATTTAGCAATGACCTTGGAGAAGATTTGTATGTTACCGTAGAGATGTTACGCAGTGGTCGCAGGAGAATGATCTCCTCTTATACCTCATATATTATTTTCCTTTTCTCTCAACTCTCTGTACGCACGTACGACCAGGAGTGTTGCCGCTTTGGCTAATCACCTGTCTTGTGTGAACTTCCAAGCATTGAGTTCACTTTGCGACTCTTCAAGACGAAGTTTTGTGCTGGTTAGTTCCTTTTTAAGCCTGTTGATGACAACATTGACAGTGGGTTCTACAAGCATAGTCCTTAGCTGGTTCGTACTCGGTAGTTGATACTGTTTTAGCTCTTCTATTTGCGCCTACAATAAACATTGAATAAAGATGTAAGATGCCCCATTCAAGTGAAAACTGCAACATAATTACATGAGCTATATGCAAAAAGCTTTGTCTAGATTATTCAAAATTCCATTTGCACACAAGCAGTTACTACAAGATACAGGAATGTCAAGAATATCACAAGATAGCTATGCCAATTATGTACTCCTTGGTGCCTTTTTATGCAACCATTTTGCTTTGCATCAAGTATACTGATGAATTTTATTTATGACATACTTTTTGAATACAAACGAATCGCTTTCAACAAGAGATGTTACATAAGATGCTTGACAATTTAATCAATACCTTTTATAATATCTTAATACAATAATTGGATGATTTGCATTCAATGGAGACCAACTGTGTTGATTAACTGTTAACAATGCAGTTTAAAACAAGAGAGAACATCATTGGGTTTTCCAGCGTGAAGAGTAGGAGTTTAGCAGCCTCAGCGTGTTTGCGGCTTATAAATGCTCTGCGCCATCTAATACCATATCGGCAGTTGATTGCTGAAGTGAACTCTACTTACCGCTAGATCCGATATTTCCCTTTCCTTCTCTGTGAGTGTTTTGAGTAACATACTCTCTCGCCTTGTTATATCTGTCACCTGTTGCCTGTATTTTTCCTCAGCATCCCGCAGAGCTTGTATGTCTGTCAGAGACAAATAGGAGGCTAAATTAGTAACCGACCGACAAAGTATAAACTCACGTGGTTAATACAACTAGATCTGAAATGTTTGATCCTATAAATGATTTACTCTGATGGTACAGCATTTACATACAGACATATAGGTCGATTTAGTACAATAGCAAGCTAATATGGCACGTAAAAGAATTAAATTACAAGGCGTAGCTTTACCAATCACAAGGAATGACAACACACCAATATTATATTGCTGATAATAAGATTTGTTTTTGTGACAAATGGTACATTATCTTAAACAAGGTTTTTGAAAATATCAAGCAAAAAAACAATGCAGTAATACTTAAAGGAGATTACTTTTGATTAAAATATATCTACTAGGCAAGGCGTCTCATAAAATCTACCATTGTCACATCTGCTTTAATTAGAACTCGTTTACGAAATAGACAAAGTATGAATTTAACTCAATGAAGGAAAATCAATTCATTTACATATTGTCCTATTGTGTGCAAAGTTTAATAGAACATTTGACAAATAGCAAACAAAATTAGAAAATAAAATTGAGAAAAAATGCACCTTCAGGCTGTTGTGATGAGATATAATCGAAGAGTGAACTGATTTGGTCAATCAAATCATGTTTGTCTAGTTTTTCTAACTCCTCAATTGGTATTCGCACCTGTAATAACAAAACAGTATTTTAAAACTTGAGATATTTAACTAGTATGTGACTAGTTAATACAACAAATTATACACCAAACTGAGACCATACTCACTGGTTTTATATCATCAGTAGATGCTTGATCACTTTCTGTCATACTTGATATGTACACAACCCTATTGGATGTGCATATATAGTAATTGTGTAGGTGAAGGAGACAAGAATAACTAGTCAGCAGCCTGTATTCAGTGTCTATAAAATAGACCAGCACACATGTAGCAAAAGATAAATGATTAAATGTAAATAAAAAATTTGCAAAATTACTACAACTCAGTGAAAACATCAGCTGTAACCAGTCTCCAAATTTGATTTGAAAAACACCCTTAAAATGCGAACACGGTGGCAATCAAAATAGTCTTAACCAGTCAGGGATTACGAGCGAAGAAATTTGAACAAGCACTTCGTTTTCTTATTTATACGATCAGATACATTAAAATAGCAATTTAAAGACTAATTAATGGCGTTGTAAGAATTGACTGCAAATCCTAATAAGCTGCACATCCTTGACTTTTATGAGGCTTACAATGAAGAAGCGATTTTATGGATTTTCACATTTAACCAGAAATGAAAGTTAGTCTAATCTTGCTCGACAACTGACACTCACTTAACAGTGAACGCTTAATAATGGACGATAGACTGTAATAACGTAAAATGAATTGTCATGTGCCAATCAATATTGCAATAGTTACTATTTTGTGTGAATTTTAGATAGTAATCCATTACTGAACAAATAAAAAAACATGATAAAATTACGGCTTGCTTTTCTGCCGAAAATATTACACTTAACTTGTTTTGAATTGTTTTCATATAGAATAAATGAAAAATACGGCGACTTCTGACATAGCATTAATCATGGAATACGATTTTCAAGCAATTCAGATATCCGTGTGTTACATGTACGTCGTCCATATTGGAAAGTCAAAATAACAACCGTGCAGTACGTTAGCCGGACAAGGCCATTTGGATAGCTGTATATGTTACTTTGCATAAAACAATCATCACTGTAAAAAAAACATTTAATTGTGTATTTCCAAAGGAGTGTAAAGTCAAATCTAGAATTCAAACAAAGAAACGTTTAGCAAAAGTCTTAAACCATTTGCAAAGCAAATGGCCGATAAGCTATAACGGAGCATGCGCAATCGTGGGGGATAGGTAGGTAATTCAAATAGTTTCGTGTTGCTGCAAATTGTGAAGATTTTAGCATAGCTACGAGAGTAGCGCATAGCTCTTAGCACATAGCTAAGAGACTACAACTCTTGAATCTTTGTTCCGAGTACAGTCGGCGCTTCTACCACGTAAATACATAATCCGTTTTACGTGATAAGAGCTGTATTGCACTTCCCAATAGATTTGAGATCCAACGGATTATCGGTTGTTAGTTGTATGTGAATAGTATGTTTATTTGATATATAAGCATATACCGATATATCGTGAATCTAAAATGAAACGAAAAGTAAATAATAGAAAAGGCAACAGCAAATTTGATAGCAAGTGAGAGTAGCATAGAAGATGTATAAAACTCCCAATAATATGTAGCAGATAAAATGTTAACAACAAATTATGATTTGATATAAATGAGTATATAACAGATATAAAGCAGAAATGCACATACGCTTGAAAAGGTAGCTGAAAATAAAGCATCAACTATATGAATAATAACAAATAAAAAAGGCATTTTGTATAATAATGATATTGAAGTAAAAAGTATTACCTTGTTACATCCTCTCAGGAAATGCAATAAGAATTGTCCTGGCTGTGATATAACGTGATAAATATTCTTGATCATGCTTTCTGGTGACTTTAGGAACACTAGCGAATATGATGAGTGTAAAACACAAGTTACCAGCTTGAGGTTAGCCTGTCTTGATAAACTGTTGTTTATGCGGAGTTATCCTCTGGCGAGCGAAGTGCACAAAACAACAGCTTGTCACAATACGCGCTGCACCTGATGCCTCAGCTGCACTGAAAGGGAATTGTTCTTTTCTGTCTATGCGACTTGGCTGCGCAGGTGCAAGTGAAGGTGTTAAGCTGTTGTAAGCAATACTGATATTTACCAGTAAAAGTTAATTCTTTATTCTATAAGTACAACAATTAAAATACACAACTAACTAAATTCTAAACAATAATATTAATGGAAGGAGAGGTTCCAAGATCAAATCTTCTGCTTTACGGATTCTTTATTCCAAAATTTTAATAGCTATAGCTGGACATATACAACGACGAATGAATACACACCCTTTGAGAAGTATATACATATAGATTAGCAAAAGCAGATAGCATAATGGAGAAACATCGAAACACCAGAGACATATACAATATTACTATGAATATGACACCTAAGACATTAGAGAACTAGCAATAAAGACATTCATCATAGGTATACTCATCTACAAGCAGCTTAGAAACCTCCTGTGGAAGGAGCCTATGGGGAAAGAGACATCAATTGACATGCCAGAAAACCATTAAAAGATATCAAACCTGTACAAGACAAGTGAAATTAGTCACCATTTCCAATCATTACACTCCTATGACCTATTTAAACCTCGCCTCCTGAGACGAGCGACAAGCCGAGCAGCTTTTTGCTAGCCGAGCGAGACAGCCGCAATTTAAAATGGGTTCACTCAACTGCTAACCCTCTGCAACATAAAGAACAGAAACTGAGTACCTAAACGCGTTCTCACAAGCTAACAGAGGGATCTATTAGAGAGAACAGCTCCGACGACTCAGCATCTGTCGATCTATTTATCTCTCTTTTTCTCAATTACCTGCTGAGGCTCCCTCTGCCTGCTGAGGTGCGTTCCTTTGCTTCTGAAGCTTCCCTCTCTCTTCCCTCTGCCTCTGGAGCCTCTATTATTTTCCTACCTATAGAGCCTCCTTCTCCATCATCAGTTGATTCTCCGCGTATGGAGCCGTATGGACTGTGCAAGCAAACACAGACGACCATTCGAGTAAGGAGGTAACTTTTATTGGCTATTTTAACCTTGGTTCATTAATATTATTGCATAGAATTTTGTTAGTTGTGTACATAGACCTATTAACTAGTATAGTTAATAGGTTTATGGTTGTGTATGTTAGTTGTTGGAGTTATAGAACAAAGAAGTAACTTTTAATGGTAAATATTAGTACTGCTAACAACAGATTAACACCTTAACTTGTACCTGAACCAGCAATAATCAAATTGGTTCCCACGTGACAAAGCAAACGTACACAAACTGAACATAGTCAACATAGAATAAGATGACAAAGCAAATTCAACACTGATGTTGTGCGAGGATTCAGATTAGTTATGAACTACATAGTTTCTCCATGTTCATTCATGAAAACATTATTTGGAATTGTTCACTTAGTACGAAGCAAAAACTTCCCATAAATTAATAACGTTATCTGGAATTTATGTTATAGGAGGTATACGTTGTAGGAGCGTCTACTGTATGTGCATAAATGCTGCGATACCAGTTTGTGACGCTATATTTATGGTCGCACCTTGACATACGAGCTTAATACATTCTAAGATTGTGTTCATAACTTCATATGCCAATTTACTCGCATCTCAAGGCACCATTTCTTTTATAAAACAAATAAGTACAAATTAAGCCGTTACCACTATATAAAAAACTCCTAGATAAGATATCAAAGTGAAAAACGTGTTTTTAATAAATGTAATACACTACTTATGCTCACCCAGTAACAAATACCTATTTAGTGGTTATGATCTGTGTAAATAGGAATTGTCTGAACATGTAGAAGTAGTATTCATGTAAATAGGAAATGTCTGAACATGTTGAAGTAGTATTAATTTAATATTGTTTGTGTTTTATGTAATGCTTTGCTGTATAAGTAATGCTTGCTAATATTTGTACTGTATCGTCAGTGTGCGTATTGCCTACAGCCACCTACTCTTGTCAGCTTCAGCTATAGTTGCCCATTGACAGTGCCCGCAGCGAGTAGATGCCACAGGAATGTTTATGTGAACATTGCAGTAGGTTTGATAGAGCAATTGTGTGTTATGTGATGAGTCAGCTAAATTAGCACAGTGCTGCTGTGTACATGTAATCACTTGCTGCGAATAAAGTGCTTTGACTAATTGTATTCTGTGTGTGTGATGAGAAAATCATCAACTAGCCACAAGCTACATTATTTCGGCGTTATTATTGGGACAATAGCAGCGAACGTTAGTTTTTCTGACATTATCAAAAGCTACCAGGACTATCAGACTAGCGGTGAATTCTCTACATGGATTGATAAATTAGAACTTGTTGCACAATTACAAGAGGTGACAGATCTAGCCAAGTTTGTACCTCTATCTCTATCTGGATCGGCATTTGCACTCTACCAACAGCTTTCTACTGAAACAAAAAAGGACTTTCAGAAAATAAAAACTGAACTATCTACAGCGTTTAGTTCAGACCCGTTTGCTTCATATGATCAGCTATGCAATCGTGTGCTTCTAGACGGTGAGTCAGTGGATGTATATTTAGCAGATCTATGACGCTTAGTGAGTTTGACTAGACAACAGACTGCAGAACCGATCCTGAGATGTGCTTTTGTTGCTGGCTTACCTAGTGACATTTCATTGCAGCTACGATCAACAGCTAATATTGCCAGCTTGGAATTGAGCGAAATTGTTGGGAAAGCCCGAGCTATGATGGCGAGTAAGTCATCTGGGCCAATGTATGCGTGTGCAGCTACCATTAAACAGAACTAAAAAGGCAGAATTTGCTTCAATTGGAAAGGTAGTGGTCATCTAGCGAGAAACTGTCCATCACCAAAGCAAGTGAATAACAACACCGTTAAACAGATACGTGTTTCAATTGCGATTCAGCTGAACATCTTGCAAACATGTGTCCACAAGAGTCGGAAAAAGGAACAGAGGGAGCATATGCGTCGGATGCTCACCCCAAATCAAATCAGTAAGATCGACGCTGTCAATTATCAGTACTATTGTTGGGCATAACACTACATTACTAAGACTGTCTGGTAGAAGATGTACACAAAATCAAATCAGAGTGACTATGCTTGATGGAAATGTAGCAACTTGTGCAGGTGAAGTAGATCTGAACATTAGTGCCAATGGAGTTACTGTGGGCCTACGCTGCTTGGTATCAAAAACGTTAGTGAACGGATGTTCGTTCATTTTAGGAATGGATGGCATAAAGAAGCTTGGTGGTGTATGTATTAACCAAGAAGGTGATGTATCTTTCAAGGAAGTGGCACCCCAGGTAGCAACATGCACAAAACCGCCACAGCTAAAGTGTCAGGTAGATGATTCAGACTTCACAGCAAATTTTGATGGTGAAAAGTGGACAGTGAAGTGGAAGTAGAAAGGAAATGAACCCTTGTCAAATCAGTGTGCTCAGTACACTATCAAGGAAAACTTTAAGCAACAGTACATTAACGAGATTGAGCAGTGGATCCATGATGGTTGGTTGGTGGAACACGATGAGGGAACACATGGAACTGTAGATAGACTAATTCCATTAATGGCAGTGTTCCAGCCCAACAAACAAAGGAAAGTTAGACCAGTGATGGATTACAGTCGAGAGCTTAATGACTATATTAGTTGTAATCCAGGCCAGGATGTTGCAATTTGTCAAGAAAAGCTTAGAAAGTGGCGACAGATGGGCAATAACGTATGCATGCTAGACTTGCAAAAAGCCTATCTGCAGTTACATGTGGCTACAGATTTGCAAAAGTTTCAGGTGGTGCGCTACTGTAACAAGACGTATGTCATGACAAGAATGGGTTTTGGGTTGAATGTCGCTCCGAAAATAATGTCTAAAATCCTATCTAGGGTGCTATCACTGAGTGAGACGGTAAGAAATGGAACTGATCACTATATTGATGACATCATTGTCAATCAAGACATGGTAACTGTAGCAGAGGTTAGAAACCATTTGCAGAGATACGGTTTAAAGACAAAGGAGCCTGAGAGCATACGTAATGCCAGAGTGCTTGGTCTGCGGGTCATTTGCCAGGACTCGGCACTTATGTGATCGTGAGACAATGATATAATCTAAGTAATATCCAAACCAGTGTGTGAACTTTTCTCTGTATGTGGCAAATTGACAAGCCATTATTCTGTTGCAAATTAGCTATGGGTATCTTGCAGCTATTTAAAACGCAGGTCAAGTGAGTATGATTGGAATGAGATGATTCCAAAGTTCATTGTGGGAATGTTAAAAGAAGTAGTGGAACGTGTGAATCGAGAGGGCCCAGTAAAGGGAAAGTGGGTTGTTTCTAAGGCCAAAAGAGCAACAGTTTGGTGTGATGCTAGCAGTTTAGCTGTTGGAGCAACTGTGGAAATAGGTGGTCAGCAAGTAGAAGATGAAAGTTGGCTCCGCAAATATGAGGGAATGCATATTAAGGTGGCAGAGTTGGAAGCAGTGATCAAAGGGTTAGGCATGGCAATTAAGTGAGGTGCGACGGAGATAGTACTTATAACTGACTCAGCAACAGTGTACGGCTGGGTAAAATTGATCATTTCTGATGCAAAAAGGCCAAAAGTACGTAGGTGGCCTTGGTGAAATGATTATACGCAGACGGCTGAGTATGATTAGTGAATTGATAGAGGTTTATCAGTTGAGCCTGGAAATACGACTGGTCAGATCAGAGGACAATATTGCTGACAAACTACACGAGTACCCAAGAAGTGGCTGAAGGAAAGGGTGTGTGCTGCTGCGTGTACACATGCTGCAGACTCTAAAATCAGAGATATGTTAAGGAATTTGCATGACACACACCATCTTGGAGTTGACAAAACACTTTATGCAGCACAGGCTAAGTGTGATCAAGCAGTGAGTTGTGCAGATGTTGAGCAGGTTGTTTCAGAGTGTCAAGTATGCAAGCGTGTCGATCTACCTCCTGTTAAGTGGGAAAAAGAAAGTCTAATTATGGAAGATAACTGGTGGCGACTAGCCACAGATATTACACACTGCGATGGAGCAGCATACCTCGCCGTAGTAGACTGCGGACCAAGCAGATTTTCAATCTGGAGGAGGCTGCGAAATGAAACATCTGAAGCAGTAGTTGCGGAATTAGACCAGTTATTTTGTGAACGAGGTTCGTCAGTGCAATTACTTTCTGACAACGGGCCATGCTATAGGAGTAACAAATTTTCCACGTATGCTAAAAAATGGAATTTGCAGCACTTGTTTAGTTGTGTACATAAAGCCTCAGGAAATGGGATTGTAGAAAGAAACCATAGGACTATAAAATGTATGTTAGCCAGGACTGGCGGAAGTATTCAGGAGATGCTGTATTGGTACAACCACACTCCAAATTTTGCTAAAGTAGTACCCGCTGAATCACTGTTCAACTATCAGTTAAGATCGCTGCCTGACACTGCAACCAACTCACTGAGACATGCCAAGACACACTTGAATCCATTTAAGCCCGGAGATATAGTTTATGTGAAGCCGGTCAAGTCAGAGTGTACTACGATTTGGCCGACTGGCAGAATCACAGCACTCTTATCAAACACTGCTGCTCATCTAGATGAAATACCACGACACATAGCAGATCTGCGGCTTTGTCACCGAATCTCACCAAGTAATCCAGCCAGTGATACAAAAGTTTCTATAGACTTACCATACCGACTACCACCCGACGACGACAATGACATAGACATTGGAAACGAAAACAATGCTAATCAAGAAATAGTAGACCATAATGAGGCTCGTATCAGCCATAGAGAACGCCGCCCACCACAATGGTTGGCTGATTTTTATGTAATTGACTGATGTGATTTAGAAATCAGGAGGAGGTGTAAATAGGAATTGTCTGACCATGTAGAAGTAGTATTCATGTAAATAGGAATTGTCTGAACATGTTGAAGTAGTATCCATTTAATATTGCTTGTGTTTTATGTAATGCTTTGCTGTGTAAGTAATGCTTGCTAATATTTGTACTGTATCGTCAGTGTGCGTATTGCCTACAGCCACCTACTCTTGTCAGCTTCAACTATAGTTGCCCATTGACAGCGCCCGCAGTGAGTAGGTGCCACAGGAATGTTTATGTAAACATTGCAGTAGGCTTGATAGAGCAATTGTGTGTTATGTGATGAGTCAGTTGAATTAGCGCAGTGCTGCTGTGTACATGTAATCACTTGCGAATGAAGTGCTTTGACTAATTGTATTCTGTGTGTGTGATGAGAAAATCATCAACTAGCCACAATCTGCTATAAAATGCAACATTCATGTGTGGTGGAAGGCAGGCTAACAAAAACTCGTAAAGTCAACCCAGTTCAGATCGGCTCAGCACTACCACCAATCTGGAACCAATTCGCAAAGAGGCAGAGCCGAAGCCCTCAACAAGCTATATGAAAGCCAGGCAAAGGCACAGACAGAGTTACTTTGCACTTTCTTGATCATACATCCTATTCTCTGTATTTCAAGTAAAGCAAATATACACCTGTTGATTAAAACATACTGCGTTGTTTCTGCTAGCTAGGGGCAGTGCTGGTGAAGGTGTCCCGCAGACATCCTTCGAGATGACTTTGTGGATAACGCGGTCTGAGGAAGATTTGAGAACAACGCGTTCGGTAAACTAAACTGTGTAACTCTACGTAATAGAAACTTTGAATTTAATTTCAATAAATTTAGCTGACTAAACAAACACCTGAAGCTAAGTTTTAATCTTTTATTAAACTTACTTCAATTTTGTCATCATATTTCTAAGTATCAGTTTCCGGTTATTCGCTTTCGCCTCGCGTTCATTGTGACATTTAGCTAGCCTAATAAAAACTTTTTTCAAACTGATTCAAGGAGAAATATCCAACGATGCTTTTCTCAAAAGCGGTCTCTCTAGCCATATAATGGCCATTGAGAACTGGCTCGTATGCTCTTAGCTCAAAAATTACTCGTACATATTTCAAGAAAAAATTGCTAAAAATTCAGCTCAAATTGTGAGTTTTTTGCATTTGCATGTAGGGTCAATCGCGTGTAGAGGTAGGACTGTATTTACTGGTAAGAGTGTTTATAATCAACAAAAGTTCAAATAGTGCCGCAATCACATTGTGCAGCTATATTTAGGAGGCTATTGTATTAGTACATTATGATGATTTTTAAGACCTCACGCATAGCTACAACAAAAAACATAAATTCAGTCATTCTAAATTGAATTGTCATACCAAGGTCACAATTTAACTTTTAGGAACCTTTTAAAGAGTGCTCTTAAAATTTCTCAAACTTGACACAACTTTTTTTCTATAACATTGCTAAATACCAGACATTCCTTGGTAAACCTTATTAGCTTTATGTTGTGTTGATAGCCCTGAAAGGTATTGGCTAATTGTTGATAGCCCTGAAAGGTATTGGCTAATTGTTGATAGCCCTGAAAGGTATTGGCTAATTGTTGATAGTCCTGAAGGTCCTAAACTAGTCCTAAATAGTCCTAAACTAAGTAAGCTAATAAGCTTACTAATTCTAAGCTAGTAATTCCAGTAAGCTAGTTAATAGGCGCTAGGCTTTTAATGGCAGTAGGCCATGACGTTGCGTCAGCAATGTTGTCCAGCTACAGCTATTCTAATAATAGCTATAGACGGAATGACACACAGACGACAGACATGCTTTGAAAAATAAATATATAGATAGTGATATATAGGGATTGTGCCACCACTGTCTGCTGGGACACGTAAATTCTACTTTTAATTGTTCTGTAGACATTTGCATTCAAAAATGCTTCTTATAGGAGACTTTTTTGGAGACTATAAAATGTGCACCTTGGTTTAGAGACAAACGCTACAGTAGTGGTGAGACTTGCGTAGCAAATGTTATATAATTATTATTTTGTCAAATAAAAAAACATTCACAGTAATGTTGTAACTATGAAACAACAAGAGTTGTCTGCTCTATTTTTAATTCTGGCCTAAATGAGAAAGAGTTTTTAGATTTTGTACAGCTTAAGAAACTTGTTATGAGCTCAGAAAGCGTCGAGATGTTCGTAAAAAGAAAGGCTGGCCAATTAACCCCCATGGTTCTTTGCCGGTCCACCTAATGCTGCTCAAAGAGCTGTTCAAACTAAGACATGAAATAAAAATGGATGTTGTCTAATCATATTTGTACAGATGGTTATCTTCAAACATGAAAAAAATGAAATCTTTAGAATTTAGACTACCTGATGATTCAAAAAAATTATTGTACGACTGTTTGGCTTACATATTTGAAATCTGTATAAAATGAGAATTAATTTAATATATAATTTATGTCTATTTATTAAATTTACACTGATTAACAATGTTGTAAATGAGAATTTCAGTTTTTCAACAAATGGCTCCAGTTTATTGCGCAGACCACTCTAAGCGCTAGTTTACTATTAAGGTGTTTAATAAAGTCCTACTTGGTTTTTTAATGTTTTGATATTCCTCTGAATGAGCCATCAGCTGTCTGTACGTCGAAAAGACTTGGAGTTGCGATACTTACGACGAAGTCGCAAGAGTTATGTAGAGTTCATGGATTAACCGAAATTTCCTAGATCTGTAGTGTGAGCTGAACCAGGCTGCATATATAGATACTTTAGACTTGTCCTCTCCTCGTGGTACATCACAGCTTCAGCTATATCATTAAGTACTTAAGTTTTCTGTCAAAGTTCTTCCTTTATGTTTTCTATTTTGAAATTTTTTTAGTTTTCAAAAGCATTTTGTTTACAATCTGTGCAAAGTATAAAAATGCATTCCTTGGTTTCACTTGTACACTCAACATTCATGGTGGCAAGCCAAAAGGACCTGGCTCCGCCGCATGAAATTGCTGCATGTTTAGTTCATCGCGGGAAGCACCTAGAGAAACAGCACCACCTAGCACAGGCCGCCTGTGATAGGATATACCGATAGGTAATGACAATTGGGTAACAAAAGTTTTCAAGGTGTAAACTGTAGCTTTAAGTAAATCTGTCCAAATGTCAGAAGGAGCCCCATGCGCTCAAGTAAATGTAATACTAATGCACCTTCTTAAGCTACTCAAGCCAACTTTAAGCCCTGTAACATGGAGAGAATGTTCCTATGAAACTGGTAAGGTGTGCTTGTAAAAAGCTACATTATGCTGGTTTTATATGCATCGAAATAGTTTTTTTGCTCTGTCCTCTTTTTATCAATCTATGTGTAACTAATAAAGCCAATGGCTATGTCAAGGAAAAGATGGTCATGGGTCTCTTTGCTTTAACCTGTTGAAAATGGAGTTTATGTTGCCCGTATTTTCATTTTATTGTTTATGTGTTATTATTATTACATAACAAACAGGCAGCAGTGATCAATATACAGCAATTGGAGTTCTTTGGGCACGCCGCTCTAGGTGGAGGAAAGACTGCTGTAGGTGAAGATTTTAGTTTGCTCCAGTTATTTCTTTTATGGTAAGACAACCGCTACAACGGAAACAAAAGTATTCATCTTAAAATAGTTTGCACAAAACTCTCATATATTCTGATATGTGCACACTTAATATGCTGATCACACTCACACACACGCGCGCGCGCACGCACACGTGCACACGCACACACGCACATGTACCATGCATGAAAAGTAGAGAGTAAACTAAGAAATGGTAAGCTAGTAAGCTACTAAGAATGATTAATTCCAGTTAGCTGACAGCATTGACTAAACTTAATAGGTAGTATTTTTATTCAAGGAAACGCAATCCCTGGATCAAATGTATGCATCCAGGTAATTAGTACACCTACTAGTAGTTTCACACAAACATTTCTCTCAAGATGTTGAATAGCATCTCAACAAGATGTGACACCCACCCGCATGACTTGTAGCAGTTGATATGCATCCACTTGAAGAATTGGTTCGATGGATTGCAATGTCCCATATCTATGTGAAGCTTGCATTTCTTTGCTGAGAAGTTGTCCCTACAGGCTTGTCTTTCTTCAAACAGACCCAGAGACAAGTTAAATATGGCTGTCATTTTAAACATTCAGCGATTGGAGACTGATATAGGCATGCTAAACCGTGTTTGTCACTTTTTTTTTATTTCACACCACAAGTGTTTCACCAAGTTATACTGAGGTCCAAGACATGGCCAAATTTTAGCATAAAATACAAACTTGGCTCCGGAGTCGCTGGCTTTAGTCCGAGTTCATCGTGGCTGATCTCTCCGAGTCGAATAAGTAGTGTAAAGAGCTCTGAGCTTGCTTCTGCTGTCGCTTCCTAGCAAAACATCATCATCCATGACTTCTAATGCAAATAGCAAAACATCACCATCCATGACTTCTAATGCATATAGCAAAACATCACCATCCATGGCTTCTAATCCAAATAGCAAAACATCACCATCCATGACTTCTAATGCAAATAGCAAAACATCACCATCCATGACTTCTAATGCAAATAGCAAAACATCACCATCCATGACTTCTAATGCAAATAGCAGAACATCATCATCGATGGGTTCTAAACATCACCATCCCTGACTTCTAATGCAAATAGCAAAAAATCACCATCCATGACTTCTAATGCAAATAGCAAAACATCGCCATCCATGGCTTCTAAACATCACCATCAATGGCTTCTAATGCAAATAGCAAAGCATCACCATCCATGGCTTCTAATGCAAATAGCAAAGCATCACCATCCATGACTTCTAATGCAAATAGCAAAACATCGCCATCCATGGCTTCTAAACATCACCATCCATGGCTTCTAAACATCACCATCCATGGCTTCTAAACATCACCATCCATGGCTTCTAATGCAAATAGCAAAGCATCGCCATCACCAGCATTGTTGCTCAAACAATATCTCGGGATCTTGATTAGAAATTTCTGAGTCTAGTTGCCAAGCAACCTAAACAATTGGAGACATGTCCAGTTGTAGAGAGCAATTCAAGGTTGGATGTTATTCCTGTCACCACTAGTGTTCTTATTTTGGAATAAAACTTCAACCTGTTGTTTGCAGGTCAGGTATTCTAAACCACAATGCAACAGCTGCCACTAGTATGGTGATGTTTAAACACTTATCAGTGAGTTTAAGAGAGAGGCTGTCTCTTGCGAACTTGACAGTTTTATTAAAAGACCATTTATTAATTATTTATACGTAGCCAAGATCAAGTGGCATTAAAGATGGACAAGTTTTTAAGGTTGAATTTTAAGATGACATTTATTGATTAGGTAAATCAACACTGTTGGAGTTATATTTCCCCGGAAAAGCTGTAAGCTGTAAAACAACGAGCTGTAATATCACTCTGATTAATAAATAATGCGAAGTGAGTTTTTCAACTTGTTTGTTTTTAATTAGTGCATGACAAGCTACAAGAGATGTCTGGAATAATTCGTAGAATTAATAAAGTACTATTTTGTAAATAGAGTTCCTTGTTAAAACTGTAACACTAATAAAAGGGTTGTTGTTCGTCAAGAAATAACAGCTACTACATGTAACATACTCATGCACTTCCTGTTTAGCCCAAATGTCATGCTTATAATTTAGCAAGGCTGGTTTTTATTGCTACTTGAAAGTTTTTCGCAAGTGTAAAGTAACATTGTGGTTGTTACAGCAGCTTTATACAGAAAGTTGAAGAAATGCTAGAGTTTTACCACGGATGAGTTGGCACATTTAGTACTGGAGAAGCTTGTGGCGAGGTCTTTCACTCTGCTGCATAAACCTTGATCTGTTATTCTAATTGACCTTCCAAATATGACTGTCTAAAATTAGAGAAGGGTGCGGCAGCTGATAGAATGGGCAGCTGTTGCCCCTTTTTGTAATAACTGTCTGTGATCGTTTCCATAATAGGAAGTGACGCAGCAAGCTGACATTTAACTTAACAAGAGCAATTGCTAACTAATGACTTTCGTTTGCATAGCAAATGACCTACATTTGCATAATAAATGACCTACATTTGTATAATAAATGACCGACATTTGCATAAAAAATGACCTATATTTTCATAACAAATGACCTACGTTTGCGTAACAAATGACTTACATTTGCATAACAAATGACCTACATTTGCATAACAAATGATCTACATTTGCAGAACAAATGACCTACATTTGCATAACAAATGATCTACATTTGCAGAACAAATGACCTACATTTGCATAACAAATGACCTACATCTGCGTAACTACTTCAACTGTTACTGAGCCTACATCTTCATCAGAATCATAGACTGATTTCATAACCTTAGACAGTGAAAAGATGTACAGACACATGAACAATAGTAACTAGGCAATTTACCATCAAGCCTTATTTTTGTGTTTCCATGCTTTGTATGGGTTCAGAGCTGCCCAGTGCCGACGATTTCGCACCATACTATTTCAACGGTTCGGAATTTTGCTATAAATATCCTTCTAAGATTCACGATGTAGCCCTAAAAACACAACTTTTTAAAGTAGACTCGCTTTTGACTCACAATCACTTTTTAATTCCTGCTTAGCCAACTAGTTGCACTAAAAAGTAATCATTTCATCATTCTAATTGGAGCAACCCATCCTTGGCATGCAAATGTTAATGCAGGTAAAAAGCCAAGCAGAAACAGTAGTGAGTGGCAGTAGAATATTTTCATAGCAGAGACCCTCGTGGTTGTGTGTGGAAATTTTGTACCTCCTCTGAGGAGAGCTTAGCCGATTATGATCAATTTGGATCCATCAGCTGTATGCGTTTTTATGTTTAAGTACTCTCACAGTGAATGCCTTCGCAAAAATTTACCGAAGGGAAATAGCGTCGAATGCATTCAAATTTTTCAGTTTTTTTTATACAGAGTGGAAGCACGCCGAACCCATTCGAAGCAGGAAAGCGCAGTGATTGAATACTGTAGCATAAATATTGCATATATTTCAATGGCTTAGTATTACATATACATGTATTTTAATGGTGGTTGCTTACAAGAATAAAAAAAGACAAGCTGAAATCAAGTGGCCATGCTCTGTTTATCCTTGACCTTATTTAGGCCTTGGCCTGTAATTGCAGCCTGAGATATTTATTAGACCTTACAAACTATAACTTTTATTTACATATATTATTATATATTATTATTATAGGCCTACAATAAATGTTACAAGTAAACAACTTGGCGCTGCTTCTAACTTACACAAATTAATACTTTGAGAACACAAATTAACAACTCCTTGAGATATGATTGCCAGTTCAACTTCAAAAACATGAGGTCAAAAATCATCAATTTGAATTAATTGGTTTTTGATAAAATGAGTTCATATTACCAAAAGAATTAATTGGAAAAATTTAATAGTGAAATAAAAGATATTTTTCATCCTAGGTGTCAGCAATCGCGTGAGAAGTTGACCTACGGGAAAGACCAGCTTGTTTACCAGAAATGAATTAGTGAGGAAGATATTTTTAACTTACATCCTTGACGTTATCAGGTCCATTATATCCACTCGCTAAACCGTTCAGCTTCTGGAGTAGCGGAAGCATCGATGCGACATCTACTCCATCACCAAGTACTTCTCCATAAGTACAGGTCAATATTCCAGCTAGAAATAGTAAGAAAGCTATTACATGTACTTGTGAGAAATAATATACAGCATCGCGGAGACTTATTGCGAATTAAGTAAAAAGTATGATTTTGATCCGCAGTATAGAAGAGAGTTTATATCCCATCATGGACCAGCAGGATGTGTAATCTGCTGCTCAACATCACAGACAGCGGAAACAGGAAGTGACCTCCTAGACAGCATGTACATAAAAAGTGCTAGCAGGCTGCTTCCTTTATAAAGTTAAATTTTAAATACAAAATAAATCCATCCTGAGATTTTCTGTCATATGTCAATATTTTAAGAGAATGTCTTATATTTCATTTAATTTATTCCACATTTTTAAAATTTAATAATAAATACTTCTTGTAATTGTATATAATTTTAAAAGTTTAAAAGTAAATGCATAAGTTAAAACAATGTGGGGAACTAAACATACCAAATCAAATTATATGCAAGAAACCAAATTCATAAATTAATAAACAATAAAATATGCTTATCTCATCACAGGTCTTTATGTTAAAGACATGGGAACAAAAGTGTAGCCTCAGCGCTAAAGAAAGTAAAATATATGTAAGTAAAGGTAGTAATATAAATACCGAGCTAGTCTAACATTAAGTAACATAACTTATTTGCATATAAATAAGTGAAATGGGAGTCGTCAGTGCTTATCCTCTGAGTGCGCGGAAGCTTCCCGCGTGCGCCACAAAGTCAAGTGTCAAATCTTTTATCATCCGCTTATCATCATCAGTTTAACACGAATGCCAAGGCCTGATCCAAGGCTTGATCCAAGGCATCCCATATGAAAATGCTCACATCACAGCCTTGGCAATGGGATGAAGGTAGATCTCAATGAAGGGGCACCTGTCATCGCTAATGTTACATGTATGTTACGGTGTTGGCAAGAGCTATATCTACACCTTCCCTTGTTGGCATGGACTTAACAGATGACTAGAGGTATGGGCAGGCTGTTTGTATAGACTTAACAGATGACTAGAGGTATGGGCAGGCTGTTTATATAGACTCAACAGATGACTAGAGGTATGGGCAGGCTGTTATATAGACTCAACAGATGACTAGAGGTATGGGCTGGCTGTTTGTATGGATTTAGCAGATGAGTAGAGGTATGGGCAGGCAAGTTTGTATGGACTTAACAGATGAGTAGGGGTATGGGCAGGCTGTTATATAGACTCAACAGATGACTAGAGGTATGGGCTGGCTGTTTGTATGGATTTAGCAGATGAGTAGAGGTATGGGCAGGCAAGTTTGTATGAACTTAAAAGATGAGTAGGGGTATGGGCAGGCTGTTTACTGAAGTATTAAATGCGTGTCCAGACTTTTGAACAACTTTATTTGACTATGTAAGAGAAAGTTAAAGAGTTCATAAATTGAGATATTGAAGGAATGTTTGAGTGTAGAAAGAGCTGGTTTGGGAAAAAATTTCTAGCTGCATAAAGGGTGGAATAGAACGAGGTGGGATAAATGAGCGGTGTTTAGATACGACTGTTTAAAAAGTTGAACAATAGCGACGAGTCTATTTGTACACGAATTTAATCGAGTAACCTGCCATAAATATACAGATTATGGTCGTGTGAATAAATCAGTGGAAACAAATTCAAATAAACTTCATACTGTCTACAGGTATTTCGCTTTGAAAATTATCCTAGACTAGCGAGTACCCTTTATGTCTTGAGTGCCGTGTGAGAGCATCTTGAGTGCCGTGTGAGAGCATCTTGAGTGCCGTGTGAGAGCATCTTGAGTGCCGTGTGAGAGCATCTTGAGTGCCGTGTGAGAGCATCTTGAGTGCCGCGTGAGAGCATCTTGAGTGCCGCGTGAGAGCATCTTGAGTGGCGTGTGAGAGCATCTTGAGTGCTGCGTGAGAGCGTCTTGAGTGCCGTATGAGAGCATCTTGAGTGCCGTGTGAGAGCATCTTGAGTACCAGGTGAGAGCATCAATGAGGGCGAGGGTGTGTCAAAAAAGCGGAGAAAATAACTTAACGCACAATCATTGTAAAGGTCTGGAGAGCGAATATTTGGCACACAGGTGGTGGCAAGCTAAATGTCAAGGGTTCAAATTCCATTTGATGGAATCTTTTTTCAACCTCCAATTGTTTGCTATAATTGTATTGATGAGTTCATTTTATTTTTCTATAGCAATATAGTTGCTATAGAAAACAAGTTTTATAGCTGTGTATTGTTGCTATGCAACAACCGAGTAGCATTGCAGCCAATCGGATAGCCAGCCTTGTTTAAACCCTGCTTTCACGTGAACAAGTTTTGCTCTACATTTTAATCGACCAAATGTTTGATTTCATTAAGAGGCATCATATCCATAGACAGGTAAGTAGTACATATTTGCAGTAAGACAGGTTTAAACCTAACAGGTTTTATTGTCATAACATCTCAGAGGCGTTTCACCCATCTATATGAAGTGTTGGGGTAGCCGCTGCCCATTAGCTAAGCATTTAATGTCTAATGAAGACATACTATGTACGTATATCCTAACTTAGGAGTTGTGAGTCTTCCTTGGGTAAATTTTTGTTTTTGCGCTTATGACACCACATGGCAATACCTTTTTATTTATTTACTTTTTATGGAACCATATGTAAAACATTTTTTATATAAGAATGATTATGGACTACTCAATGAAAGTACTGTATATGTATATAAAAAATTGTTTCCTCACCCCGGATACCCCGTATGGGTGGTAAGTTCTGCTCTAACTCGGGTCTCCTACCAGAGACCTGGGAGTTTGAGCACTCGCCTCAAGATCTTAGCTGTTCCCAATAGCACCCTTTTCTGCAACTCACCTGAGTTGATTGTTGTTGGTATTTGGGCAAGCCACATTTTATGCGCCGGTGTTATTGCGCCCAGTGTCCCAATGACTACTGGGATTACAGTTGTTCTTACATTCCAGCATTTTTCAATTTCTTCTCCAAATGGGAGATATTTCTCTACCTTTTCTTTTTCTTTGCTGGCTATATTGTAGTCATTGGGTACTGCTATATCTATTATAGTAGCCCTCTTGTTCTCCTTGTCTACCACCACTATATCTGGTTGGTTTGCTAGGACATGCTTGTCAGTTTGGATGTAGAAGTCTCAGAGGATCTTAGCGCGGTAATTTTCATTGACCTTACCAGGAGCTTCCCACCAGTGTTGTGGTTTATTAAGGCCATACTCATCACATAGACTTCTATACACAACACCTGCGACATGATTATGTTGCTCAGTGTATGCCTTCCCTGCTAGCTGCTTGCATCCACTGATGATGTGTTGGATGGTCTCAGGTGCATCTTTGCACAGTCTGCATCTAGGATCGTCTCTAGTGTGATAGATTTTCGTTTGGAGTTGCCTTGTTGGGAGCACTCGCTCCTGGGCTGCCATGATTAGCGACTCTGTATTGGCCTTTAGGTTTCCTTTGTTCAGCCACATATATGTCTGGTGAAGATCGCCAACCTTGGATATTTGTTGGTGGTAAGCACCATGAAGAGGTTTCGTGTGCCAGTCAATTTCCTCATCATCAGGGCGTAGGTCTGTTGTAAGAGCAGCCAATTGAAATTCACCTAGCAACTTATCTGAGATGGCCATGGAGGCTGCATATGCTTTGATGCTTTGCTCCTCCTCTTTCACTGTCTGCTGTACACTTTTGAGTTCCCTACCACCATCTTTCCTATCAAGATATAATCTAGTAGTATCAGATTTTGGGTGGAGTGTTCCATGCATGGTCAGCAGTTTACGAGTTGCTATATCTGTTTCTTTGATGGCTTCCTCAGTCCACTTTATTATGCCTGCTGGATATCTTATTACTGGCAGTGCGTAGGTATTTATTGCCATGACTTGGTTTTTGGCATTGAGCTGGCTCCGTAAGACCTGCCGAAGGCGTTTCTTGTATTCGGTAATGGCTTTGTGACGTACCTCGGCTTCGTGGTTGATGTTGCTTTGCATAATCCCCAAGTACTTGTACCCTTCTTCTATATCTTTGATGGTACCATTTGGCATTCTCAGGCCATCTGTGAGCATAGAATGGCCTTTCTTAAGAATTAGCCTTCCACATTTCTCAATACCGAAGGTCATTCCGATGTCCTTGCTGTATACCTGAGTGAGGTGTATTAGCGAATCAATGTCCCTTTCTTTGTTAGCGTACAGCTTGATGTCATCCATGTAGAAGAGGTGGTTTATCTTGGTGCCACTCTTAAACTGGTACCCATATTGAGTCTCCTCCAACATATTGCTTAGAGGGTTTAGGCATATGCAGAAGAGCAGCGGTGATAAGGAGTCACCTTGATAGATGCCTCACTTAATTTGTACACTCGCCAGCTTTTTGCCATTAGCCTCCAGTTCCGTCTTCCATTTGGTCATTGACATCTTGATGAATGCCACAAGAGCAGGGTGAACATTGTACATACTGAGGCACTCAAGTATCCAACTATGGGGAATTGAGTCATATATATATATATATATATATATATATATGACTCAATTCCCCATATATATATATATATATATATATATATATATATATATATATAGCAAAGAAAAAGAAAAGGTAGAAAAATATCTCCCTCTTGGAGAAGAAATTGAAAAATGCTGGAATGTAAGAACAACCGTAATCCCAGTAGTGATTGGGGCACTGGGCGCAATAACACCGGCGCATAAAATGTGGCTTGCCCAAATACCAACAACAATCAACTCAGGTGAGTTGCAGAAAAGTGCGCTATTGGGAACAGCTAAGATCTTGAGACGAGTGCTCAAACTCCACGGTCTCTGGTAGGAGACCCGAGTTAGAGCAGAATTTACCACCCATACGGGGTATCCGGGGTGAGGAAACAATTTTTTTTTTTTTTTTATATATATATATATATATGACAGTAAAATCAAAGCTGTGTTTTTGATTTTACTGTAAACCATACGAAACAATATTGTAGTGCAATAAATTTTAGTTGCTCTATAACTTGTTTTATATATACATATATATATATTTTAGTATGCATTACCAACAAAATTATTTATTGTATGCACCAGCAGCAAACATGTAGTTCTATTAGGAGAGTACAGTAATAGTTGTTAACGAGAATTTGAAATGCATCAATATTCTTAGCAGCGTATTTCTCAGATATAAAATGCTGGAATATCTTTAAAATTATGAGAGAAAATATTTTCCAGTTTAGCTATTCATGCTCTGATGAGAGGTAGTTGTGTAATCTTATTCAGTTATTCAGACTTTCTATATTCTGACAGTTCTATCTCTATTGTGCATATGGAAATTTTCACTAATCGTATCACATATGCGTGATTATTCATGTCTATAGGAAAAGGAACAACTTCTCTGCTATTACAAGGATAAATTCAGTGAGTGCTTACCTAAAGTAAGAAGGACAAGCCTCATCTTGAACGCTCAAACAGCTTTGAAAAACTGTTAATTCATAATGATGCGCACAGATGGCGTTTCACACACTATCACTTATCTTAGCCTTAGGTCCTTAATGTATTCTTGTCAGTTAAAGTTGAAAACTAATCAAACATGGCAAGATCAAGGCCAATGCCACCTCAAGCAAAGTGTTTGAGGTGACATTCACATAATCAGCTCTTGATGCCTGCATGGTATTTGCAGGCATGCTAGATTGTCTCCATACTACCGATGTTCACATAATCAGCTCTTGATGCCTGCATGGTATTTGCAGGCATGCTAGATTGTCTTCATACTACCGATGTTCACATAATCAGCTCTTGATGCCTGCATGGTATTTGCAGGCATGCTAGATTGTCTCCATACTACCGATGTTCACATAATCAGCTCTTGATGCCTGCATGGTATTTGCAGCATGCTAGATTGTCTCCGTACTACTGATGTTCACATAATCAGCTCTTGATGCCTGCATGGTATTTGCACGCATGCTAGATTGTCTCCATTCTACAGATGAAATTTTTTCAGAAAATGAGAAGAAAAAAAATGCTCACAGACTAGTTTGAACATATCAAAAACAATAATAAACACTGATTCAAATGTTTCACATGTGCTGTAAATTTAAATTGGTCATTCTTTGGTTAAACTTATCGAGCAACTGGTGATCTTGACCTGTTTTCAACACTGGAATCTGAAAAATAAATAAGAACTCATGCAACCTCAACCTCTCTACTCTCACTTTATACTGATATAAAGTTTAAAGCTAAAGTTACAAGTTGGTACTTAGCCATCCAACATGTAGCTTGTCTCCAATCCCCAAGCTACCTGACCACACATTACATTTCTACTTCCCTGGAAAATCCACACCTAATACCAGACACCAACACCTCATACCAGACACCAACACCTCATACCAGACACCTAAACCTCATACCAGACACCAACACCTCATACCAGACACCAACACCTCATACCAGACACCAACACTTCATACCAGACACCACACCTCATACCAGACACCAACACCGTATACCAGACACCAACACTTCATACCAGACACCACACCTCATACCAGACACCAACACCTTATACCAGACACCAACACCTCATACCAGACACCAACACCTTATACCAGACACCAACACTTCATACCAGACACTACACCTCATACCAGACACCAACACCTTATACCAGACACCAACACCTCATACCAGACACCAACACCTGATACCAGACACCAACACCTCATACCAGCCACCAACACCTCATACCAGACACCACACCTCATACCAGACACCAACACCTCATACCAGACACCACACCTCATACCAGACACCACACCTCATACCAGACATCAACACCTCATACCAGACACCAACACCTTATACCAGCCACCAACACCTCATACCATACACCACACCTCATACTAAACACCAACACCTCATACCAGACACCAACACCTCATACCAGACACCTACACCTCATACCAGACACCAACACCTCATACCAGACACCAACACCTCATACCAGACACCAACACCTCATACCAGACACCAACACCTCATACCAGACACCAACACCTTATACCAGACACCAACACCTCATACCAGACACCACACCTCATACCAGACACCAACACCTCATACCAGACACCAACACCTTATACCAGACACCACACCTCATACCAGACACCACACCTCATACCAGACACCAACACCTTATACCAGACACCAACATCTCATACCAGACACCAACACCTTATACCATACACCACACCTCATACCAGACACTACATCTCATACCAGACACCAACACCTCATACCAGACACCAACACCTCATACCAGACACCACACCTCATACCAGACACCAACACCTCATACCAGACACCACACCTCATACCAGACACCACTCCTTATACCAGACACCAACACCTTATACCATACACCACACCTCATACCAGACACCAACACCTCATACCAGACACCAACACCTTATACCAGACACCAACACCTCATACCAGACACCACACCTCATACCAGACACCAACACCTCATACCAGACACCAACACCTTATACCAGACACCACACCTCATACCAGACACCACACCTCATACCAGACACCAACACCTTATACCAGACACCAACACCTCATACCAGCCACCACACCTCATACCAGACACCAACACCTTATACCATACACCACACCTCATACCAGACACCAACACCTCATACCAGACACCAACACCTTATACCAGACACCAACACCTCATACCAGCCACCACACCTCATACCAGACACCAACACCTTATACCATACACCACACCTCATACCAGACACCAACACCTCATACCATACACCACACCTCATACCAGACACTACATCTCATACCAGACACCAACACCTAATACCAGACACCAACACCTTATACCAGACACCAACACCTTATACCAGACACCAACACCTCATACCAGACACCAACACCTTATACCAGACACCAACACCTCATACCAGACACCAACACCTCATACCATACACCACACCTCATACCAGACACTACACCTCATACCAGACACCAACACCTTATACCAGACACCAACACCTCATACCAGACACCAACACCTTATACCATACACCACACCTCATACTAAACACCAACACCTCATACCAGACACCAACATCTTATACCATACACCACACCTCATACCAGACACTACACCTCATACCAGACACCAACACCTCATACCAGACACCAACACCTCATACCATACACCACACCTCATACTAAACACCAACACCTCATACCAGACACCAACACCTCATACCAGACACCAACACCTCATACCAGACACCAACACTTCATACCAGACACCAACACCTTATACCAGACACCAACACCTCATACCAGACACCAACACCTTATACCAGACACCAACACCTTATACCAGACACCAACACCTCATACCAGACACCAACACCTCATACCAGACACCAACACCTTATACCAGACACCAACACCTCATACCAGACACCAACACCTCATACCATACACCACACCTCATACCAGACACTACACCTCATACCAGACACCAACACCTTATACCAGACACCAACACCTCATACCAGACACCATACCTCATACCAGACACCAACACCTCATACCAGACACCAACACCTTATACCAGACACCACACCTCATACCAGACACCACACCTCATACCAGACACCAACACCTCATACCAGACACCAACACCTTATACCAGACACCACACCTCATACCAGACACTACAACTCATACCAGACACCAACACCTTATACCAGACACCAACACCTCATACCATACACCACACCTCATACCAGACACTACACCTCATACCAGACACCAACACCTTATACCATACACCACACCTCATACCAGACACCAACACCTCATACTAGACACCAACACCTTATACCATACACCACACCTCATACCAGACACTACACCTCATACCAGACACCAACACCTTATACCAGACACCAACACCTCATACCAGACACCACACCTCATACCAGACACCAACACCTCATACCAGACACCAACACCTCATACCAGACACCAACACCTCATACCAGACACCACACCTCATACCAGACACCAACACCTCATACCAGACACCACACTTCATACCAGCCACCAACACCTCATACCAGACACCAACACCTCATACCAGACACCACACCTCATACCAGACACCAACACCTCATACCAGACACCAACACTTTGTACCATACACCACACCTCATACCAGACACTACACCTCATACCAGACACCAACACCTTATACCAGACACCAACACCTCATACCAGACACCACACCTCATACCAGACACCAACACCTCATACCAGACACCAACACCTCATACCAGACACCAACACCTCATACCAGACACTACACCTCATACCAGACACCAACACCTTATACCATACACCACACCTCATACCAGACACTACACCTCATACCAGACACCAACACCTTATACCAGACACCAACACCTCATACCAGACACCACACCTCATACCAGACACCAACACCTCATACCAGACACCAACACCTCATACCAGACACCAACACCTTATACCAGACACCAACACCTCATACCAGACACAAACACCTCATACCAGACACCACACCTCATACCAGACACCAACACCTCATACCAGACACCACACCTCATACCAGCCACCAACACCTCATACCAGACACCAACACCTCATACCAGACACCACACCTCATACCAGACACCAACACCTCATACCAGACACCAACACCTTATACCATACACCACACCTCATACCAGACACTACACCTCATACCAGACACCAACACCTTATACCAGACACCAACACCTCATACCAGACACCACACCTCATACCAGACACCAACACCTCATACCAGACACCAACACCTCATACCAGACACTACACCTCATACCAGACACCAACACCTTATACCAGACACCAACACCTCATACCAGACACCACACCTCATACTAGACACCAACACCTCATACCAGACACCAACACCTCATACCAGACACCAACACCTCATACCAGACACCACACCTCATACCAGACACCAACACCTCATACCAGACACCAACACCTCATACCAGACACCAACACCTCATACCAGACACTACACCTCATACCAGACACCAACACCTCATACCAGACACCAACATCTCATACCAGACACCAACACTTCATACCAGACACCAACACCTCATACCAGACACCAACATCTAATACCAGCCACCAACACCTCATACCAGACACCAACACCTCATACCAGACACCAACACCTTATACCAGACACCAACACCTCATACCAGACACCACACCTCATACCAGACACCAACACCTCATACCAGACACCAACACCTCATACCAGACACCACACCTCATACCAGACACCAACACCTCATACCAGACACCACACCTCATACCAGACACCAACACCTCATACCAGACACCAACACCTCATACCAGACACCACACCTCATACCAGACACCAACACCTCATACCAGACACCAACACCTCATACCAGACACCACACCTCATACCAGACACCAACACCTCATACCAGACACCACACCTCATACCAGACACCAACACCTCATACCAGACACCACACCTCATACCAGACACCAACACCTCATACCAGACACCAACACCTTATACCATACACCACACCTCATACCAGACACCAACACCTCATACCAGACACCAACACCTTATACCATACACCACACCTCATACCAGACACCAACACCTCATACCAGACACCAACACCTTATACCATACACCACACCTCATACCAGACACTACACCTCATACCAGACACCAACACCTTATACCAGACACCAACACCTCATACCAGACACCACACCTCATACCAGACACCAACACCTCATACCAGACACCAACACCTCATACCAGACACCAACACCTCATACCAGACACCAACACCTCATACCAGACACCAACACCTCATACCAGACACCACACCTCATACCAGACACCAACACCTCATACCAGACACCAACACCTCATACCAGACACCACACCTCATACCAGACACCAACACCTCATACCAGACACCACACCTCATACCAGCCACCAACACCTCATACCAGACACCAACACCTCATACCAGACACCACACCTCATACCAGACACCAACACCTCATACCAGACACCAACACCTTATACCATACACCACACCTCATACCAGACACCAACACCTCATACCAGACACCACACCTCATACCAGCCACCAACACCTCATACCAGACACCAACACCTCATACCAGACACCACACCTCATACCAGACACCAACACCTCATACCAGACACCAACACCTTATACCATACACCACACCTCATACCAGACACCAACACCTCATACCAGACACCACACCTCATACCAGACACCAACACCTCATACCAGACACCAACACCTTATACCATACACCACACCTCATGCCAGACACCAACACCTCATACCAGACACCACACCTTATACCAGACACCAACACCTTATACTAGACACCAACACTTCATACCAGACACCACACCTCATACCAGACACCAACACCTCATACCAGCCACCAACACCTCATACCAGACACCATACCTCATACCAGACACCAACACCTCATACCAGACACCACACCTCATACCAGACACCAACACTTCATACCAGACACCAACATCTCATACCAGACACCACACCTCATACCAGACACCAACACCTCATACCAGCCACCAACACCTCATACCAGACACCACACCTCATACCAGACACCAACACCTCATACCAGACACCAACACCTCATACCAGACACCAACACTTCATACCAGACACCAACATCTCATACCATACACCACACCTCATACCAGACACCAACACCTCATGCCAAACACCAACACCTGGTCAATCCATTTTATAGAACAGAATTATGCAAAACAGTTTTTCTCTTTCATCGTACTCAGTATTTCTTTAATCTTTATTCTTTTTTGGAATTTTGTTTCACGTCTAATTTGCTTTAAATAGCATTGACTGCTGATGATAAAGTTCATACCTATCTACATATCTATCTATACATCTATCTATGTATCTATCTATGCATCTATCTATGTATCTATCTATGCATTTATCTATGTATCTATCTATGTATCTATCTATGAATCTATCTATGAATCTATCTGTGTATCTATCTATGCATCTATCTGTGTATCTATCTATGTATCTATCTATGCATCTATCTATGTATCTCTCTGTGTTTCTATCTATGAATCTATCTATATATCTATCTGTGTATTTATCAATGCATCTTTCTATGTATCTATCTATGTATCTATCTATGCATCTATCTATGAATCTATCTGTGTATCTATGTGATTAGCTATCTGTTAGTAGCCAATGACTAGCTATCTCTAGCTGTCTGTTAGTAGCTATTGACTAGCTATCTGTTAGTAGCCAATGTCTAGCTATCTTTTAGTAGCCAATGACTAGCTGTCTGTTAGTAGCCAACGACTAGCTGTCTGTTAGTAGCCAATGACTAGCTGTCTGTTAGTAGCCAATGACTAGCTATCTGTTAGTAGCCAATGACTAGCTATCTGTTAGTAGCTAATGACCAGCTATCTGTTAGTACCCGAAGACTATAGATATCTGTTAGTAGCTAATGACCAGCTATCTGTTAGTACCCAATGACTAGCTATCTGTTAGTAGCCAACGACTAGCTGTCTGTTAGTAGCCAATGACCAGCTGTCTGTTAGTATAATGATGTTGATGTACAGCAAAACTGACACAGCTGCTGATTACAGTGTGATAGAAATTCAAAACTAAATTTCTTGAAACTGATGGTATGGAGAAGTCTATTTTCACTTTACTTGGAATTTGAACCAAAAGCTGTTTCTGGTTTCACTGGCACTGTTCCCTACCAGTAGATGCCACCTTTTTAGTTTTCTTAGTAAATCCGAATTATCTGCTGACCTTGAAAGAAATAATAGTAAAAAACATAAAATATATTACAGGGGCGGATCTACTGCAGTACATATGGTGCAAATGCACAGCCCTAAATATGGCAGAAAATTTTTTAAAAAAAGATTTAAAATTCATCAAGAATTGAGTGAATTACATTTCATTTCACTGAGAACTTGCTTTGGAAGGAAATGAACAAAAACGGCCTAGTAGGGCCGTGCACTCGCTTCACAATCAACCGCTTCGCACTCGCAATCAATCGGCCCGCCCCCATCTCGCAATCAATCGTCTTACACTCACCTCGCAATCAATCGCCTCGCAATTAAACGCCTCGCACTCGCCTTGAAATCACTTTGCACTCAATCGCCTTGCACGCGCCTCGCAATCAATTGCCTATTGAGCAAGGCGACGAGCAGAGTCAATTGAGCAGGCGGCGTACAGCTGGCCATGGCTAAAGCAGGGTGAAAGTAAGTCGATACCAGCTGCTCTCTTTTTTTCTCCATCGCCTATCACAACCACGGACTAGCCGGGTCACGTGCTCAAGGATTTCGCCACGCTCATACAAAACAAAAACAACAGGGTAGACACACTTTTCGCGGTCTTCCACACGAATATTCAAAAATACTAACAGATGTCAATTCTATCGGCCAAACACAACCTACTAATGGATGAGCAACCTATTAATGTATCCGAATACCTCATATAAAATAAGCCAACCAGGTTACATAAAGGTTAATACCCACTTTATTTCTGGAAATATGCCTGCCCGCGGTTTTTGGCCAAGATTAACCAGGGTTCATCATACGCCAAAATGTCTCTTACGGGTTCTGAAGGTAGTCCGTTATTTAACATTATTGGGTGGGTCCATTGTCCCCGTACCAAAACTTAAACTCTTTTTAAGCCAACCAAATTCACGCGTTGAATAAATCATGAGCGCGTAAATGAACTACCACTCTGTTGACTTAGAGATTATAAATATACACATTTATTAGAGACTATATCAGCGAGTCAAGTAAAGTATCATTCAACAATACCATGGCCATGGCATCGGCATTAATATGAGTAACTACAATTCTACAAATACAAATCTACAAGCATCGGTGTGTTAAACCTACCATCAGTTTATATGGTGTCAGAAGAACGAACTTAAGGAAACATGGAACGACTATTTGTACCTGAGCAGCTGAAAGATGGTAACCTGGCAAAAGGATGGAGAAAATTCAAAAGAGAATTTGAGCAATTTTTAGAAGCAACAGAAAAAACTGAAGCTGAGGGTAAAGTAAAAGTAAATATACTGTTGAGGGTTATAGGTGAGCGTGGGAATAATATTTATGAAAATTTTCCGCTCACAGGGACAGACAGGCTAGATTACGCAAAAGTGCTAGCCGAATACAACAAATTTTGTGAGCCCCAAGATGAAAGTTTCATATCTAGGCACAGGTTGCTGTGCATGAAACAAGATGGCCTATCGATAGAAGAATTTGAAACAGAATTACGCACACAAGCGCGAAAATGTGTGCTCGGTGAACTGACAGACGACCTGACGTCATGCTTTTGTGGAAGGTGTGGATGAGAAAAAGCTGCGCGACAAGCTGCTAATGAAAGCAATCGAGGGAGGACTAACGCTAGTCAATGCTATCAAAATAGGAAGAGAATATACAGCGGCAACAGAGCATATGAAAGAGGTTGGAAAGGAACTAAATGAAGGAGTTCACAAGCTGTATGTGCGCAATGACAAACCAACAGGGATGAGACAGAGCACAGAGCCTGAGCGACGAGAAAATGAGAGAAAAGACCAGTTACCATGCAAATATTGTGGACGAAACCACAGAAGAGAAGCATCTAATTGTCCAGCATGGGGTAAGCAATGCAAATATTGTGAAAAAAAGAACCATTTCGAAGCCGCATGTATGCAGAAAGCTTGAGATCTGAAAACTGGAAACCAGTGTATGACAATGGGAGAACCTACCCAAGAGTATGATGAACTCCTAGCAGTCACGGTAATCAAGGATGGCAAGAAGCTGATAGCTAAACTGAATCTGGATGGCAGAGAAGTCAGATGTCAGTTAGATACAGCAGCAGCGAGAAATATTATTACATCAGACTATTATCAGAAGCTGGGCAGGCCAACCATGAAGCCTAGTACTGTCACCCTTGTGACATATGATGGCACCAAAATACGCAGTGAAGGAAAGGTGCTACTAACGTTTGATGGACTCAAGAGCATGGAATTTGAAGTAGTGTCACCCAAAACGTCCCAGATACCAATTGTCGGATTGGAGACATGTCTGCAATTAGGCCTAATACATACGGCAGCTGAAGTCAAGACAATGAGACAGAAAATTAACATGGATTGGATAACTCAGCACTACAAAGAAGTTATTACAGGACTGGGGGAGATGCTGGGGAATATGAGATCCGAATGGATAACTCAGTCAATCCAGCACAACACCGACCTAGACAAACACTAGTAATGTTAAAAGAGCACATCATTGACAAGATCAAAGAACTGGAGAAGGCAGGAGTAGTGTCAAGAGTGGATGAGCCCACTGATTGGATTTCTTCACTGGTGGCCTTTCGAAAACCAAACGGAGAAATACGACCATGTCTAGACCCAAAGGACTTGAATGAATCCATAGTGAGAAACCACTACCCTATACACACATTGGAGGATGTGCTGCCAAAGCTGACAAAAGCGAGATGCTTCTCACTGTTAGACGCCAAAGATGGCTTCCTTCAAGTGAAATTAGCTGAGAAGTCCAAAAAGCTCACGACATTCTGGACGCCACTGGGGAGATACTGTTGGAACGGCTTACCATTTGGACTAAGTTCGGCGCCTGAAGAATACCAGCGACGATTGCACATGGTGCTGGATGGTCTAGATGGAACAGAAGTTATAGCTGATGACATACTGTTATATGGAGTTGGTGACACCGTTGCAGAAGCACGTCAAGATCACGATGAAAAGTTAGTGAAAGTGCTAGATAGACTCAAGGAGAAAGGTGTTAAAATAAATCGAGACAAGATGAAGCTACACTTGTCTAAAATAAAATACATGGGCCACCTGCTAACGACAGAGGGCCTCAAACCTGATCCTTCCAAAATCCAAGGATTGCGAGATGTGCCATATCCAAAAAACAAGCAGGATGTGAAGCGATTCCTGGGAACAATAAACTATCTGGCAAAATTCATACCTCACTTGTCAGAAATGGCAGAGCCCCTAAGAAATATAGCGAAGGAAAGTGCTGAATATAAATTCACAGCGGTAGAACAGAAGGCGTGGGACAAACTGGTAGCTACGTTGTCTGAAGACACACCGCTTAGATATTATGATCCCAACAAACCAGCCGTGATAGAATGTGATGCCTCCACCCAAGGACTGGGGGCCGTACTCCTGCAGAAGGGCAGACCAGTTAGCTTTGCGTCAAGAACTTTGAATGGGACAGAAAAGAAATATCATCGGTACTAATCCGGACAGTGAATGACCGAGCCCAGAGATGGAAACCGGCATCGGTACTAGAACCCCTATCCGATCGATCGTACTTACTGCAGAATGAGGGTGGACATATCATCCGGAGAAATCGAGTGGCTATACAAGCAGTACCAGAGGAGACACCCTCTCCTAAACAGAATGCGCCACCTGAAAGACAAGCAAGCAACCACCAACAAGGAAAGAAGAGAGTGGAACAGAGTATCGTACCCGAACAAGATACCCCAGATACGCCAAGGATCGCTAGGTCTGGACGACTAATCAAGAAGCCGTCCTATCTGAGCGATTACGTACAGTGAATCGCACAACGACAATCATTTATATTACCGCATTTAACCAGATACGAAGGATGGATTTCTTCAATCTATTATCACAACTACTGAACATTCTATTATCATGCGCAGACCATCATCTACAAGATCTGCACACATAACCACAAACATTATATGTAATAACACACTTCAAAAGTGACGGGATGTTGACTTAGAGATTATAAATATACACATTTATTAGAGACTATTTCAGCGAGTCAAGTAAAGTATCATTCAACAAGACCATGGCCATGGCATCGGCATTAATATGAGTAACTACAATTCTACAAATACAAATCCACAAGCATCGGTGAGTTAAACCTACCATCAGTTTATACACTCCACTACTACAACTAGCGCGTAGGTACCGTATTGTATGGCGTTGTGATTAGCTTACATTGTGGCTTCTATTCGGGACAGGGTGTTTATATGGACGCCCAAACTTAATAAACAGAACGGGGTCCCTTCGGAACCCGTAATAGACATTTTTGTGTATGATGAACTCTGATTAATCTTGGCCAAAAACCGCGGGCAGGCATATTTCCAGAGATAAAGTGGGTATTAACCTTTATGTAACCTGGTTGGCTTATTTTATATGAGGTATTCGGATACATTAATAGGTTGCTCATCCATTAGTAAGTTGTGTTTGGCCGATAGAATTGACATCTGTTAGTATTTTTAATATTCATGCGGAAGACCGCGAAAAGTGTGTCTACCCTGTTGTTTTTGTTTTGTATGAGCGTGGCAAAAATCCTTGAGTTCGTGACCCGGCTAGCCCGTGATCACAACCCTCGGAGTACTCGTGCAAGTTCTGTAGTAGTAAGTTACAGTAGGCCTACTCGTAGCTGGAAAAAAATTAGTAACTCAGCTGCCGAAGGAAATGAACATGTCCCACTATCACGAACAGTGACAAATCCAACGTTATTAAGTAGTTGAAGTGTGGCAATTCATAGACAATACACTACAACATCGAATGAAAAGTACTTACCTTTTTGAAGTAGAAATTTAGTAGGTAAAATGCAGTAGCAGTACCCGTGCAAGTTCTGTGGTAGCTGTAGTTCTGTAGCACTCGTAGCTGGAAAAAAGTAAAAGTAACTCGGCTGCGGAAGGAAATGAACATGTTTACTATCACAAACAGTGGCAAATCCAACGTTTTAAACCCTTTCACTAAAGTAGACTCATTTATGCGTTTTCTATGGTCAACCGCGTAGACGCATTTTTGCAGTTTTACCAGCAATTGCTAGTAACTGAATTTTATTATTTTTTGATAACATAACTCTTTCCTAATTTAGACAAACTCTCCTCCACTGTCACCATAGGGTGAATCTCTCGTTTGACAGCTGCATTCAGGCCAGTCAGGTCTACACATAAGCGCAGACATAAGCCCTGAAGATTTAGGAATGATGACTAGTCCACTACACCACTCAGTTGCTTCAGTCACTGGTGATATCACCCCAGAGGTGACCATCTCCTGTAACTGTAACTTAGCCTTCTCACGTAGTGGATGAGGTATCTTTCGTCGTGTATAATTACAGGTAGGTGTGATTTTGTTTTGCAGAGAGATTTTATACGTATACCCTCTAAGCAATCCTAATCCTGTGAATAGCTGGGGGAATTCTGAGCAAATGTCATTGGGTTTACAAGTTTCATCTACATGACAAGTTACTAGATTCAATGCTACGCACGTTTTTCTACTCAAGAGCGAGGACCTTTGGTTTTTGATAACATATGCTTTCTCACTATGTTTTATGCCATTGTATGACATTTCAGCATCAAACACTCCTAAGACCTCTAACTCTTTTCCCCCAGGACCATGTAAAATGGTATCAGGAGGGGACAATTTCATCTTGTCTACCCAAGGTTCTGAATGGCTGACAACTGTGCCATCTGCCCCAGTGTCTAGTTTGAAAACAGCTTGAAATCCATTGACCTCTACTTTAGCTTGCCAACACTCTGCTTCTCCAATAACTAGCTCGCCGGTGAACAGGAAGTCGTCATCCTCTTCTTTGACCTCATGAATACATTTTGATCAGCATACTCTAGCGTAATGCCCTTTCTTTCCACAATTCCTGCATGCTGCTTCTTTAGCTGGACAGTGATCTTGTGATTGCAAATTTATCGCTAGGTTTCTTTTGACCACCACCTGGCTTATCATAGTGTGGTTTCCCTTTAGTAGCCGGTCTAGACTGTTCAGAGCGCTTATTAGCTCTAACAGCATTGATTGTAGGCTGACTAAACCCCCAACTCATAGAGCGCATGGTAGTAGATGTCACTTTATGTGACCTGCACAAATGTACAGCATTTGCCAGTGTAAGGTTGTTGCCATGAGAAATTAACTTTTTACGAAGTTCATCCTCTCTTATGCCCAACACGATCCTATCACGCAACATTTCATCTCTAGGACTTCCAGCTGTCGGTGCTGCTCCATCTGCATCCCGATAGTTGAAGAGACAACTACCTGCTAGTGTTCGTAGTTGAGTATAGAAAGCATCGAATGACTCTCCAGGAAGTTGAGTATGAGTGTGGAATTTATAGCGTTCATGGATGGTATTTCTTTCCCCTGTACAATATTGTTCTAATATGTCTAATATTAAGTCACAGTTTCTATCTGCCCCCTCAGCTGCTGCATTCCTGGCTAAAGAATCTATAACTTTACTGGCTTCAGTACCAGCTGTATACTTTATGAGTTCACGTTGGTACTCTAATTCCTCCCCACCCAATCTAGACAGCACGTAATATAAGCGCCATTTAGCTTTGAATGCTCTGAAATTGGCCTCTTTGTTATTGTCTAACACTAAATCCATTGGTGGGTCTATTCTTGGCATCGGCCTCGGGATAATGACATTCTGTGCTACCCCATTCTCTTCATCACCCATTTTTATAACTAATTAGCTGCCACCATGTGTTAATAGGTGAATTGACCGGAGAATATATTTTATTTCAACCTGCCAAGATGGCTACTTGAGAACGGAAAACCCATGTGATATATAATCTCCAATAAACATGAATGATAAACTAACTAGCTAAAAATAACTAAAAGCATTTTCGAGGTTATACCACAGGAAGTAATGGTTCTGTAAGAATAAGGAACATTGAAGAGGATCGTTTTTACACAAAGTATAGATACAATGAATTTTTTGCATAGCAGTGTTTGTTAACATGTTGGCAAACTGAAATATATAACCAAAACAGATGTTCTAGATGGAGTTTGAAATTGAAAAAATATTGTATACATATCATGAAGCAGTATCGGCAAAATGGCTGGCAGTAGGCCGATAGCTAAATTTGTACACGGACGCAAGTGAAAGGCTTATGTATTGGAGGTGTGGCAATTCATAGACCATACAACATTGAATGAGAAGTACTCACCTTTTAAAGTATTCACCTGATGTATAAATTTAGTAGGTGAGAACAGCGTTTTTTCCAGTGGGCCCCAAGAAACAAACGTTCACATGACCTTCTCGGTACACGTTGGCAGTAAATATTAATTGCATGTAAATTACTTCTCATTTATTTATTTTATTCAATGAATAGTACATTTGTATAACTGTATGGGCACCTTTGTATAGGCCGCAGAACTCAGGATGGTGCTTTTTAACACAGTAACTTTGCTGTTTAAAACAAAACAGTGCCGTTGGGCACTGGAAAAAGGCGGAGATAACTAACCGGGAATAACGTTATTTTTGTGTGAAAACGATGAATAGGTTATGTATAGAGGCGCACTAACCGGAGATTCCTGTTAATGCGCCCTAGCCGTGAAAGAAAAAACCACAGAAAGCCGCATGGCTCACAAACCATCAAAAAAAGTAGCGGCTCTTAGTCCGAAAAGTACGGGTACTCTATAAGGCGGACACACAATTACACACTCAAACAGATGATTGCCGTTTATATAGTAGACTAGCTGCATTACCCGTGTTCGGGAACAGATTTACGTAAAGCAAGTTTTATTAAGAGTTGTCTTTCATGCTGTAAAACAACTCCAAATATGCAATCTACTGAAATTTTTGTGCTGATCTGACTGCATTGACATATGCAGTCTTACATGTCAATAATGTGAGAGACCAATGGAAATATGCAATGTGTTTTACAGCTAGTCTACAATGCATCAGTCTCGAACCACTCAAATCAGAATTGTCCTAATTTTGTACACAGAACTGATAATGAAATTGACATTGCTAGGCAAACTGACATTCTTCAAACTGGCAGTATTGAAGAGTTTTACATATTTTAAGAAATTCTAGAAAATATTTTCCTATTGCATTGCTTAGCTATTACCAGCATTTATTGAATTGAGACACATGCTTGAAACACTAATCATGACTCACCAGTTCTTCGTCTATAGCCTGTGTTTTGACATTGTATATACAAACTTTGCAGCAGTAACGTGGTCGTGTTGATAAAATTTATTATCAATAAAATCTACTATATAAACTACATATATGGCCTCTCGCCTTTTCAATGTAAGGCATTACATCTGGAGCATTTTTGGACATTCGTCCCATAGAAAAATTCGGCCCTATACTATGTTGCAGGACTGTAGTCAAGTGCAAAGTTTTCTGTCCATACTCGGCGCCTGGTAGCAGCTGCTGTAGTTAGTGCATCTCGCTGTTGTCGCCGTTTCATCTGCTCAGAAAATTCAGCTCACCGAGCAGCTGTTGTAGCTAATGTATTATGTTCTTGTCGCCGCTGCATCTGCTTGGAGGTTTCTGCACGTCTGGCCGATGTAGCGGCTGCTCTGAGCCGTTTGAGTCGCTGCTGGGTCGGTTCAGTAGTCTCTGCACCTCTAGCTGCTCCAGCATCTATTCTGGCCTGCTCTCGATGTACCTGTGTTTTTTCAGCGGTTTCTGCTCTTCTAGCAGCTGCTATTCTGTTTCGTTGTAGGTGTAGCTGTGTTTGTTCTGCAGTTTCTGCACTTCTAGCAGATGCAGTAGCAGTTCTGCTTCGTTGTGGGTGTAGCTGCGTTAGCTCTGCAGTTTCTGCTCGTCTAGCTGCTGCTTTGCGAATTCGGTCTCTTTCTCTACGGGAATCAATCTGTTCTTGCGTTTGGGCAGTAGACTTTTTGGAAGGCATTGCACTGCTTCAAGCATTTCTAAAATTGAATGAGATGGTGTGCTTTTTTGTAATATACACTGCTCGCTTTCTTCTCACCGTCGCCTATCGCAACGCTCGGAGTGCCCATGCAAGTTCTGTAGTAGCTGTAGATCTGTAGTACTTGTAGCTGAAAAAAAAAGTAAAAGTAACTCAGCTGCGGATGGAAATGAACATGTTTACTATCACAAACAGTGGCAAATCCAACATTTTCAACCCTTTCACTGAAGTAGACTCATTCATGCGCTTTCCATGGTCGACCGCCGTAAACACATTTTTGCCACTTTCCCAGCAATTGCTAGCAACTGAATTTTATTATTCGTTGATAACATAACCAACGATCTTTAAGACTTTTATAGTAGTGACAGTGTTGTCCAAAGATTTCTCTATAAAATTAGCCTAAAATTTAATTTTAAATCTTCGTTCGAGAATTTCCAACTTAAAAACGAAGATTTTTTGTGCGAGTTCATTAAATGCGTCTGAGTTAAAAAACAAATAACTACTTATGTTGATGATACTATAGCTATTTCAGATTTTTGTGATTACGCAGATAATTAAAATGCACAAAGTATAGATACAATGAATTTTTTGCATAGCAGTGCTTGTTAACATGTTGGCAAAATCTACTATATAACCAAAACAAACGTTATAGATGGAGTTTCAAATTGAAAAAATATCATGAAGCAATATTGGCAAAATGGCTGGCAGTAGGCCAATAGCTAGATTTGTACGTGGACGCAAGTGAAAAGGTTATGCAGTGGAACTGTGGTAATTCATAGGCAATACAACATTGAATAAGACGTAGGCCTACTAACCTTTTTGATGTAGAAATTTAGTAGGTAAAACGCAGTAGCAGTACCCGTGCAAGTTCTGTTGTAGCTGTGGTACTCGTGGCTGGAAAATAAGTAAAAGTAACTCAGCTGCGGATGGAAATGAACATGTTTACTATCACAAACAGTGGCAAATCCAACGTTTTCAACCTTTTCACTGAAGTAGACTCATTCATGCATTTTCTATGGTCGACCGCCGTAGACACATTTTGCAATTTTACCAGCAATTGCTAGTAAATGAATTTTATTATTCGTTGATAACATAACCAACGATCTTTAAGACTTTTATAGTAGTGACAGTGTTGCCCAGAGATTTCTCTATAAAATTAGCCTAAAATTTAATTTTAAATCTTCGTTCGAGAATTTCCAACTTAAAAACGAAGATTTTTTGTGCGAATTCATTAAATGCGTCTGAGTTAAAAAACAAATAACTACTTATGTTGATGATACTATAGCTATTTCAGATTTTTGTGATTACGCAGATAATTAAAATGCACAAAGTATAGATACAATGAATTTTTTGCATAGCAGTGCTTGTTAACATGTTGGCAAAATCTACTATATAACCAAAACAAACGTTATAGATGGAGTTTCAAATTAAAAAAATATCATGAAGCAATATTGGCAAAATGGCTGGCAGTAGGCCGATAGCTAAATTTGTACACGGACGCAAGTGAAAGGGTTATGTAGTGGAAGTGTGGCAATTCATATACAATACAACATTGATTAAGAAATACTTACCTTTTTTATGTAGAAATTTAGTAGGAGAGAACTGTGTTTTCCAGTGACCGCAAGAAACCAACGTTCGTGTGACCTTCTCGGTACACGTTGGCAGTAAAAATTAATCGCATGTAAATTACTACTCATTAATTTATTTTATTTAATGATTAGTACATTTGTATAGCTGTATAGGCAGCTGAACTCAGGACGGTGCTTTATAACGCGGCAGCAAATTTATTGTTTCAAACGCGCCAGTGTCGTTGGGCGCCGTAAAGAGGCACGCGCTAACCGGAGGGGACGTATTATTGTGTAAAACCGATAAATAGGTTATGTATAGAGGCGTGTATTAACCGTCGAATCCCGTTGCCGCGCCCTAGATACCTAGTAGCGGGTAATAGTCGGAAAAGTACTGTACTCTATAAGGCGGACAATCAATCACACATACACACAACGATTGCCGTTTATATAGTAGATGAGGTCCCAATAGACATCTCCAGTTGAGTCTCAACTTGAAAGAAGTACTGAATTATACTCCCCCTGAAATGGCCAAGGTCAATTATCCGAGTAACAATTTGAGCGCCATCTTGGTCCATGCTACATGGTCACGCTCCCTTTTATAGTAACCTAGCAACATTTAATCTCAATGAGCTTGTGGGTGCTTTTATCCATCCCCAATCTTAATCAACCTATATATCAGAGTCAAGATAAAGATCTATATATTCATTCAACCTATATATCAAAGTCAAACTAGCTAAAGATCTACAGATTCTAGGCTATAAGTTTATGTTGGAGATGGCTATTGGCATGGTTTCAACAATAGGCAGACAACTCTATATGTGCTCTATATACATGTAATTTGCATTTCTTATCAACAGATGTTTCCACTGGATTTAAGGGTATCATTGGCATCGCTTGCCTTACCAGCTCAGTGAAATTTAGCTTTAAAACTTATTGACTATCTAATAAGAGATCACAATAGTTGTATACATCACCAAGAGCAGAAAACTGGCCTAAACTTGCATACATTTGACTAAAATCTTGCAACCTACATTGCTTTGTTTGAAAAGTGGTTGGATTGGCCTCGAGCCTAGATTAGCTTTAGCTATTGCGCCAGTAGGTCTCAACACTCAAAATATCTTAATTTGTGTTATATTTATATGTGTTATTCGTTGATATAGACCAAAAGCAAACTATAAAACTTAACTACTGTATGCTTGACCACAAAATTTATTTGTGATTTACAAAATAAATGATCTATGCATAGAAAATGAGCCAGATGCTCGGATGCTAATACAATGTCTAATAGCATTATATATAAAAAGTATATAATAAATTAAACAACTAAATGCCTTTGAACTGTACAAATTGTATGCATATATAAAGCAAACTATAAATCTTAATTACATTATGCTTGACCATCAAATTTGTTTGTGATTCAGAAAATAAATGATCTATGCATAAAAAATTAATGAGCCAGGTGCTCTGATGATCCTAATATAACGTCTAATAGCATTATAGTATATATAAATTATATAATAAATTGAACTTCTACATTCCTGCAAACTGTACAATTTGTATGCATATATATAGAAAAGTCTTAAAAATAAATACTAACTTAAACCGGCTATAGACAATTTATGTCACAGCGACATAACAGTTCACTGTCCTCTAAATAATATGTTTTTTGTAGCATTATGTCTGATGTTCACTTTATGTAAATCTAGGTTTTTTAAGTTGGCAAAGTGGTGCTGTCTTAAATCAAAGTATGTTTCAACCACTAAAGCTAGTAGTAGTGAGATGTGATGATTATCAATTCCTACAGAAGTGTCAGTACAATGTTGATTTAATTCAAATATATCATAGCGTGCAATCTCTTCTTTTACACACTTCAGAATCTTGGGATATTTCAAACATTGATTTGCTGATGTAGCAGCCGTCAGATAGTTTTCGGTGCATAGAACAGTTGTTACAACACATGAATATCATCATATTTGCTAACTTCCTTAGACTGAATTAGGGAGAGTCTACGTGGCTCACAACGCAACTTTTTAAGCAGTTTTCTGACAGGCCAACCAGATAAATATACAGCAATGTTACCAAGAACAGGATGTGATGTAATGTTTAGCATTCCTTCGGGAAGCATAGTTTGTCTGTCAATAACATCTTCAACATAATCTTCACTACCAACACTTGGTGGCACATAGGTAGTAGAAGCTTGTAACAATGCAGTGTCATCCTTAGATCTGACATTACCAGTAGCTCCTGGTGTAACACCACATCTTGTAACCAAGCGCCTAAAGATATGCTGGAACTGCTGTACTAATGGGTTGTTGTTCCAGCCTCCTGAAATAATAACAGTTATCCTTTGATGCAATTGGGAATAAAATGGAAATGGTGCTAAAATATGGACTGAATAATAGTGATTTATCAGTTTTATCAATCATAGACTCATTGAAGTGGGCACTACATAGAATTTCATTTTTGCTGGGGATCTCCTGCCGCCTGGAAACAGTCCACCAAATATGACATCTTTCTGGCTCTTTCTCTATACTCGGAAACCTGATGATAAGAAAACTAGGTAATCAAATTATTAAACAAACATACAGATTAGGATTTGTGGTCTTATAGTCAGTTATAATTAAGGGAAATTTTTATTGACAAAGAAAAAACTGAAAGATTGACTTTCAACCTTTTAGAAAAATGTACCTTTGATGCTCAGAATGTTTTTTGTGTTTTAAAACATTCTTATCAACTAACAGAAGTTTACTTTATTGAAAAAAACTTGCTCTAGTTATAATGATAAGGATTGCAGTTACTAATAAAGTTTGTTGCGTGTAACTGGCACTCCTGATCTATGAGAACAGTGCCTGTTGTTATTTGAATTTAGCAGCACCAATACTGCCCTACTTTGTCTCCAACACCAGCCAAGATGAATCAACCAGCAGTACAAATTTATTCTAGTAAAAACAGTCAACGATAGTTATGTGTAAAATAATAAAAATCAGGTAAAGGTTCACTAAAGGCTGGCTGTGAGTAGTAACAGAAGCAAGCTACTAACCAGCTATTAGCAAGCTACTACTAACCAGTTGCTAGCAAGCTACTACTAACCAGCTACTAGCAAGCTTATAACCAGCTACTACTAAAAGCTACTAACCAGCTACTACTAGCAACCAGATACTAACCCGGTAGATACGAAAAGCCGAACGCACTGAATGACCGAACAGACCGAATATTTTGGGAGTTGCCCTCTCGTGTGACTATTTAAGGATAAGGGTGCGTAACTCAAACTTCTATAAATAAAGAGCTCAATGAATTCCGTAGAAACATTTTAGAGGCTGTTGTTTATTTTCGCGCCAGTGAAGTACGCTGTGAATAAAAATATGACATATTCAATTGAAGTATTTTTGCTGTCACTATTGTCCAATCAGTACTTGCCTTACCTTTGACAGATAAAAGGGAAATGCCTAGTAGAAGCAAAAGGTTTTATTTGTTCAGTAGTACCGTTAACCATTGGTGAACCAGTAGCTAAATAACTAGCCAAAATTGTTTCTTTATTCAATTGGAAATAAATATATTTTTTTCTATATATAGTAATATTTATTATAATTATATAAAACATGCAATCAATATTATTTATAATAGATAATAATTTATTTTTAGATAATAGTTGAGGGAGGGCAACTCCCAAAAAGATGTTCGGTCTGTTCAGTCATTCAGCGCGTTCGGCTTTTCGTATCTACCGTACTAACCAGCTGCTACTAGCAAGCTACTACTAACCAGCTACTAGTAAGCTTCTAAACAGCTACTGCTGTACTAGTGCTACTAACGCAGGAATAAAACGCTAAACTCACCTGTGAAATGATATATCATTAACCCTCGGTGTTTCAGGGTTGTCATAGTGGTAGCAATTAATGGCAAAACACTGATTTCCAGCAGATAAATGAGTTTTTTTCTCGGGATAACTATGATTTTCACTAATCACAGCCGGAAGCCCATGTAGCAATAATCAAAAGGTTGAAAGGTTGATCCATAAGATTGATAGATCTATAAACATAGGAGAGACTATTAGGTTAGGAAGCGGGTCTGATAGACCACTGCTTGTTAAACTTGGGTCTGAGAGAGAAAAGTGGAAGACTGTTGGTAAGGCTAGAGCTGCACTGCAGAATGACGGCATTTTTGCCGCCATATTTGTAAATCCTGATCTCACCAAACGAGAAAGGGAGAAACAGTATTTTTTAAGACAAGAGTTAAAAGAAAGGAGAGAAAATGGTGAAGATGTGATGATAAAGAGGGGAGCAGTTGTCAGTAGACCTACACAAAAAAACTAGGAAACAAAAGTAAAATACTTTTGAGCGCTAATATCAATATATCATACACAAACATACGATCCTTGAGAAACAAAGTGAATTTGCTTGAATGGGAGGTTAAAACATCTGGGGCACAAGTGTTATGCCTCTCAGAAACTATGTTAGATTGTAGCATTGCTTCTGGAGAAATTACACCAAGTGGTTTTCAAATCTTTAGGAAAGATCGAAATTGTCACGGAGGGGGAGTTGCAATTGCTGTAAACAAAAATATTGAAGCAACTGAGATTCCAATGCAGCTTCCAGAAACAGAACCACTTTTAGTTGAACTAAAGATAGTAAATAGCAAATTGCTAATTCTTGTGTTCTATAGACCTTCTTCGAGTAATGATCCACACCTGATTCCGGACCTTTTAGAATCGGTGACTGGTATAGCTAATTCTAGAAAAACCTGCCTCATTGTTTGTGGAGATTTAAACATGCCATCTATTAACTGGGCAGAGTATACTGTACCAACTGGGGATGTACCACAAGCATTACTAGACAGTGTTGCAGACCTAAACTTAACCCAGCATATACATGAAGCTACCCATGTAAAAGGAAATATCCTTGATGTAGTAATCAGTAATGTACATTGCATTAAATCTATCATTGTTCATAAACCATTACTAAGTGACCATTCCATCATTGACATAGAGACACACTTAAATGTAAAAGATGATGAGAGGACTGAGAGAAAGATATATTTCTATAAAAAAGCCGACCTGACAAAGGCAGAAGTTATCTTGTCTGCTTTAAGTGAGGACATTGATAAGAAAATAGCTCAAAATGATAACATTGAGGTCCTCTGGTCACTTTTTGAACATGCTATGGAAAATGTTATCACTGAATGTGTGCCTTCTAAGATACAAAAACAATCCTCTCAACCACCATGGATGGATAGGCAAACTGAAAGACTATTAAAAAAACAGCGTAATACATACAACAAAATGAAGCAGACCGGGTTCAAACATACATCAGTGAATATGAAAAACTTAGAAAACAAAATAAAAAAATTATAAAAAAGTGAAAGGCTCAGTATCTCTCTGACAAGTTATTTGTTCCTTTGAAGGAGCGTGAAACCAAACCTTTTTTTAGATATTTGCGAGACAGTCGCTCAAATGATGGTGGAATCATTCCTGAACTGAGAGGGGGTGATATGGTGGCTAAAACACCAATTGAAAAAGCTAATGCACTAAACCAACAATTTCAATCTGTTTTTACTTTGGATAAAAATGATTACTTACCTGCAACAGCTTCACCTCGTTATAAAGACGCTAATCCCATAGAAATAACTGAAATTGGTGTACTTAAACTTTTGAATGGTGTAAAAGTTGGCAAGGCTGGGGGTCCTGACAACATAAAAGGAATTGAATTAAAAACTTTTTCGCATTTTCTTGCTCGGCCACTCACAAATATTTTTCAATATTCAATAAACACAGCGAAATTACCTTCAGTGTGGAAACATGCAAAAGTAGTGCCTATTTATAAGAAAGGTTCAAGGCATGATCCGGCCAACTATAGGCCAGTATCATTAACTAGCGTATGTTGTAAGTTATTGGAACATATTATCCATTCCCACATAAGTGCCCACCTAGATAAATATGATATCCTTACAGATGTGCAGCACGGATTTCGTGCTAAACGATCCTGTGAAACACAGCTTATTTGCACAATAGATGATCTAGCTAAGAACTTTGATAGAAATTTGATTAAAGATATAATAATACTAGACTTTTCTAAAGCATTTGATTGTGTGAATCATCGAAAACTGGTCTATAAAATTCTAAATTATGGAATACACGATCAAGTCTTAAACTGGATAACATCATTTTTAGAGAATAGAACTCAAGTAGTCGAGGTAGAAAATGAACTGTCAAATATTGTGTCTGTAACTTCTGGTGTGCCGCAGGGTTCGGTGCTCGGACCATTGTTGTTTTTACTTTTTATTAATGACCTTCCTGATAAGGTAAATTCTCAGTGTAGACTTTTTGCAGATGATGCCCTGGTATATGCCACAAGAGATCAAGCCAATACATTGCAACAAGATATGCATTCACTTGAGGCTTGGGCGAATCTCTGGCAGATGAGTTTTAATCCAAAGAAATGTTACCACCTTTCAGTGGGAAAATCCCATCTCATGTCAAATAAAGAGACTTCTTTTTTCTTATGTGCCCAAAAACTAGAAAGCGTCTTATCTAATCCGCATCTCGGAGTAGAGCTCCAGAGTGACTTAAAATGGAATAAACACATTTGCAAAATTGAATCTAAAGGGAAGCGATTAATTGGGATGCTTAGAAGGGTACTCCGAGATGCGGATGCTCGAACTAGAAAGGCTGCATATACATCTTTGGTAAGACCAGGCCTTGAATATGGGTGCGTGGTTTGGGATCCACATCTTAAAAAAGATATTTTATCATTAGAGCAGAAACAAAACCTAGCACTGAGATTTATTTTTAAGAAAAAAGGAATTACTGGTTTCACTAATTTAAGAGAGAATACTTCTTTTGAATCGCTGGAGGAGAGACGATCCAGACTGCGTAAAAATATTTTTGGTAGAATCATCGGAGGCGATATTGATATAAATGTGGGAGTTAAAGTCAGGGAAAGTGGTTCTGATAAAGAGGGAAGGCCTCCTGCATTGTCTACTCGATTTGGGAAGTATTACTTGCCCCACATTAATACCGATCAGTTAAGATATTCTTTTTGGCCTCGGACGGTGAGGGAAGTTCGTGCCGAGGTTGAATAGCTAGCTTGCTCTTTTAAGCTGAGTTCCGCTATTTTGTTTTTGACCTCCATTGGAGGGTCTTTTGCGGAAAATTTTTATCTGATTTGATCAAGATGGCGCTCAAATCGTTGCATGGAAGTTCATTGGTTTAGATAGGCCTGTCATTCCAGGGGTAGTATAATTCAGTGGAAGTACTACAAACAGTTTTAAAAGCAAAATGGCTCAGAAAAAAGGCCAAAAACGAACTTTGGATCATTTCTTTCAACAACAAAACAACAATTCCAAAAGTATGCCCTACTGTGTCTGGTTTATAAGAGTATCGTTGTGTAGCAAATACTACAAAACACTTTTCAAGGTAATTTGCAGAAATGATGTCTTATTTCTGCAAAGCCAAACCAAATGGCTGTTGAAATTTTGTGATTGATTTTGTCTTGATTTTATTTTATGGCCCAACTGTTTGTTGACTTTCCGTTTACATGTAATCTTGATATACATAGTATAATAAACATTATAAAACACAAATTTAATTAATCATATCTAATGTCAATTTTTACCTCTAAACTTGTTGTTTGCTGCAAACAAATGATTACACTTTTTTTGGCTCAAACACACCTCTCCTTCATTCTAAGATGCCTAAATTTCAAAAGGTTCAAAGGGGTGGTCCCCCCTTCCTACCATAGATTTACACAAATTTTGCACCACACACTTTTTTCCTAGATCTGCCCCTGTATTGAAGCGTCGTTTGTGTTTGTTTGGGAGACTTAACTCACATCATGCAAAGTTCATAATTCATCGCAATCAACAAGCAATGTGCTACGGTGTTGTAACTACTAGTGCAGGCAAGTGCTTGCAGCAGTTCCGGCGCAATTTTAGATTGTCTGAATCTCGTTGTAAAACTATATTAAATGACCATTGTAAATAAAAAAAGATGACAATGAATTTAAGGGTGGTTATTGCATCGGAGAAACAATTTGATGCAAATTTATTTGCATGTTGTGTAGGTGTCATAATTCAAGGGAGACAAATCTAAATTTGTGACATGTTTCCTGAAAAATAAATGTTTGGCAGTCATTAGATGATCTAATGTAGCTAAGGCTAATTGCTAGGCAAGAAACTGCTGAAAGTCTTACAGCGCTAAGTATAATTTCCAGCAATTTATGCAGTAGATCTTCTATCTCCGCGTGTTTACCATTGAAACTTGTATGCACAACCTTCAACATATTAAATCCAAAATACATACGCTTTCAACATTTCATCTTTTTTATTTCTCATTTGAGTGAATGGATAGAATTTCCATAAAGATTCATCATTTTATTTTGAAACACAAAATTGATACTAACAGTGTATCAATTAACAGAAATGTAACAATAGATAGTAAGAAAACAAGAACTGTAATAATTGTTACGATAAGGTCAAGTAAATAGAGATGAACTAGATTTATTGTACCACCAATCAAGCATTCAATCTGACAACACTCTCACTAAACCTCCATTTCCATTTGATATCGGTATATAGCCATTAGTCTTATGCTCATTATCATAGTGACTGCCATTAGATGGCCGAACACCGTTGAAAGTTTTATGAGAATATCGAAAAGGTATTTCTGGCTGGGACATAGAAGTTTCGGAAAGTAATACGGCTCTTGACTCATCCATCTCATTTTCATTTCCGTTTTCCGAGACCCGTCTACCTGACCTGCAACCAATACACAAGGTCAACTCATAGACTTATGCTCACTATATTTATAGATCTAACAGCTACTAGTACTTAACAACTCTCTAATTTTTTTTTCAGTTTGTTGAACTCTATCATTAATGAAATCTATAAACTAAATATTTCATCTAGTAACTACTCTTCCATGAGGTGGTGCTCTCCAAATTTTAAAAAATATTTTTTTATTTATGCAAACATAAATGTTGTAAAAAAAAGAGATTTATTTTAATATTTCAAACAACGTTGTTGAATCTAAAAAGTAATTGCTTAATTTTCCTTTTAATATTCAAATGATTTGGTTTAAGCAAACAACGTATATATATATTGGTAAATCATAAAGCCACTGCGCTGTACAAACAGTTTTGCTATTTAAATGCAAAATATAATTTTTTACCATAAAATATGAAGATTGACTTATTTAAAAGACAGTTAAAACTCATGATTTGTGAACAAAACTTCAGTAAGTGTATGAAATTTACAAACTGTTAATATATACATTTTATAACAGGTACAAAAATTCGAGTACTACTAATAGGCGCTAGATTGAGTAGAAAGAAAATGACTTCTTTTTATGATTGCACAACCATGAATCGTAAAAATCGATGTTATCAAATTGCTCAATTATTGTAACAGTATGTTCTAGAACGTTTACCCTTTATACCAATGTCTCCTTACATCATCCATTTCTGGATATTTGCAGATATTTCATAGAGGAACAGTTAGAATATTATTTGGCTGTATGGAATGAAATCAGGAAGGTTACCTACATGTATATTGAGCCACTAATGCGATTCATTAGCAACCTTGATTTATAATTTACGCTTGACAAAAAGGTCACAAGGATTGTATTTCTTCTACACCAACCTAACGTTGTCGTAACATTGTCTTTAAAGTGTTTATAAAAACATATAATGAAGATTTTGTTGCGGTTACCAGAGTTACCAGGGTTACCAGAGTTACCAGGATTACCAGAGTTACCAGGGTTACCAGAGTTACTAGGGCTACCAGAGTTACCAGGGTTACCAGAGTTACCAGGGTTACCAGAGTATGTTGGAGTTGATAAGATCCTTTTAATAAAAGAGTACATTTCCAATCGCTCTGTTACTGCACTATCTGACTTCCATGACGATCAATAAAATCTATGTGCAGTTGATGCTTTAATACAAATTATAGGATTTTAAGAGCAGTAACGTATACGCTATTTACTTGATGAGATTTCTTAAAAATAATCCAGCGCAGTAGCAATAGTCGACATTTTACTCCACCTATCACATGTTGAAATTAAAAGGTTTGCATGATACCCAAATTGAGACTGTATATTTAGAGAACATACACTGTACGTTGAGACTGTATGTTTAGAGAACATACACTGTACGTTGAGACTGTATATTTAGAGGACATACACTCTACGTTGAGATTGAATATTTAGAGAACATACACTGTATATTGAGACTGTATATTTAGAGAACATACACTGTTTGTTGAGACTGTATGTTTAGAGAACATACACTGTACGTTGATACTGTATATCTAGAGAACATAGACTGTATGTTGTACCGTCATCTTTTATGGTAATGTGATTGAAATAAATTAAGAGAGAAAATAAAAACAACTGTAAAGGTTTTTAAACTTTGTCAAACAACTTTTAAACTTCATATCATGAGAAAAATGTTTCGTGCAGGTCAAATAAATTAAGAAAACAGTAAAACGACTATAAAAAGGTTTAGATGTAAATTGGAAATAATTAGCAAGTAATAGTTAAATAAAGTCGGTTTTGCTATAACGGAAATTTTAGAACATCTGATGAAAAAAGATCTCAAAAAACGCTAATGCAGGATAATAAATAACAACATTCGAAAAACACCACCAGATGGACAAGCAGTGACAGGAAAGCAGTAAATAAGCAACCTCTAACATATCCCGACTAAGAAATGATCAATGCAATTTTTCATAAGTTATCTAGAAATATACATGTACAAAAAGTGTAGGTTCTATGACACATTCTCTTCCAACTCGAGATACTGGTTTTATCAGTTGTACTAATTTATGAAGCGAAGCAAAACTTTTTATGCAGCCTGTATTGGTGTTCATGCGTGTTATACATCGGAGTGTGGGCCTAGTCTTTCTTGCTGGTTGATGAAAGTCGGGAAAGGTTATTTTTTAATGTGACATCATCTCTAGCCTAAGTACAACAAGGAAGACTAGAACCACCCTCAAAACAAATTCTAACACCTGATTGGTGAGTGGAGTGCCACAAAACACAAAGCGATAACTGATGACACGAAAAGCTTGTAAAGGGTTTCTAGATGAAACTGATAAAGAAATACCTCACACTCATGTCCATATCAAATGTTCACTAACTATAAACAAATGAAAGAAAACAGAAAATAAAAGGCCAAGAATATCAGCATTGACCACACAATCAGTGCGTGTTGAGAGACGGGAGTTGCCTTCCCAGCTTTGCAAAACTCGTGTTGCTGAGTAAACAATGAAATAGAATAGCAAATCCTGTATAGCAACATGAAAAAGGTGAAGTATCAGGGTAATTGAGTTGAGCCAAGTTAAAACAAATAAGCATTGATGTGTTTATTTTTCGTAAAATTTTCCTAAAACTTCTGTAATATTTTTATGGATACGCTATTCATTTAATTGTCTTTTGGTCAAAGAAAAGACACTCAAAAAGGTCTAGAAATAAAAATTAAATAGCGCTGATAAATAACGAACCCATATGTCTCGTTGAAGCTAAATCACAGATAGTCAATGAGATTAACACATAGCTACAACGATACACGCTCTTTATGAGCGTGATCTGCCGGCTGAACTGCCATGATGAAAACTCTATTAATATACAGACAAACGCTGACTAGATGTAAACACTGACGAGTACATCTGCTGACGTGTACATCTGCTGACATGTACATCTGCTGACATGTACATCTGCTGACATGTACATCTGCTGACATGTACATCTGCTGACATGTACATCTGCTGACATGTACATCTGCTGACATGTACATCTGCTGACATGTATATCTGCTGACATTTATTATCTGCCGACATGTACATCTGTTGACATGTATATCTACTGACCTGTATATCTACTGACGTGTACATCTACTGACGTGTACATCTACTGACGTGTACATCTACTGACGTGTACATCTACTGACATGTACATCTACTGACACGTACATCTACTGACACGTACATCTACTGACACGTACATCTACTGACACGTACATCTACTGACACGTACATCTTGTAGAGTTGTGCTATTCTAAGTGTTTCAATATGATACTCAGTTTAAAAGGGAGTTGTGCTATTCTAAGTGTTTCAATATGATACTCAGTTTAAAAGGTATTGTGCTAGGAGTTGTGCTCTATTGTGCTATTCTAAGTGTCAATAGCAGTCAATAGAAATTTGTTAATATGGGAATCAGAGGACCCTGTATATACATGTAGGCCTACAAGACCAGGCTTCAAAATATTAAAGACTTGAACTATCCAACACTCCCCCATATCGTAATGCATAGAGCTACTCAACACTCCCCCATATCGTAGTGCATAGAGCTACTCAACACTCCCCCATATCATAATGCATAGGGCTACTCGAACACTTCCCCATATCATAACGCATAGAGCTACTCGAACACTCCCCCATATCATAACGCATAGAGCTACTTGAACACTCCCCCATATCGTAATGCATAGAGCTACTCAACACTCCCCCATATCGTAGTGCATAGAGCTACTCAACACTCCCCCATATCGTGATGCATAGAGCTACTCGAACACTCTCCCATATCGTAATGCATAGAGCTACTCAAACACTCCCCCATATCATAACGCATAGAGCTACTCGAACACTCCCCCATATCGTGATGCATAGAGCTACTCGAACACTCTCCCATATCGTAATGCATAGAGCTACTCAAGCACTCCCCCATATCATAATGCATAGGGCTACTCGAACACTTCCCCATATCATAACGCATAGAGCTACTCAACACTCCCCCATATCGTAGTGCATAGAGCTACTCAACACTCCCCCATATCGTAATGCATAGAGCTACTCAACACTCCCCCATATCGTAATGCATAGAGCTACTCAACACTCCCCCATATCGTAGTGCATAGAGCTACTCAACACTCCCCCATATCGTAGTGCATAGAGCTACTCAACACTCCCCCATATCGTAGTGCATAGAGCTACTCAAACACTCCCCCATATCATAATGCATAGAGCTACTCGAACACTCCCCCGTATCGTAGTGCATAGAGCTACTCAACACTCCCCCATATCGTAGTGCATAGAGCTACTCAACACTCCCCCATATCGTAATGCATAGAGCTACTCAACACTCCCCCATATCGTAATGCATAGAGCTACTCAACATTCCCCCATATCGTAGGGCATAGGGCTACTCGAACACTCCCCCGTATCGTAATGCATAGAGCTACTCGAACACTCCCCCATATCGTAATGCATCGAGCTACTCAACACTCCCCCATATCATAATGCATAGAGCTACTCAACACTCCCTCATATCGTAATGCATAGAGCTACTCAACACTCCCCATATTGTAACTCATAGGGCTGGCTTAGTAATATCATCACTAGTCCGCAACATACCACAGATGAATATCCCTCTGATAATGCCAAAGTAACGTTACGCAAATCTATTTGAGACCGGTGAGCGTCATAGAAAGCAAAGAAAAGATCGGCAAGTCCTCAGACATGGCCTGTGATGACGCAGTTATTGGCAACCGAACTAACTGCTATTAGCAGACCGACTCCCCAGAGATGATATATAGAGAAAGGAATTGCTACCTGAGAACCGCGCATATATACAGATCTACAGCTAAGCTCTACGGACATAACAATGGTCTTACTGCTTCTATCGTCAGCTGTGAGAAAAGAATAAGCATACATGAGTGTACAAGATGAAATGATGAGAATTCTCTGACTGGCGTATAGTAGACTAGAGGCTAAACTAGTTTAAAGGAGGGGTGACAACGAGAGAGGGTCACGCGTTTTGTGACACCCATGGGATAGACTACTTTAACCAGGAGTAATCTCCTCATAAAAGTACATGTATTCAAACTTATTCATTGTGCATTCATGATGCAACCTAAATGTATTACACAATTTTACTGCTGCTTATGCAATACTCCACACAAGGACATATAGTAAAAATTGAACGAGTCCGCGGTTTTTACAGATCTAACCCAGTCCAAAGTAAAATATTTCTGTAATATAGTTTTTTTGAAAACCAGTCTAAGTATCCTAATATTAAACTTTGCTAAATTTTGAGATATAAAAGTGGCGATGCAATATTACTTCTATTGATCAACCATGACATGGGATAGACTTTAATGAATGATTCCCAAAACTAGGTGCAATAACAAGAACTAGTTTTGTAGTTAGAATCCTTTCCGCGTTTAATATTAGGCTGTCCTAAACAAAGTTCACCGTACAAAAGACACGATGTGGTAATAATGTGAGACTATAAAGACAACAATGCTTGTCATTACGCGCTTGTCATTACGCGCTTGTCATTACGCGCTTGTCATTACGCGCTTGTCATTACGCGCTTGTCATTACGCGCTTGTCATTACGCGCTTGTCATTACGCGCTTGTCATTACGCGCTTGTCATTACGCGCTTGTCATTACGCGCTTGTCATTACGCGCTTGTCATTACGCGCTTGTCATTACGCGCTTGTCATTACGCGCTTGTCATTACGCGCTTGTCATTACGCGCTTGTCATTACGCGCTTGTCATTACGCGCTTGTCATTACGCGCTTGTCATTACGCGCTTGTCATTACGCGCTTGTCATTACGCGCTTGTCATTACGCGCTTGTCATTACGCGCTTGTCATTACGCGCTTGTCATTACGCGCTTGTCATTACGCGCTTGTCATTACGCGCTTGTCATTACGCGCTTGTCATTACGCGCTTGTCATTACGCGCTTGTCATTACGCGCTTGTCATTACGCGCTTGTCATTACGCGCTTGTCATTACGCGCTTGTCATTACGCGCTTGTCATTACGCGCTTGTCATTACGCGCTTGTCATTACGCGCTTGTCATTACGCGCTTGTCATTACGCGCTTGTCATTACGCGCTTGTCATTACGCGCTTGTCATTACACGCTTGTCATTACACGCTTGTCATTACACGCTTGTCATTACACGCTTGTCATAGGCCTAAATGTAGTGATTGTCTAAGCATGGTCAATGAGTATAGATTGTTAATCCTAAAATTACTTTCTGAATAAAATAAAGATGTATGCCCATGAATTTAGTAAAATACGCAGGCTTTACGACTGTCACACTTACTTGAAGCAGTCAAACTAATGCCCACTGCAACTTGGAGCTACAGCAGATAATCGTACAACGTAAATAATCTGTTCCCGGGAACGTTTACATAAAAGGTATTTTACTACGTTACCGAACAGGAAAATAGGCCTATATTTAAATCGGCTAATCCATTCTAAGATCTTCCCTAACTCACTCTTTTGGCCTTTTAAAAAGGAGAAACTAAACTTAACTTTTTAATTTAATTACCGCATAGTAATAGGGTCTTATTAGTTTGTATCAACAAACTTTCCTTTTTTTACTGATCACTTTCACATAGTTTAGGGTCCATGATTATGGTAATTTTATATTAAGTTAAGGGGAGCCCCGCTTTCACATAGTTTAGGGTCCATGATTACGGTAATTTTATATTAAGTTAAGGGGAGCCCCACTTTCACATAGTTTAGGGTCCGTGATTACGGTAATTTTATATTAAGTTAAGGGGAGCCCCACTTTCACATAGTTTAGGGTCCATGATTACGGTAATTTTATATTAAGTTAAGGGGAGCCCCACTTTCACATAGTTTAGGGTCCATGATTACAGTAATTTAATATTAAGTTACGGGGAGCCTTCAAGGTCTACATTGCAAAGAAAAAGATATAGTAATAAAGTAAAACAAAACCATAACTTTGCTATAATAAGATCGTTGTCTGTTTGTATGTCTGTAAGTCCATATATCTGTCACCGAGGTTAGAGGTCAGAATAAAATATAGCTTTTAACGAGACCGACTCATGACGTTCAGGTTGGTAGACCAAGACTCCAACACTGCCACCAATCGACCACTTTTAAGTATTTCTGAATAATTGTGCACCTACTTATTCTCTGTGGTTTATCAGCTCTATGGCTGCCAGGGTTCTGATATATATAATAGAGATAACCCATTTTCTCTCGCGAGTGCAGCAAGACAGAAAACGATATTTTCAAAAATAAATATTAGACTAGTTATTCAAACCAAATTTAAAAACTTGCACCGACTTGACGCATAACGTTATATGAAATTTCTAACACAATATAAAGCAAAAACTCCATATAAATTCTTTACGTTATGTGGAATTTAAGTTGTAGTAGGTATACGTTATAGGAGTGTCTACTGTACCTTGAAATCTAAAGAGCTTAGTAAAATTTGACAGACAATGAGTTGATACACGCTACATAAACAGTATCAATTCCCGAGTTCATTTGCAAGCGTTTCTATCTAGCTGCTAGTCTGCTACTGTTCAGTGTTTGGTTTGCATCTAGATAAGTGCAATAGTTCAATAGTGCAAGAGTCAATAGTTCAATAGTTCAATACAGAAATGGTGAGAATATGGGAAAGAGTGGCTAAGGAGAAAAGTCAACTGACCTTTTGTAGACAATGCAAAAGAATGCCGCCAGCACTACTACCAGAGTGACTATGGCCAGTGTGACCGGCAGTATCACTGACCATTCCTTGTTATTCTCCTTATAGCTGGTAGGCAGGTGGTCGAAAGGCTTGTGGGCATGGTTGTAGAGAGGAACTATAGTTTTTTCACTTGTACTAAATACACAACAAAGTAAACTACAAGTTGGTTTAGCAACACAAACAATTTTGATCATTTATGCATAATACCTGCTTCTCGGAAAAGGATGGCAGAAGGTTTGATAAAAGGTCATCACTATATTTCATGAGGGGATGACGCCAATTCAGAGTTGTGCTCACGTTGGGTCACCTTGCGATAAGTGTTTTAACAGACATTCGCATGATGCGGATTAACACGGGTGCTTTATTAAAAAAAGATGAAGATTTCTATGCAAGAGGGCATAGCGGCGCGTTCGGAAATGCTCAAATTGAAATGAGAACGATTGAAGTATGAAAAGGCATAAAATGGAACAGCTTACGTGGAACTTTCTTGTGCATCTTTCGCAAATGCCATTTTATCTTTCGCAAACACAAAACATTCGGTAAAAATTTGCGAGCAACAAAACTCGCTAGACTCGCGGATTTTTGTGGTTTCCATCTTGCGGATGACACAATTAAAGGTTAACTAGGTCATGAAAACATAGTGTAGGTGAGACAACTGGCTTTAATCAAGATTCTCAGATATAAAAATTTATTGACTCTATGGACTGAGCACCAGTTGGCAAGAGTTGTCTTCTTCCTTATGAAAACTAGAGGTTGCAATAGACAAAACTTCTACTGAATCTCATCGTATGTCAGCACAAAAGCTACGAGCCATGGTGAAAAGGGATGTCCCTAACATATAGTGAAACGCTAAGCACTCTTACCTACCTGTTGTACGTGATGAAAGAATAGATGGTAGAATAAACGCTGTTAGCTACACTACTTGGAGTCGCTGCCGTTGTGGCGGAAAAGTGAACTGAAGACGTGCCTCGAGTAGCGTTTAATGTGTCTACTGAGTAGATTTGCATAGTTGAATGTTTGGGCTTGAAGGAGATCAGGCGAATCACCATTGTCACATTCTCGTGGCAAACGAGTCCATCAAATGGACCAGCTAAAACAAGCAACCATTGAATAAATTGAACAAAAAATATTGAATTTCTAATTAAATTAAAATTAAATTTACTGTAACATATTGCAATAGCGGCGATAAGAATCCAATAGGCTGACTGCAGACTGATGCAATACCGCTGCTTCATGCATGTCATTGAGTACACATCTTAAATTCCAGGAACAATAATAACACACCTTTAGCTTGAACACACACACACACGCACACGAACTATTCAGGATGTGGTACCGTTATACATACCATAAGTTTTCATGAAAATTTTCATGATTAAATGGATAACTTTGGCCCTTGTAGGAAAATGAACACTTTATCATCAATATCAGTGTTTATAAAGGTTTTTATGTTGAAAAAGAAAGTTTACATGGTTTTGAAGTCCTTCATTAAAACTTAGACTGAACAACTGACAGAGAAATAATCCTATGTTTCAGCCAACGCCTGACTGCGATTGAACCTTTTATGACACACGGCCTAAAACTTGTGCGCGTGAGACCGGTACGTCGACTCAAAATAAATTGATTGGTAGAACCTTATATTGTGCATCAATATACTGTAAAACTTTTAATTGCATGCCATAGCGCTCTATTTTTCAACTATTTTCCTATATAGCCGGTCAAATGGAGGCGACATTCAAATAGAGACTGGTGTTATATTTTTCAGATAGGAAGCTAAATTTAACCCTTTTAATGGCGAAGCGAATGTCACCTATATTTTGCAATCTCCTTCAGTCGGAACAACATTAACCCTTTTGCATGCAATAAACCTGTTAACATGCCTTGAAATTGTCAAAGATCTCTATGTAAATATGCATTGGGAAGCTGAGAAATATTCCTACCAGTTCATATCTATTGCTTTCAATTAACCTGCGATGATATTATAGCCTGCGTCCTGCTTTGCAGCTTGTCGGAGCTTTAAATTTTTCATTTTATTCTAAATTTCAAAGCGAATTTTTATTTTATAACTATATTTAACAAGGTTGTATAAAAGCTTATTGCACTCATTGATTTGTTTGCTACAGTTTGCAGCCAAAACTGGCTTTTTTGTGCAATAGAAGGAGTTACAAGCATCCATCCATTGTAAGCCGAGTTAAGATAAATGCAATGATGCCATTAAATAATATGCTAGAAATCTGCAAATTTATTAGTTATATAATTATCTATCAAATGCTACAAATATATATTCAAAAACAAGTGACGTAAACGAACCATACTTATTATGGGGTATAGCTATTATGGGTTTGAAAAGATCATAGAATGTCGAAGTGGCGGTCAATTAAACGGCGGCGCTCCATTTTTCAACTCTTTCGCTTTAGTGGCAGTCAAATAGAAGTGGTATTCAAATAATGGTGGGGTTCAGTTAGAGGTTTTGCGGTAGCAGGACTACTAAATCGGTATATGACACAATGGATGGACAGTGGGCAGGTAGAGGTGGTGATAATGTGAAAATCACAGTGCTGGTATTTTTTTGCTTCATGTCACAGCACAGCGATATGAAGCAAAAATGTTTTAATAAAAACTTGTCATTGAAAGCGAATTTCTATTTGATTTCACTAGACATCTGATCAATTTCTAAAAGGCTCTACAGTTAACCCTCCTACTCGCAGAGATTGATGTCAGTGATCCCTCCTACTCGCAGAGATTGAAGTCAGTGATTCCTCCTACTCGCAAAGATTGAAGTCAGTGATCCCTCCTACTTGCAGAGATTGAAATCAGTGATCCCTCCTACTTGCAGAGATTGAAGTCGGTGATCCCTCCTACTCGCAGAGATTGAAGTCAGTGATCCCTCCTACTCGCAGAGATTGAAGTCAGTGATCCCTCCTTCTCGCAGAGGATGAAGTCAGTGATCCCTCCTACTCGCGGAGATTGAAGTCAGTGATCCCTCCTACTCGCAGAGATTAATGTCAGTAATCCCTCCTACTCGCAGAGGTTGAAGTTAGTGATCCCTCCTACTCGCAATTGAGGATTTCCACGAAATGAAAACTAAATTTTTTTGAAATACGAGTCATAATTTTAACACTTCGGAATACTGAAAGCTATTTTTAAACCTTCGCAATTAACTACCCATGTAATTAAATGAACTTACACTAATTTGACGTTTTATGTTATACAGTAGACGCTCCTATAACGTAAATTCCAGATAACGTAAAAAATTTAGGTGAAGTTTTTGTTTCCAACTACAAAAAAATCCCATATAACGTAAAGTGTCAAGTCGCGAGTTTTCAAATTCGATTTGAATAATAGTTTATTTTGCCGTAATTGTGGAAGTAAAACGCCGTGCGTTTAGTGTTACATCTATTAGATATAACTTTCGTGACATTCTAGTTCGTCGTAGTAGATCGTTAAATGCGTCGATAAAAAAGCAAATGAAATAGCTGCGCAATTGCTCATAAATACAAAGGCGATCGATTGGTTCAGACATTACGTAGTGCTGCACGATAAAACGATATTGCACGATAGGTGTCGATTTTGTGTGGGACGATATCATTTTGGGGCAATTTGTAGGCCGATTCTGTAATCGGGTATATCGACGTTTTCGATATCATGTCAAGACGATAAATATCTGTGTTTAATTGGCAGAACCAACAGCGATTATCGCCGGTTTTTGTGACTCAATATCGGCACAGCACTAGTTCCTGAAAACTTAATTGCGAGCCCGCGGATTTCCTTTATCTTTGAGAATCCTCTAGAAACGGACCGGCGAGGTAGAAAAAAGTTTCATAAAAGTTTCTTAAATAAAGTTAAAGAGAAAAGACAACTGCTAATTTTTTTGTATTTGGACACGATTATCACCCTTGTATTTCTGTTTTTTGGTGAAACGTAAAGAATATTCTATATGAAGAGAGCATAACTCTAAAAGTTTCTATACTGAACGATATCGATAGCTCACAGGGGCACTAATAGTTTTGGCATGTGGTGTCATAGCGCACAGCACTAGTGTTACTATGTCGCTCTACCAGTTTTAATGTCACGAGTTGGAGTAGCATTGAAAAATCATCTTTATCCTAACCTTGACCGCTAGATAGGGATAGACAACGAACAGGTAGAACTGCTTTTTACAGTAAAAATATTTTGTTGTTCTGCCTTATTGTAGACATACAAACTATTTGTTATTAGCTTTACTTTGCAGAACTTGCTGTTTAGAAAAATAAGCAAATCGTTGTAAATGAACGTCGAAAATGTGAAATCCCTATAAACTTTTTGTATACTTACCGCAATCATGGTCTATAAAACCAGTGAAATTGATCATAAAAAGAGAAAAGTTGTTGATGCAAACCAATAATTCTGCAGTTACGGTACAGACCACAAATTTAAAGAGGATTAGGCAATTTACATATATTTTACTGTTCTTATAACGTAAATTATATATACACTCATGTATAACATGAATGTTCCTGGAACGGATTATTTTTGTTATAGGAACGTCTACTGTATTGAATTTCTTACACAATAAGCAAAGGTTTTACATAAATTCATGCCGCTCAGTAGAATTTAGGTGAAAAGATATGTATATTATACTGTATAAGGTTTGCTGACCTCAGAAAGCTACCAAAATGACAAGAAGTTATGACAGGTTAAAAGCAAACACGACTCACCCGAGTATTTTAGTATTATTCAATCAAAATAATTTGAAGTTGGTAATGGACCTGCATTTGTATGAGCAGACCTACTAGAAGTATTCTGTTTGCCAAATATTTATCTTTACTAAATAAGGTCTATAATGTACCGCATGTATGTACAGCATGTGCTCATGTACAGCATGTGCTCATGTACAGCATGTTGCACATCCTACGATAGAACAAAACAAGGAAACTTAGGAACATATCATCTAGTCTCATGTTGAAACTGATCTTTTAACATTATATACAAACCTAGCTATATATATATATATATATATATATATATATATATATATATATATATATATATATATATATATATATATATGCAATAATGAAGTTGTTCAACTACTTGATAGGATAGTCATGGATCTTACCAATCGTATGTGGGTGTAGTTCTGCATCTAGAGAAAGGGGAAGCAACTTCAAGTGCTTGTCTGTATCATTTGACAATAATGACAAAGCGAGCGAAGAGCATGATTCCATAGATGCAACATTTACGTCGTCTATGAAATTTACATATGTTTTATATGTTTTCCTCATATTTACCTGCAACCATAAAGCGATCATTTTAATATCTAAGTTATCTCTACCCTGTAGCTAGGGAAGCATTACAAACAGGTTGATCTCTCTCGACCAACTGCCGTAGTTTCATCACTTCTAGAGGTAAATGGTTAACTTTATAATAGAAAAGAGCGGTTCCAGAAATCAAATTACATCAAGTAGCAAAGTGTGACTAGCTTCAACATGATTTTAGAGACAATACAAGAGCAGCCAGCGTAAACAGTTATTTTCCAGTCCAAAAACTAGATAACTAAAACATAAATTTACAAGCCTGAAACAAAGTGGGTGTTAAAAAATTAGAACAGTGGCAAATGCTTTGGCAATTGTGAAGACAATTACCGGTAAATGAACTTATTATTTTTCACTCTAATTTACCTGTAAAATAGCTCTAGGAACGGATGAGGCCGAGTGAACATCGGCAGATAATTGCTCATAAAGTTTTTCATGAATATTAGCAAAGGTTACGAAAAGTCACAATTGATCTGAATGCTGGAGCTAGCATTCAGATCAATTGTTTTGCATTTGTATATAGCTAAAGAAACTAGGACAATTGTACTTGCCAGAAGTGTCATAAACCGTTACGCAACAGTTGCAAAGTTTTGAACCGTTTCAAAATTCAGTGAGACTAACCATCAATTAATTTTATGATTTTTACTAAAACAGTTTTATATATTATAACAATAAAGAATGGCAAACTTGCTTTGAGCTGAAACATACATTCTAAATAAGCACATCATCAAATAAGCCAATATTAGATAGAATATAAGGAAGAGTGAAAAATATTGAAAATACTAGACCGAATCCCTAAATAAAAAACACAACTAAAATTAGTCATGCTTTCTTTAACCATTTTTACAAGTACTGAAAAACTGAAAAAAAACTAAAACCATAAATATAAAAAACCATAAACTGAAAAAAACAATCGATGGAGAAAAGCTGTGCATATGTGAGAAGTAACACAATGGCTACAATTATAGAGAAATACTATACAGTGCCTTGCTGTGATAGTTTTAGAAGTCATGTAGAACATACACAATACTACGAAAACTAGCTGTGAACACTGAAAGTCCATAGTAGTGTTGGGCTAGTATATAATTTAGTGCCGGATAGGATATCCTTGCACTTTTTTATTGGTTTTCCCGGTGTCGGTATCCTCCGTATTTATCATCTTCGGTATTCTTTGCCATCTAAGAAAGTTCGGTATTGTCAGTATTGTAGTTCGGTATATGGTTTTCAGTGTGTGTTTAACTTCAGCTCACCTACTGCCCATTTTTATATAACGCAATATTTTATCAAATATAAAATGTATATATCAAATATCAAACAGGGTTTTATCAAATATAAAACGTAATATACGTTTTACATTTTATCAATGTAAGACGTAATATAATACTAGATACCTATAGGTAAGTGTGGTAATGTTCGTTGAAGAAAGAGTTATAATATAATTAGCATGTGTTGTGTTTTCAGATTGTCTGAGAAAAAAGTTGTTATTGCCAATGTACGCCGAGAGACTCTTTTTGATTAGCGTGTTCGTCAAGGATGCGTTTTGCTATTAACCATAACATTAATTGACGCGCGATTTTTCTCATTTCTTTCTCATTCCGTTACATAGCGATTGTGCGCGAGACATCAAATGAGCTCTTCAATAAGCAGCTCATTGTGAGGGAAATTCTCCCGCGCACATGTCGTTGGTAATGCTGTAGCCTGTCAAATACAAAAATCTATCCGAATAACCAATTACCGATAGGCTTTCATGGATAAATACCGATCATATCAAACCAGCCGCGTATAACTAGCTGTCACTGAAAATGATTGGTTTTCCGGATACCGATAATCTCTCGGTGTCGGTAAGAGCGAATAAATCCTTACCGGCCCAACACTAGTCCATACTGTTACTTCAGCTGAGGACATTCTAAATTAGTACCTTCAAAGTTCACATGTCATTAATCTTGAAGGTACTTTGAAGGCACATAAACACAGACATAAACAAATAGCATGTCATTTGTTTACATTTTAAAGTTTCTCGTAATTTACTTTCAGGATGAATTATGTGTCAACTTTGCAGCTCCATGACACAATGACATAAACGAAAAAAATTAAAGGTTGGCGTGCAAAAAAATTTACATTACAGTTATTTGGAATCAACAGGTTCACCATGTCTTACTCTGCTGTGTTTTAGGTGCAAAATATGTGGAAATGTGATTAAAAGCTCTTAAAAGCTCAAAAACGAACAGTTAATCGCAGTCACCATGAAAACGCCGTAATTTGGAATATCTTTATTTCGATGACGTACTCAAAAATTGTGGTTATTGTTTTGACACATGATGTTATCGCGAGAAATTAAAGGCCAATAAAAGGCTCAATGTAAAACGTCTCGTAGCACTAGTTTATGACAAACACTTCTGGTTCTACCGGAAAACCCATATCAAATATAGATGCTCGGTACTTTATAGTTTCGTTTCAGCCTGCTCTAATTATCTAGTCGTAATCTGATCATGTGACCCATACTTCCTGTCGAATAGCGCGAACACTTTCTGCAGCATTTTTCGCCTATCACAGGTGACCAACAGGCTCGTCATGTTTATCGAAGGATGATATGCACTCCTTTGAGCTAAGATTAAAAACTTAAATGAATTTTTACGGCAGGTTTTGATATATCAGCGCTCAACGTGACAGCATTACAATGATGATGAAATAGACGCGTAAGGACAATAGACATGGTTTTATTGAATGAGTGAAGTACATTTGTGAAAATATTTTGACGAATGAGGTTGCATGAAAGTGTAAACAGAAGTCATGTTCAACTACATCCCATTTGAGCTGTTTTGGAAAGATTCTAATCTACGGCGTTTTCGTGATGGCTGCGATTAACTGTTCGTTTTTTAGCTTTTAAGAGCTTGCAATCACATTTCCACACATTTGGCACCTACAACACAACAGAGTGAGACATGGTGAATCTTTTGATACCAAATAACTGTAATGTGAATTTTGTTGCATGTCAAAATTTAACTAGTTTCAGGGTTCTTTTGGGTTGCCTGTGTTTAAGGGGTGTATCAGGAGCCTTTCACAATTGCGGACGAATTATGGTAGTTTTTACAGAAAATGGGGTACACAATAACGAATAATAATTATAGGCATACCGGCAAAGTTATACCTCTCAATGCATCATTAAAGCCTAAAATTCCTATTCAAACATTTTCCACATTCATCGAACATGCCTGTCTTGCAAGGAATTGTTAATTTTAACTATTTACCAGGAACTTTGTAAATAGTTAAAACTGACCATTTGACAAATGCTGTAAGATCCTTATGTACGATGAATGTTGAAAATGTTTTAATTGGACTTGGTTTCAGGTTAAAATATAATCCATGGGGTGATAAATGTCTTGTTCGCATATCACTAAGGAGTCACAAAAATATATCTCCAAGTTTATGGACACGCGTGGATAGTATCATGTAACTAGAGGTGGAACGAGACACGAGACGTCTCGAGTATCGACCTGTCTCGTATCGGTCTCGTCTCGACTTAACTATTGCCAAACTCGAGACAGGAAATAGAACTAAAGCGCCTGCGCACGGTTGTTAAAACATGGCTTCTTACGGTAGCGACAACTCCATATATTGTAATGGATTGCGGGCAACTGCCTTTAAAGTTATACCTGGTCCGTTACTACCTGTTGCTATTGATTATGTTGGCCACTGAGTCTAATCATGTAGTCCGGACAACGGCCCTGTTATATTTTAGTTCGGTTCTGTGTCCTTAAAACAGATACCGGGTCGTATCTAATTACTCTTCGGATAATCCAATTTAATAAATAAGACTTTTGCGGGTAAAATGTCTGTATTTTATCGTATTGTGTCCAAACACCAACTGCCCTTCATAAAATTCGGGCCTCTTTTACGTATATACTACCAATCGCGGGTAAAACTTGCCCGGACACGGAGAAACGAACGAAAGGCCGTGTCGACCATAGTCCGTGTTCGGTTAACAATGACATTTGTTAGCTCAATATAAGAATATACATGTGCATGTATACAGTAATTAATATAATTTCATGAGTACAATTTAAATATAATTCACATACTACAGTTAATACACAAACAACACTTAACATTAATGAAACGATAAGAATGAAAGTATTATCGTGTGTTCTTTTAGTTGCGGTATTTCTTTGTAGAGCGACGGCTATCGGCTTCATTACATTAAAAAGTAAGAACTATTCAATAGATGGTAAAAATATACATGTACAAAGCAATATGTTTATAATAATTATGATCAATCAAGCTCAAAATTCTTAGAATATATAACTTCGGTATTTTAGAGCTGTTTGTGTCACTTTTGTTTACAAAAACTACATGCATATCACTATTAAAATGTTGTATTTAAATCGTTTACACCAGGCAAAAATTCAATTTAAAAATAGTTTTATTAATTTTATATATACCAAGTAGCTAGTACTTGTGTAGTAAAATCAACACCAAATGCTCATTATTTTTTTACTGTCTCGTGTCTCGAATTTTTACAAGACAGTGTCTTGAGTCTCGTCTCGAACTTTAAAAACCTGTCTCGTTCCACCTCTACATGTAACCTCCATTCAAGAATAGATATAATGAAATCTTTGACCTCATTGCTGTGGAAACAGCTTATCTGCAGAATAGGACATAATGATATAAATATGATATAAATATATAATGATATAAACTGTTGATTATTATTATTATCAGTCCTTATTGTCCATTTTATATGCATATTAACTGCTTTACAAGTTAACTGACAGCACAATATATTATTGCACTAACAGTAGCAGATTACATTACAGATTGGGGTTTGAATAATGTTTTTGTGTAACTTTGACCAAAATCCAGGTTTTATCAACATTTTCAAGTCATAAAAATTGACCAAAATAATCGTGATCTTTGCAAAATATCTACAAAAAACAGCGGCAACACTAATATTGTGCCATTTCAATCTTAAAAGTTAACTGACAGCACTAAAATTACATCTACATGTATTTATAGCAATTTAATCGTTTTAAAATGCTGTAAGTTAACCTTTAAGATGACATGATCAAAGAAATCGATGACTATGCACTGCGCTATAACTGAACAATATAGGCCTACAAGTTCCTTTACATTGATGCAAGTGTCAGAGTAAATATAAGCCTGTGTCATACAGAAGAAGCAAGTACTTTGCCATGTGCAATAAGCAAGGGTGAGAAAGCATGTAGACGGTGAAGTAAAAACAAGAGGATACCTTGAGTAATGCTGAGCCCAGTTCATAGTCCTGCGTGAGCACACAACTACTGTACAGTTAAAACTATGGCTGTTGAAAAGAATCTTACTGGTGAGTGACGAGGGAAATAGACAATCTAATGAAACTAAAGTCATTCTATGCTATGGCAATGCCTTTGAAACAAGCATTACATGGCATAAACATGGATGCTTATTTTCCTGAAGGATAACAGCCTCTGCACCTTTGCAAGGTATTCATCTAACTAGCAAATTATTAGCCGATTGTTGATGACAAGATAATTATAATTATTATACTTATAATTATAATTATTACACTTATAATTATAATACTTATAATTACAATTATTATACTTATAATTATAATATTTATAATTATACTTATTACACTTATAATTATAATTATTACACTTATAATTATACTTATAATACTTATAATAATTATAATTATAATACTTATAATAATAATACTTATAATAATACCTATTATGCGAAAACCTAAAATTCAAACACTTATAATTATAATTATTATACTTATAATTATAATTATTACACTTATAATTATAATACTTATAATTACAATTATTATACTTATAATTATAATTATCATATTTATAATTATACTTATTATACTTATAATTATAATACTTATAATTATAATATTTATAATACTTATAATAATAATACTTATAATAATACCTATTATGCGAAAACCTAAAATTCATCAACAGTTAAAACTTGGCCAGGAGTCGGCCCTTCAGACCTTCATAAATAAATAAATCTGGAGTGGCATAAATCTAAGTAGCCAGATAAATCCTATGGCTACAAAAATATATATAGAAACATGTTGACAACCTAAAATATAACATACACTAGCTGAATGTTAACATAAATCCACATATATGGTATATGTTATTACTATACTACTATATTACTATTATTATACATTAGAACACAAGCTAAGGCATATAAACAACAATCCGTAACCTTTATTCCCACCTCTCTAAAAGTTATCTGCATCATTGAAATGGCATAAATCCGCAAGCTAAGCGATTGTTGTTACTCGCAAGTTTATCGAATGATGGAAACGGCAATTGCGAATGATGGAAACGGCAATTGCGAATGATGGAAACGGCAATTGCGAATGATGGAAACGGCAATTGCGAATGATGGAAACGGCAATTGCGAATGATGGAAACGGCAATTGCGAATGATGGAAACGGCAATTGCGAATGATGGAAACGGCAATTGCGAATGATGGAAACGGCAATTGCGAATGATGGAAACGGCAATTGCGAATGATGGAAACGGCAATTGCGAATGATGGAAACGGCAATTGCGAATGATGGAAACGGCAATTGCGAATGATGGAAACGGCAATTGCGAATGATGGAAACGGCAATTGCGAATGATGGAAACGGCAATTGCGAATGATGGAAACGGCAATTGCGAATGATGCACATTAAAACAACTCAGGCTATTCCATTCTAAACATTTTCACGCTGCTTCGGTAGTGTTTATTTCGATTTGAGCAGTTCCCATGGGCTAATGTTTCTAATGTTACAAATGAATGCTGCTAAACCAAGTGTGACAAGACTGCCTGCTACTTATCAGGTCATTAATTAGCTTAATACTTAACCTATGACCTATTAATTAGTGACGCAGTCCAATCTTTTTACCAAAGCACTGGCATTAAATGCCAGTGCTTTGGAAACACTTAACTGCACCATAACTCAACTCGCACACAACTCAAAAAATGCATCATGCACGGCAATGGAAACAGTGATTAAAGGCAGCTATTAACCAACCTTGTATACCATTAGAGGTTGAGCAGCCACGTAAAGGTCACCGGCGATTTCAAAGGGATGAGAATGAATGGAAATAACAGTGTTGACTGAGCCGTTACTCCATAGGCGTCGAATACAGTCATTGTTGTAGTCGGCTATATAAAAATGGTCTCCAGATTTTTGCATATCACTTGGCTCGTCGTACCTGAAAATAAACTCACTGTAGTCATGCAACAAAACTTGAAAACATTGTCGACGTTGAAATATGATGTCTCAGCAAAAGCCTCAATATTTTACTAATTCTCCTGGAGACGTTCAAGGGAACATCATCGTGCGTACTCCACCATAACAATAATACTAGATGGCTGGTTCAAGTGTCGCCGCATGGCGGGCTTGTCTTATCAGCATTTATTGGTCAACTACGTGTACCGTAAATTCATGGCATCGTCGAAGCGATGCAGATATGTCGGCAAAGATTGCAGCGGTCAACCTTTCCCGATAGTTCGTCGAGCATCCATGGCAACTAGTGCGATGTGGACCACGACGATGATAGTGATTTGCTGTCAAGGCGATTGCTTGATCTAGTTTCCTTCCTGCAGCTCACGCGGGACTAGTATTTCACCGTTTCTGTGACCTGCGCACTACATAATGAGAGCTCTATGCTGCGGACTATTCGCTGATGTAAACGTGGATGGGTTTGTGATAGTCTGAACATCGATATTACAGACGATCGCCAAAATATTGTGATATTAACGACAAAATACGACTATTTAGTGTGAACCAGCCTTAAGTCATCATCTTAGGACTAAATGTGAATAGTGGTGTCCAGTAAAAGCGCTCTACTCTATATAAAAACACCGAGATAAGTTGTATAAATTCAAAGAAGTTTCACAAGTACAAACAAAGTGACCACGCACTAAATGCGCATTTTCATTCCCGTTTATAATTGTAGAAACTAATAATAAAAAGCAACAGGAAGAAAACAAGTCCATGTTACACCAAGTAAGCTGAAGAGAACGGAGATTGTGAAGCCATTCGATATCGAGGACCAACCTTGCATCACTGTTGTCCCCATCAACAAAACCTGCCTCCTGGCAGTCACCCGAGAAATCACTGATCTGGCTAGAGTTGAGATTGAGGCTTCTCACACAATGCTTTCCATAAGATAATATGAGCAGCTCAGTTCTGAACCCATCAACTGAAACACAAGACTTTGATGAACTTGAAATGCAGTTACTTACCGTAAAACCTGCATTTGAACGCCAGCTTTATTTTGACGGCACCTCTATTTGAGCGCCACTATGGGAGAAGGGTTGAAAAGTAGAGCACCACCCTTTAATTGAGCGGCTGAGCGCCCCTTCTATTTGAACGCCATTTCTATTTGACCGCCACTATTTTACATTCTTAATCTTTACGAACCCATAATAGCAAGTGATCAGTAAAAAAGTGTCTACAAAACTGTACCAATAATGGCTTGATTACATCAATAACAATTAATTCGTTCGTTGTTTCGGTTCGCATTAATGTCCGTTTTCCAACTCCGAGTCTTTAGGTTTTTCGTTAAAAACTTTGCTAGCAATACCATAGAAATAATTAGTAACTGTATCAGGCTAATGGTAGTTCCTTTTGTAACACAGTCTTGATACTTCGATTTATGAGGGAAAAAGTGTTCGTATTTACAATGAAAAATGTGCTACTACATATTTTGAGGCTAACATGTTGAGGTTATTTTGATTTCACGCAGTTTTTCTTTATTTGCGCTAGAAGTTTCTATTTAAAATGGCATTGAGTAAAAGTTTTGTTGTGCTAAAAAATTGTTAGGACGCTAATATTGACTAGCTCAACTGTGCAAAAGACGAGTTGAAGTAAGAAGACATTGTCGAGGGTATTGAACAGCCAGAAGAATATGAAATGGTTCCAAACAGAAACAACAATCAGAACACAACTGGCCGGGCAAACGATGCTAATAGTTTTGTTTTAAAATGCTAATTTTTATTGTTGCATGTATTATAATTATGGTTTGTTTATGTAACTTGTTCTTGAATATATATTTGTAGCATTTAATAGATTATTACCATTATAAAACTTAAAAATTTCAGATTCATAGCATATTATTTGATAGCATGATTTCGGTAATCTGAACTCAGCTTACAATATATCGACGCTTGTTAAGCCTGGTTCCTATATCGGCTGCGAGACCCCGGCGATAATTTTGCGCAGCAAAATACTTGCGACGCTAGGTGGCTTCTGTTCACATAAAGCTGCATCACTAGCGATCGCATAAAAAATGTTCACTCGCCATGCCGTTTCAAAAATGTTGACATTCACCTGTACAGTGCATTTCGGGAAGGTTTTGTCTGCGGCTCTTCGCGAAAGCTGAACAGCGCTGAACTCTTGCGTTGACCGCTGGCAGCTACCGGCGATACTCGGCATGTAAGTTCACATTTCACCACTGATAGCCTGCGGTGCTGTCGCCAGTGCTCGCGGCGTATATGGGAACCAAGCTTAACTCTTGTTCTATTGCAAATAAAAAGCCAGTTTTGGCTGAAAACTGTAGCAAACATATCGAAGAGTGCATTGAGCTTTTATGCAACCTTGTTAAATGTAATTATAAAATGTAATTATGCCTTTAAATTTAAAGTGGTATAGAAAACTTTAAATTTTAACAAATTGCAACGCAGGCTATAAGATCATCGTAGGTTAATTGCAAGCAATAGATATCAACTAGTAGAAATATGTATCAACTTCCTTGTGCATAGTTATTAAAAGATCTATGACAAGTTGGAGGTAAGTTAGCAAATTTCTTGTATCCAAAATGGTTAATGTCGCGCACTGCCCGAAGAAGAGTGTAAAATATAGGTGACATTCGATTCACTCGTGAAAGGGTTAAATTTACCTTCTCAACATTCTGACGAGGTGTTTGTAAAATACCACACCACCCTTTATTTGAATGTCACTTCTAATAAAGCGCCACTACAAAGAGAAGGGCTGAAAAATAAAGCGTCATGGCTTTCAAATAAAGGTTTTACGGTATCTACATATCGCTACAGTAGTTGATGAACTGGTAAATAATTTAGTTTACTATGAATGTAAGCAAGGAAAAGTAATACAGTAGAGGAGGTTTAACAGTTTACAGATGACTAGATAAAAATTCTTTTTCAAAAGGCTGGCTGAAATTTTTTAAGATGATGAAGCGGATTACCAAAATTCAGCGAGTATTAACCTCGATGAGGGTTGGCCGGCCCTGAACAACACCAAACCTTGATGAGGGTTGGCCGGCCCTGAACAACACCAAAGAGAGGTAACAAAATTGAGAGCATTGGAAAGCTTGAGAGTTATAATATAGATAAAAAAGGCTAGAGAGAGAATGGTGGTCAAAGTGACTTATTTATCGAATTGTTTCTTTTCCCCAAAAAGATAATTGCTAGCTGCTGAAGGGTCATCATGGAAAAAGCAAAAGTATTAGACGACACCTGAAAGAAGGGGAGGGTGTTGTGCGACACTGTTTAATAAGTGTGGTAATTTGTTGCCCAACCAGTCATAAAATGAAGCTGATGCTGCCTGGTCTCGAGAGCTGGTCAAAGGTATGGATGACAAGTATGCTAATAGTGACGTCTCACAAACACTTGTTACAGAAGTATCTCAAACGTAGGCAGGAATGCTTTATAAGTTTATCAAACTTGAGAACTCAGCAGACATGGGTACAATAATGTAATGATGAGTGAAGGGGTGATGGCAAAACAATTCATGCTGATGAACCAAAAAGAAAGAACAAATACAGTGGAAGATTTTAATTCGTTCCATTGTTGGCATCGTAAGGCGAAAACGTCGTATAGAGGAGTATAGAATCCCATAGTAATTATCTAATGCAAATGCCCCCTGCTAAAAATCACCAAAATTTTATATACGTACTGTACATATTAGAAATTAGTAACAAAATAATATGTTAACCTTAATAACAATAGTTACCTATAGCAACTTTAGTGTATTTAGTGCAGACATTATGGTCTGCAATAAAATGTAACATTACAATGTACTATGCGCAGCATGTACTGTAAAGAGTTCTTACTTTCGAGTCAGACGAAGAACGTAAACGTTGAATTTAACTTAAATTAATTTAACTTACTGAGCTCTAGTTAAAGCTAGTTTTAGTATGTATTTTACTCAACTAAACTTTAAAATTGACATCGGATAAAATTTTATCACTTGTCCATTTCCGGTTTCATTTTCACTATAACTTATAATGAATAACGCTGAACTGAGAGCGAGAATCGTATCTCTTTCAGGCATTGTGGGAGAGACTTTAGCGAATAGCATATCGGCATCTTTGTTATTACGATGTATTCAGCACACCAACTGCCCAATTTTAATTTGGACAGAGATTTTTGTTGATACTATATGGAGAAAAAAGTGTTGTATGGTGAGGACAAAAAAATATCGTGTGTGACATCATAAGGCGAAAAAATCATACAACGGGTCAGTCATCATAGCCCGAGGGCGTACTATAGGCAGAAATAGGAACGGCATTTATTTGAAGAACGACTAGCAAACCGAAATAGACATTTGCATCGTGCAATTGAACTTCCTTCAAGCCAAAAGTATAAAAAACCAGTTTCAGCAGCCAAAGGTCAGTTATATGTAGGCAAATTTTTTAGCAAGCCCCATTTAATGTTAAGCATGGTCTCCCGCTATTTGACTTTCTAACGAATACTGTAAACCATTACACAAGGCCAATGATATCTAGTGGATATGCCATTGACATCTTAAGGAGATGACATTTGTATCTTTCCAATAATCATAATATCTCACTCGGAACAACATATAACATTAAAGCTATATATTGAGTCGAAATCATGAAGATCTCTACCGTTTTATAATTCCAATATCAGTTTGTAAGGCCCACTACAGTAGATATGGAGTATGTTAAGATGGACATGCAGAGCAGCATCTTTCTGTATAATACTAACCGGTCTTTTAATGACATTATCATCGGCCTGAGTAGTGAACTTTACTTTGCTTTTGTGTGTGAGATTTTACCTTGTGTTTACAATGAGCAAAACTTGAACAAAATCAAGTGCGAGTGATTCTTTTTCTGCCGGTAATTCTATTTCTTTAACAGTGTATACTAATAACGATATAAACCACAAGAAAATAAATAATACACAGCATAGCATACATAATTTAATAGAAATAAAAAGCAATGTTGTATATTTGCCTATATTAATTGCAATGATTTGAAAGCTTATGAAGACCTACCTAATTTGCGAGGTTTGAAATCAAAGAGATGTTTATACAGAGGCTGGCTGTAATTCAAAAGGTCGATGATGGTAAGAATGGTTTCAGAATAGATGAGGAGACGATTGTTGGTATAAAAGGTAGCACCAGTCATATTTTCTGGAGTTAGCATATTTATCGAGTACTTTAGTGTGAGAAATCTTGCTTCATCCAATACTCGGTCTACAATAAGTATCACATAGATGTGCATAGCTATATATGCATGTGTATATATATACTGTATATGCATGTGTATATATACTGTATATGCATGTGTATATATACTGTATATGCATGTGTATATATAGGCCTACTGTATATGCATACGCTCGATCAGGAAGACACCCAAGGAATTACAACAGCTGCTGGTCGGTGAGCTTCTACTCACCGGCTTTTACTACAACATACAACGAATTTATGTGTAAACTGTGATACGAACAAGTGCTGGTTGTTTAAACACCGAATCCATGTTTGTAACATCTGCGCAAGAAGGAGGGGATGTGGTAGATGCATGATGTTCACATTTTAATCGGACACTGTTCATAATTGTAGAAGCATTGCAGTAGTTTCAGATTCCGATCGGACATTGTTCATAATTGTAGAAGCATTACAGTAGTTTCACATTCCGATCGGACACTGTTCATAATTGTAGCAGCATTACAGTAGTTTCTACCTTGATAGGAATAGACATTATATGATGAGAGAGTCAGCAAGACTTTGTTGACAATGAATAGTGCATGATTGTCAATGCATTATTAAAAACTGTGGCCTGAGATCTTCATAAATAGTTAAAGTTATTAGACTACGATAACTGAACACTTGTATAACAAAAGCATTTGGCGAGTCTTAAAAATGGTGTTATTGAATTGTTTTTTGGGTCATTTTCTAATCCATGGAATGATTACCATGTCGGTCACATCACTGAAAATGTCATATAAAAATGACTCACAGTATATGGATACGCATAGGCCTAAATGATGGCGTATCATGTAACCCATTCCATACTAGACATAGACATACGTAGCATACGCACCTCATTCAACAATAGACATACGTACCAGCGCATACCGTATCTACCCCATACCATGATAGACATACGTACCGGTACATACCATACATACCGCATACTATGATAGACATACGTGCCAGTACATACCGTATATACCCCATTCCTTGATAGACATACGTACCAGTACATACCGTATATACCCCATTCAATGATAGACATACGTACCAGTACATACCATACATACCCCATACCATGATAGACATAGGCTACGTACCGATATGTGTACGCGTAGGGGAACCTGAATGTACCCTTAAATATCAAAGGAAAAAACGTAGTTAACCTACCATGGTCATTCGCCAAGCCCATTGCCAGCAAAAACTGTATGATGAATGACTGTAGAAACAAGTAATCCATGATTTCTTCTAGAAAGTCTGAATAGAGCTATTGGAGATATCTGAATACAGCTAAGTCATAATTATTGCCTCCAACCATCTGTCAACTCTTCCAGTATCTAAAACAAACATTTGTTGTCAGAACATGTGGAGCAACACATTAGCCAATCATCACCTAGACAGAAGATTTGGATTGCCGCCACATTTTCAAGTACCTTTAAATGATCAAAGGCAGGTTATCAGCTAATACAGAATTATTAGACTTATCAACGTCTCCAACCAACTTATGGAGTACTGTCTACCACTTGCCACTACTTTCTTGTTAATCCTCTAAACCCTTCCAGAGCTATTTACTTTTTGTGGCTGCAATCTTCATAAACTTTACACCGAAACGAATGGTTTTGAAATCATTGAGCAATATATAAGAACATTCCTTGTTATACCATCAGACATGTCAGTCATACCCAGTCTAGATCACTATGTAAAGGATGTGTTGATGAGAAGAAATGAGTGTACTTTTTGTACGTATAATAGACCAATGGAGCTAACGTCAGAGCTCAGTTGGAAACCTTGGAGGAACCTGGGGAGCTGACTGGTATTAACAACGCCTTCAGCGAGTAATTAAGGTCGCCGCTAGATGAAGCAGATACTGCTGTAAATATCATTTCTTATCTAGATATGGAAACAGTATAATTGCCAATTGCCGCTCCATTAAAGCACATTGAAACTCTTCCCAATTAAAAGGGTTGTATGGCAGGAGCTAGTGCGGCTTGTTACAGTTGCGCAGACAGCCATTGCGTTACACAACCAATGGGTTATTATTGTTGATTTTTATATGAGACATAAGCAGATATACTCTTATAACTATTATACAAGACAGGATTAAGGTAGAATATATTCTAACTGACATGTATTTCAAAATAAAACTCATCATTTGTTAACTTCTGTATGTCATATTAAACTACGATGGTTTTTTTATATTATTGGCAAAGTGTGTGAAACGTGGAGCACATGCGCGTTTAAGACAATATGCTTACCCTGACACAGCCAATGACTTGAAACTTGACTATTTCAAGGCCGATGAATCTAATCATTACACAAATGTTACTTTTTTCAAAATCAATTCTTTTATAGAATGCGTGTTTTAACGTTTACACATTTATGTAAAACAATTTAGAAAACAAGTCCTAATTAGTGGCCTTTTTGTTAGACACACAACATATACACAATTACTTTGCTTCCTGTTTTGGCTTCAAAGTGCACTAATGCTCAAATAATTCAACACAGCTGTCTGACTTTCTCAACTTCAGTGAGCCCTCCCCATACGATTTTAATTCGTTTCAGTGTTGGCAATTTAGTGGCAGAAAGACGAAAACGTCGTATAGAGGAGTATTATAGGAACCAATAGTAATTATCTAATGCAAACATCCCCTGCTAAAAATCATCAAATTTAAAATGGAAAAACAAAATAATTATGTTAACTTTAGTAACTATGATTACCTCTACAGTTACTTTAGTGTATTTAGTGGTTATGACCTGCAATAAAGTGTAACATCACAATGTACTACATGCAGTACGTACTGTAGGAGTTCTTTCTTACCTTTGAGACAGACGTATAAACGTTGAATTTACCTCAAATGAATTTAGCTTACTAAACACATAGTTAAAGTTAAGCTTTAGTATATATTTTACTAAACTTAGTCATCGGCTAAAATTTGATCACCTGCCTGCTTCTGGTTTCGTTTTAATTATAACTTATAATGCTGAACTGAGAGAGAGCGATCATTGTACCTCTTTCAGGCGTTGTGAGAGAGATTTCAGTTGATAGCATATCGGCATCTTCATTATTTCGACGTATTCAGCACACTAACTGCCAAATTTTAATTTCAAGGGAAGTTTTACTTGATATCTTATGGTGAAAAAATGTGGTATATCAAGGATGAAAAACTATCGTAAGGCAGAAAAATTGTATAATGGTCATCGTAACACGAGGGCACTGTACACCTTTTAGAGCCAGTCAACCTCAACTAAATAGGTTTACATCAACATATGATATTCTGCTTTAGAAATATTGCTAAAAGATGAGTCGCCATCTTGAACGGCCATTTCAAATCAACATTTCTGAACGACCTAAGCGAGGGATGGGATATCCAACACCAAGCTCATAGAACTAATCGCTTTTGTGGCCATAGTCAATGCAAGATATTCCTTGTGTGTTAGCAGAGCATCAATAAAAAATAAACATGCCACATCATGGCTAATGGATTTTATTGTACGCTCAATCTCAGCAATCGGCATAAGATAATGCTCAGAACAATATCAATATTATTTATATATAACCATTTATCATTTGCAAAACTTCCTTAAGGTTTTTACAAATGCTTATCAAAACAATATCCATCAATGCTTCACTTTGAAAGTTATGCCATTAATTGTGGTAATAAGAACATCACAAGAACGATTTTTTAATTTGCCAATGATTACCATAATCTAGCTTGCTATAAAGAGCTAACTTATTTCTTCAACAATGTACACAAAGAGCTAGATATAATCATTCGTAAAAATGGAATGCTCTACCGAAGGAGCTAAAACTATTCAACATGACAGTATATCTGGAGATAACAATCCAACTTAGACTGAAGCCTAACTTAACTTTAATACATGTTGCCAAGATACTGACCCAAATGTTCCTCGGGTCCAAAATAAAGACAATGTTGATTGGTATTTGCTATAGATATTGTATTTTAACTAAACAAGACCAGCAAGAGCACTTTGATTAACTGCTAATGGAGTGACACTGCATTTCTTTCTATGGATTAATGAGTTTTTTATTAATTTCAAGAGCTAAACAAGATAATTCTTAAGCGGATGTTGAATGGGTAATTTAAGTGAAGTCTACAATTTTTAATAAACTAGGCAACAACCATGGTCTAAATTTTCTTATTCGCAAATCAAATGTAGATCATTAATTTATACATGGGAGGCTATATGGTACAACCTTTTTGACTATAAGGCATGAGCGTTGTAGCATAGTCTAAAGGTCAGGTAGATTACACAATACACAATACTATGCATTTGCAGTTAGTTATCACTAGTAGGTTTAACGCTTCTACAACTTTTTCGGCTAGATTAATTTATGTGAGAATATTGAAATAGTGAAAGCCTTTAAATAAGCCACAAAAGCTAAAATTACCGACATGTTCGTAAAACTGTTTATCCTCAAGAGAAATTGCCATTGATGGGACAACTAAAATGAAATTCCTGTGAACGGTCATGACAGTTATAAATTCATCAATTGCCCAAAAAGATTTTTTAAGTGAACAAACTATCGTGAAACACAACTCCATATTGATAAAGAGAAAGCAGAAATACTGAATGTTTCTGAAACACAGCCATATAGAAGCAATAAGCTACCATCATTGCAGCAACGCCCTCTTATGATCATTGATTAGCATTGGGTCCAGGAATAGTTATGCATCATTATACGACAAAGCAATATCACCCCTAATACCCCAGCGAACGGATTTCTTCAAGCATCGATTCCGAGATATTTGCCAGAGGGCTTGAGTAAACAGACTAACAATAGATTTTCAATAAATAAAACTTTCCTATGTCAGTTATAAAAGAGACCTAATTGAGCCAGGCACCACAATGAAAAGGTATCGCCAGATATATACTCCTTATTGTCCATACATTATTTAAACAGAAAACAGATAAATACATGCAATTATGTCAATACAATGCCGTGCTAACGATCCAATACTTGATATACTATGGTGGAGTATATACTATCATTGATTTCATCAATGATATCAGCGATTGGAATCTCCTTTAAAGCGGTGAGGCAGGCAAGGCTCCGAATTTGAACCTTCGCAGTATATAATGAAGCCATCCATATCAACTTGCTCATGCATTTACGAAATATGTATGACAAAGGATTACAGTAATGCATTAAAGGCGGTGAAAACACAAAACAAGATTTGTGAGTGGGGCTACCGTTTGGTTTTTGTGCCAGTTATATGCATCCTAGATAAAACTAGATCCCAAAGCAATTGGACTCAATGTTATTTCAATACTAAACCATGTTATTTTCACAAGCTTATCACAATGTCACTGTCCAAGCTAAAGACCCATTTTGACTTAGGTTAGCATTTTGGTCAGCCTGCTTATTGTGACGAGTTCAGGCACAGTCAATTAAAGATTAACTTACACAAAATTGCATTGGATTTAATCACATATTATAGAAAAGCTATAAAGCTCATAAGGATTTGCTTGCCAAAATGATGTCAGAGTTGCACGGCTGCCTGTCTCACTCATTATTCATATTGGCTATTGCGTTCAAGTTACAGCATTAGGCGTCTTTATTCTGTCAATCTCTTTACAACTAAAGACGTCATTACGGCACATCCGCTTGAATATGAGCGTTTTAACAGCGATCAAATTATGTCGATTTTAACCTTGAAACTTCCTGGCAGTCAGATGATCTCAAACATCAAAAACAATCACGAATGGTAGAAAAATACTGTTATTTTTTGATGAAATCTACACAATTTTCCAAGTTCATGTCTAACTAGCCTTTTACTTTTAACTCTGAAACCGACTATCAGCTCAGGGTTTAGGAAACCTCCTGATTTATTTACTATCACATGCAGCTACTCACTAGTGAACACGTGAGTGACGAGAGTAGATTAACACAAAAACATGATACTACTTTAAGTTGGTTAACTATTACGAGGGCTCATTATTCCCAGAGTAAGTGTTGCATTCCCTTCTTTTGGAGGTTTTTAAATGTCTGCCTTTGCGGTAGAAAGTCATTCCAGCATTTCAAGCAAGTGCTTTCTCCAGTGAAACTATCACAAATCATCATGGTATAAATTTACCATAACGCGACCAAATAAATAAATTACGTAAATGGGCATATTGTTGCACACAGAAGCAAACTTGTACTATACGGTAAACTATCATGTTGGAAATGACGGGCAGCTATGAGCAGTTTTAGTGAAACACTTTCTTTTATAGCATTAACAAAAATCCAATTAGACACATAACATACAACAAAGTTGTGTGTTATTTAAGGGTTACAACTAGACATCAATTCAAGTATAGCTGCATTTCCTTCTAAATACACAAGCTTATGTAAGATGTCACATTCAATATTTTGCAAATACATGCATAGATTGCATGGCTAATAAATGGCCGGGCTGACTATTTAATGATTAGTACTTCAAAGGCAGACTTACTGAAGTGGTAAGTCAGCCAAGGATTGACCAGGTCAATCACGCAGTTCACTAAAATCACTGAAACCTGCCGAGTCACCATTAACTAAATTGTCTAATTCAGACTGCCACAGCCCAGGTATACACGCTGTACGTAGGCGTGATAACAAATTATACACTGATCATTGATAGGATATGTTTATAAAATTCCACTTTGAGAGATTTTGCAATTGAATTTGCCCTGGAAAACTAAAGTTACAGTAACTTGCATGCATAAATTGTATAATGTAAGCAAATATAACAGTTCGTGCTTGTAAGCGAAAGCGATTTTACTTAGACTTCTTCAGCTATAATAGCTTTCAAATCACAAGAGTGTGATGGTACAAGTTATCCAGGGCAAACAACGACTGTTTGCGAATAATCTATCTACGTAAGCAAATATTGCCCCCTGTCGCCAGAGTATAAACAAAACTATCGCAAGTATGATGAGTACGATATAAACAATGACCGATGGTCGATGTAAGTAATAATGGGCGCAGAACGCTCAAAAGTCTCTGAACGCTGTATGAGTGTAACAGTGATTACGTTAAATCTTACTGACACAGCATAGTTTCATTTATAAACTAGAACTAAAATTTAGTTATGCGATCATTAAAGGTTGACTTGCAATAAAATTCACATTACAGTTATTTGGTATCAAAAGATTCACCATGTCTCACTCTGTTGTGTTGTAAGTGCCAAATGTGTGGAAATGTGAGTACAAGCTCTTAAAAGCTCAAATACGAAAAGCCGCAGTAGATTGGACACGTGTCTTGACACGTGACATGGAGTCTTGTCACGTGATGTTCTCAGGTGAATTGAAAAGCCAATAAAAAGCTCAATATGAAACTTCTCATGGCACTAGTTTATGACAAACACTTCGGGTTTTACCGAAGAACCCGTATCAAATATAGATGCACGCTACTTTACAGTTTTGTTTCGGCATTATTCAATCGTCAAGTCGTAATCTGATCATGTGACCCAATACTTCGCAAATAATTTTTGCAGCACTTTTCGATTATCACAGGTGACCAACAGGCTCATCATGATTATCAGACAACGATATGTACTCCTTCGAGCTAAGGTTAAAAAGTTTAACGATTTTTTACGGTAAGTTATAAGATAACAGTGCTAAACGTGACAGCATTAAACAACAGACGCGTAAGAACAATAGACATGGTTTTATTGAATGCGTGAAGTATATTTGCGAAAATATTTCGACGAGTAAGGTTGCATGAAAGTGTAAACAGAAGCCATCTCTCACAACTACGTCACATTTGAGCCGTTTTGGAAAGAGAATCCAAACGGCTGTCTCGTGTGGCTACGATTTTCTGTTTGTTTTTGAGCTTTTAAGAGCTTGTTATCAGATTTCCACATATTTGGCACCTACAACACAACAGAGTAAGACATGGTGAATCTTTTGATGCCAAATAACTGTAATGCGAATTTTATTGCAAGTCAACCTTCAAGGACAAACAAATCTATAGTAAAAATTATGCGATCGACTAACATTAGGAAGATGTAAGTCGATGCTTTTTGATGTTTTTATATGTTTTTAATCAGCCTATTAAGGTCTTCGCTATCAAAATACAAACTCCCTATTGGTTAGAAGCTGAAAAGCAAGCTTAGAAAGTTTTCTGTCAAAAGTACATCAAATGATCATCAGACTAATAGACTGTTTTTCTCTATGAACTGTATCTGGTCAGTCAGACAATCCTGTGTCAAATAGTTCATGAATCATGCATTACGGCTTCTAATTCTCCCGCTCAACCTTTTGGTGTCAGTTTACCCGGAAACCAAGTGGCCACAAAGCCTATACGGAGATTATGCAGTTAATAATATTCTGAATAAGTCGCTTGGTAAACTAAGAAATCCCTTACAAAGGCAATAATGAGGAGTGTTCAGTTGCCTATTGAATGATCACAAAGGATGTCAAAGTTACACTAAAAGCAATAAAAGCTCGAGGTCAAAACTAAGCGGTTAGATGTCTAACACCTTGTCCAACACCCTGTCCAACACCCTGTCCAACACCCTGTCCAACACCTTGTCCAACACCCTGTCCAACACCCTGTCCAACACCTTGTCCAACACCTTGTCCAACACCTTGTCCAACACCTTGTTCAACACCTTGTCCAACACCTTGTCCAACACCTTGTCCAACACCTTGTTCAACACCTTGTTCAACACCTTGTTCAACACCTTGTCCAACACCTTGTCCAACACCTTGTCCAACACCTTGTCCAACACCTTGATGGTAATATAGTAACAAAAGGTATACAAATACAGTAGGTCCTACAGTGTTCAAATATTTCCAAGAAAAAATTGGTACCTTCTTAGCTAATTATGTAATGCTGCCAAAAACCTAATGGCTTCTGTAAATAGACTGCTACCTTTTCGCATAAACAATTATTTTCAAATTATTTTAATTGTAGGTTGTATAATGGATTATATTTACAGTTGTCCCTCGGACATACGATTTTAATTTGGTCCAGTGTTGGCATCAAAAAGGCGAAAATGTCGTGTAAAGGGGTACAGAAATCCATAGTATTTAATGCAAACACCCACTGGTGAAAAAAAATCAAGATTTCATATACATATCCTACAGTACATATTAAAAATTGGTAACAAAATATTATGTTAACCTTAGTAACTATAGTTACCTACAGTAATTTTGGTGTCTTTAGTGGTTATGATCTGCAATAAAATGTAACATAACAATGTACTATGTACAGTACGTACCTTAGAGAGTTCTTACCTTCAAGACAGATCTATAACATAAATGTTGAATTCAACTTACATGAGTTTAGCTTACACATACATAAAGCTAAGTTTTAGTATTTTACTAAACTTCAACTTTTTTATTATCTAAAATTTTAATTATCTGTTTCCGGCTTCATTTTCACTATAACTTATAACACCGTGATAGAGAGCAAGCATCGTATTTCTTTCAAGCGTTGTGAGAGAGAACTCGGTGTATAGGACGTAGCATCTTTGCTAATTTGACGTATTCAGCATACCTACGGCCAAATTGTAATTTTGAGAATAGTTTTTGTTAATAATGTATGACCAAAAAATGTTGTATGGCGGGGACGAAAAAACATCGTGTTTCACATCGTAAGGCAAAAACCGTATACCAGGGTAATCGTTACCCAGGGATGCACTATACATATATCCAAAGATTTACACAGAAAAACACTAGATATTGGAAAAACTGTAGCTAAGTTTTAACTATTTTGCTGTTTAAAAGTAACATTAAGCAACTTGAAAACCACTTTTCTTTAAGAATTATGAGAGTTGTCGATTGATTTCAAACCACTAATCATCCTTTAAAATGCTGCTACATATTACTGACACAAAAATTTAGTGTACTGAATCAAACCAGGAAACCATTACACTACTTTGTTTGAGGCATACAGTTGAAGTTGATTGTGTGCCTCAAACAATTTCAGCCCAACTTGATGAGTAGTTAATGTGTGCACCCTAGATATAAACCCTATATCTATGGCTTGCACTAACACTAACGCTCTGGAATAGATAAGTTTTAACTCCCTTAGGGATCCAAGCTTTGACCACAAACTGATAATGCAAAGCTTATCCCCTACCATCTTTACTGACCAACAATTTTGTCTTGAAAGGCGTACTTAGACTAACAGACATGAAGCTATGAGACACTGTTGCAGCCATTTTTGGAACAAACTTTATACCTATACTACCACAACTGTTTGTAACTCGATAAACTTTTGAATTATTCACAATCTTTTCTGTAATTGATCATCAAACATTTCAACTTACATTTAAAAAATGCCAACAGTCATATTTTCTAATGCCAGCATAAATGCAAAAGATGCGGTGCAAAAATCAGGCCCGGCGGGCATATTGATGGTTGATTAATATCGTTCTTCAAGAAATTAGTTCTATAAAAGGCCTCTGCAATCAAATTGTCATTGACAACGCAGCCAGAGATGCTCGTGGCCTTAGGTGCACAGTTCTTGTAAGAAATTCTCAGATGAGCATACAAGTATCTCAAGCATTTAATCCAATTGGTTCAAGATAAGTACCTACTAAGTCTCATATAGCTACATTTCAAGTGTTAGCTCTTGCTAGAAATCTTTAATGCATGGCAACATCTCTAAATATGAAAATTTATATACTTCAAAGAGCTTAGCCTTTTATATGTTATGATGTTATGCCTCAAGGTGCAGGTCCTACAAAGTACCTTCAAATAAGTACTTTTCATGTGTTGATGTTATGCCTCAAGGCGCAGGTCCTACAAAGTACTTTTAAACAAGTACCTTTCATGTGTTATGATGTTATGCCTTGAGGTGCAGGTCCTACAAAGTACCTTCAAATAAGTACTTTTCATGTATTATGATGTTATGCCACAAGGTGCAGGTCCTACAAAGTGCCTCAAAGAACACAAATCAGACTTGAAGATCACCACAATCATGGTCATTTCAGATTGTTTAAATATCAGGTGTTGTAATTTCTCCAGTGATCATTCACATTAGATTGCTATAATAAACATTAATTTAATATATTTTAAATTTAAAACTAAACATATTATACAGTTATATTACTATATCAATTTTAGTTATGAATAACCTTAAAAAGATGTTGTTAAAATTAAAACTGGTATAATTTAACATTCATACCGCTATTACATAGCTGACTCTATGGTGTGATAGGTTATTATGAGCCCGTGCATGTGTCATGCGAGAAAAAGCATTTTCTGAAGACACTTTTCTGGAATGAACAGCTATGTCTCCCCTGTTGCAGTTGCAATACTAATGGCCACGCCGTATAAGAAAAGTAGTGGGTGTCGCTGATGTAAGGTTTAAAAGGAATTCTTTTATGATTGAGTTCATCATCATGATCGAAAGATTGAATATGCTATAGCTAAAAGAAATAGTCAAATGTTATGTCAATAAAAACCAGCTACTAGGTATCGACCAATGATGCCAAACATTTACAACTACAGCAACTTTATGCCCATCACACTGCTCACTAAAAATGTAATCATAGCTTGCGCCTGATATCATTTTCTTAAATAGTGCCTCACCCAGAAATCTGCTAGGTGGCGCAGTCTGGCCTACGCCTTGTGAAAATCGTAAAATTAAACTAGCATTGTATTAGTTAACATACAAACAAACAATGTTGTCAGCATATGATTGCTGATCACATCTTACAGATTTCATGGGGCCTATCTCTGCTATCATAGTCAGTATTGTCTTAATGTTATATTGTGAATAAAAAACGGCCTGGGAGAGCCTAAGTCTACCATACTCAACAATCCTGATTGAACATAACCGTCTGTAACGGAATGCTTTCACTAAATGCAACAAAGAAGCGACTGAAAATCAAAATTCTTATATCAATATTGCATGCAGCAGTACGTCCTGCAACAACTCAATAATCTGATCACTAAATCATCTCGGTGAATGACGGTTGTAATAATAACAAATGGAAACTAAAGACATGAACGAGTGAGGCACAAATCAAAGTTATTGATAACTGTAATAAATACACATCAACTAACCTCTGGCTATTTTATAAGAATGTATCATGCGTTTTAGTGAAGCCAAATAAATCCAAGCTCGGATATAGAGTCTATTTACGTAGTATAACAGTTCAAGATTATAATGGAAGCGTTCGCTCAAGACTCCCTGTCTAATCAATGAGTGCGGTGATTGATGAATGCTGCTCGCCTGCAATATTACCTCTGCATCTATTGATCCCAGAAACAAGAGTCTGCAATAACTCCTCTTCATCTGTCAATGCCGGCATCCCTCTCTGAACCGGCCATTTTGAAACACACTGGCAAAGAGCTTTCTTTTACAGCTACTCAGCCAATGAGCTAAGAAAGAGAGAATTACATAGAGCATCCTGTTTACTTGGCTAGAATAGCAAGCGTAAGCCCATTATTATGCTAAGCCACTCCAATTACCAACAGCGTTAAACGGAATGTACAACATATGCGCTTATCTAAATATTAGACTCAGAGTACAGGGTTACTACATATTGAAGCTCAGCCATTTATACGATGTATTGAATTTTAGGTATCTCATTCTTAATAAATCTATAGAAAGTTGAGTGGCAATCAATGCGGTTGACCATGTATGCTACAGATTCTTATAACTGCTACGGATTTGCAGCTTTCAAGGAAACCAGTCACACTTCTAACAAAAGCACCTGATATCAAGTTGTATCACCTGATATTACCATTGCAAGTTTAGCGAAAGAGGGACAACATGTTTAGGATGAATCTCAAAGTTTAGCTACATGTACAAAGTGCTATCTTATACAGGTAATGTTTATACAATCTGAATAGCAATAAGCAAGAAAAATTATCTATTTAATCATACAGACGTGTTTGTAAACTACACCCCAGAGGATACTTCTCAATGCTGCTTTGCTATAGGAGTGATAATATTCACTTACTCTTAGATCACCAGTGGAAATCACCAAGCCATATCATAGACATAAAATAGGCCATATCATAGACATAACATAGGCCATTTCATAGACATAAAATTGACAAAACTTTATCGCTGTTAAAACGCTTAGAAGAAAAAGATGTGCCCAGATTTGCCCAAAATGATGCAATGTATATAGCCATGAGACTGCCTGTCTCTCACTTGCATTACATTATTACATTGGATATTGCTATCAAAGCCAAGTGCTACGCGACTCTATTGGCATATATTTTAATTTGCATTTGCTCATAATTGCCTGAACAAAATTTTAAATCTAGCTACATATATATTGCTATAGGTGTCTCAAACAAGGGTTGTTAACAATTTGTGATATTAGTTTCTTCTAAATGCTGTGTAAACATGAGTACCGACTATGATTCTGCTAGTCCACGATAGTTAGGTCGGTTAGTTAGCTTATTTCATCGCGACCTTTGTATCAGCCAAGTTCTCAGTCGCTACTCATATCGGAAACTAGCTACCAGAGAAAAATAAGCGAACCGCATCTTCGAAAATACTATGTTCAAATATATGGTGAAACCAACTGCATCCCTAGAAAATTCATGTATAGTCAATGTTATCAAGTCATTATTTGTGTTAATTAGTACTGGTCACATTTGATTAGTTGATTCAAGTACAAAAAAATGGTTTTTGAGTTGACCAAAATAGTGAACACAAGACAAGTCAATTTTTTTTAAATTAATTAACCCACTGATTCTGGAAAAGGGTTAATAAAGCTGGTCTTGCACCTGGTTGGTGGTTTGTGGCATGGACTCACCTATTCTCACTTGGTAGTGCGGAGCATAACATTTTTTAAGTACCTCTTAATATTTGGTCTGTTGGAGTTGAGTCGAGCTATGCAAAAGTACCTGTCGATACCTGTACCTGTCTGTACAGCTCTAATTTCACTTCATAAACCCATCTATCAGACAAGATTTTGGCACAGGTGGCAATGGGGCTATGATGTGTACAATATATTCGGCAAATAATGTTTTGAATTATTTTTAACATTATTATTTTATTATAATCTCTAAAAATCAAAAAATTTTCATTTCAGCAAAAAGTTTCATTAAAAACATCCATCTAAGTCGTGGCCACTTACATAGTTTCAGCTCTATAATAAGAAAAATTAGTCTAATGCAGTAAACTCAAACTCTATGTATCGTATCTGAATATTTCTCCTCATCTTTGGTCATAGAATACATAGCTCTCATTATGTTGCATACGCAGGTTGGTAGTGATCACCACTCTGCTCTTGCGAGTCCTTCTGGGTGTATCCAAAATACCAAAGGTCCGTAGTTGCATGACTTTCTCTGTCTTTACAAACCATGTTGTACATCACTTGTTCCTGCATTCTTTCAGATAGTTTCAGACACTACGCATCAAGATGCTTGGGTAATAACAAAATATTTAACTTTTACTATCCTTAAATAATTTAATGAATGTCTCGCTTAGAAGTGATATGACATCTAGTTAAATTATCAGCAATAAAAATAAAATTAGCTACAAAACTTACAATGGTAGTGTCGGTAATTATGAAAGGCCAATCTCAACGGAACAGATTTTATAAGGTCTGTAATCTCTGTAATCTCCTGCACTTCTGCAACACACTTGAGACCAGTTTGAGGAACAGAATGCCACATATTATGGTTTATGCAGCACACATTCATGTTTCTCTTTCCAGCGTGTCAGTGTGGAAACTGTATGGCAGTTTCCACACTGACATCACTGCTGGCACCACATAAACATCCTGTAATCAATAAAATAAATGTAAAAAATATATGTCATTCATAGATATGTGGTTATAATGTGTATCTACTGAAAGCTTTCGATAAAGGAACTAGATAGATTGAGAATGTAAAATTACAAAATTAATAAATGCTCACCAAAAGCATAAGTATGCCAAGCCAACAATTCGAAGCTTTGTTTCTGGGAGCTAAAGATGAACATTGATCAATTCATTTTCCCCACTTTCACTAAGTGAGCAGTGAACATAAATTCTAATCATAAATCTAATTTACTAGCTAAAACTGCCAAAGAAAATTTGAAGCAAGTAGGCCTATTATAGCTAGGTGAAACGATAAACAAGCTATGAAATGATGATTGGTGATAACAAAAAGTTATAACTTATACTTAGTATATGTATTCATGAGTAGTAAAATTATTACCTTTAGTTTAGTATATCTATAGGAGATTCAAAGTTAAAGATAAATTTACTTCCATCTTCCTTTGCGGCATAATGCTGCTGACGCCTGTCAGCTATAACCATAGGCTGTCTGCCCCAATCATTATTCACCTGATGCTCAGAAAACTCAGAGTCACCTTCGCTAGAACTTGAAGCACTGTTAAAACTCTGTTGTTCTTCAATAAAACGGGTCGATTCAGTGTGGGCGATCTAGTAAATCAGTAAATTCCTAACGACGAGAATCTTCGAGATCACAGATAACGCATTTTACTATTTTACGATAACATTTATTATGACGTATATAAAAACTTCGTGCTGATGATTGGCTAAAGAAGAGATCATTTATTTATCGCTCACAGACTCTTTTCATATGTGTTCACTATATATGTCACGATAAAAGCACCCGTTTGAATCTGAGTGCTTTAAAAAATGATGTCATTCAAATGCTTATATCTCTGGACAAGATTGGTCTACAAAGACAAAAACCACATCAAATTGCAGCTGATGTTTTAGCCCTAAATTGGTCTTAATTTCATTTGAATGACTTCAATGGTGCAATATTAAAGTAAATTCTTTTAAAGCCGCTTGAAAACATGTACGGCATGATTATTTGCAAGTAGGCAGACTAAATGTTCAGCTATTCTATGAGAACAATTACGCGTAACTGCGCTTCGCAACTCGTGACATTAGGTGTTAGCAGGAAGTCTATTGATGATCGGCTTATTTTTCAGCTTGCTACACTGACTGCATTTGACATTATTGAATAAGTTATATTGGACAGCAGCACAAGCAAGTCATTAAGAAATGGTGTTAAGGTAAAGCTGTAAAAATATATGTTCCGTGATAGAACCAGCTAGTCTAGGATGTAAGAGTGTAAACATAACAGCGAACTTTTCAACTCTAACAGAGACTTCTAAAACCATCCCGATATATATTTGAAGGGAATATATTAGGAGACAAGCTACGCTACCCAGCGTTGCCCCGGTAATAAAAAGGTCTTTGGTCAGAAAATTGATTTGTTTTTAACATACAACATTTACCATTCTAACTTTTAAACTTCAGATCATGTGGGAAATGTTTCGTACAAGTCAAATACATTAAAAAAAATAAAACTAGTATAAAAAGGTTTAGATATAAATGTGAAATAATTAGCAAGTAATAGCTAAATTAAGTCGGTTTCACTACGATTACAATAAAAGATGATTTGGTAATGATACAATTAATACTAATTGAGAAAAAAATCAAAATCCTGAGTATGTAGAATTAATAATAACAATTCTTGCATAGAGTGTGTGTATAAAACGTTGTGTGTGTGTATATTGTTTTACTGTTCCACCAGAAGCTATTCATCAAAACTTTGAATACGATGATACAGAGACAACATAACTGTCCGCGCGAGAAGAATTGGCTTTGACTCCAGATATAGTAATCGAATCTAACGAAAAATATTTTCTAACAGGGGCATCGTAATGTATGACCGCATCGGTAAAATAATCAGCGTGTGCTATGGCTGGGCGCACCTACAGACGACATACAACCAACATTGAGAAATATATATATAAATAACAACTTTTTGGCATATATACGGTGTTAATCTCAAAATTCTTTTTGAAGCCTTTTATTTATATCATTGAAGAATAAATGTGATTGTAAGCAGAAGATACTAATAAAACAAACTAAACCTAAAAACAAATATTTTAGGCTGAATATAAAAAAACAAGTAAAGCTGCGCAGGCATCTAAGTTGAAGGCTGATGAGAAAGAAAACAATGAGCTTGCCTCAAGGACATGTAAAGATGGATTGATTAATATGAAGGGATGGCTTTACCAAAACTTACAACGCCTAACACAGAAGGATAGGCAAATGTGACTAAAAAGTTAAGAGGGTACAATAGGATAAAATTCTATGTCTACTACGGAGATTATTTTGATGGCATGTTGCAGCAAGTGACAGCATGAAAGCCCGGCTACACACGGGTGATGTTTCTTTTTGGCAAAGGCCACTGCTGCAAGCTCCTAAACATTTGGCAATGACCTTCTATTATGCTGGCATTTGGTCAAACGTGTTCATGGTTTGTTTCATGTTTTGGCAGTTTAATAATAACAGAAGCAATGGGCTTGTCAATGCAATGATGTTTGTTTGACTAACAGATTAGAAAAAGCTATTGAGAGTGGAGCTATTCAGCATGTAACCTCTGTGGCCACTATTCAAGAGCACATGCACTATTTACCACGGAAGTATCGAAAAGAAAGCTTCTGCAATGTTTATTGTTGGGCGGCTACCGAGTGATTTTTCCAGCCTCGATATTCACAGCTAAATGACTTACCTACTTTTTGAACTATTAGCCACTACTTTTTTCTGATGATTTGAGCCATGCGGCTTATATAAGGGTGCGGCTATTCTGTGGCGTTTGCTTTCACCACTAGGGCGCATTAATCAAAATCTCCAGTTAGTGCGCCTCTAGCGGTGAAAGAAAATACGAAACAATGTCTAACGGTACTGTTCCGTTAGACACTAGGTTAAAAAGCATCGGTTAATACGAAACAACACGGTTCCATTCTAAACAGCAAAGTTGCAGCCACGTTAAAAAGCACTGCCCTGAGTTCTGCGGCCTATACAAAGGTGTGGCTTATGTATTGTTTTATTATCGGTTTTTGGAAAATAAAACAGATGCGGCTTATATAGGGGTGCGGTTTATAGTCCGAAAAGTACGGTATCTACTATTTTCTTAATAATGTGAGAATAACATGAATGATGGAATTGTGATGACAATTTCCTGGCACAGATCACTATTTGAAAACAACTTTGTTTTAAGATGCTTGATAAAAATGATTGTTTTTATGAGACTTATTTCATTTGGATGACTTGAACAGCATATACATGTATAATAAACACTCATGTGTTGACACATGTGTGCCAAGAAATATTATGAAGATCATAAGCCTATATTATGTCAAGAACTGTAACTTTTACACAGTTTGCTTGAACTGCGGGCTGGTTTTGGAGATGAGATTTTTGCAATTACAAATATTTAAAAACTAAATGGCATAAGTCTTGTTTTAACATACTAGTTATACTAGAAATATCTAATTTGGCTCTGAATCTAAGAAAAACAAATTCCCGGTAGATATGGAAAGCTATCGTTGTGCCATAGTAATAATCATTCATCATATCACTGCACTTTTAGATTTGTGAAGTCCACCAAATAGAATATGATGAAGTTGAATTTGAACTAGTTTATTTGATCTTTAGGAAATTGACATGTTAACAACATCTAGTCTCCGAATGCTTATTCTGAGTAATAATGCAATTATAAACTTGCGATGACATTTTGATCAGTTGGCAATTCGCAAATTTAAAGTCAGAAAAGATTGTTAAAGATTATGTTTCTCCCCAATTACCTGATTAAAAACAATTCTATATTATTACAAATAAAAAACATAAACCATAGCAGCGCTTTTATATATTTGCAGAAATAACATAGTTTACATAACAAGCTTTTGATATTATTTTAAATAAGGATTTAAATTAATAAACAAGGCTGTCAGCAATAGCTGAAAAAATAACAATAATTCTATGAAGTTATATTCTCACTTGGTATGGAGTTTGGATTTGTACCAGGCGCATGCAAATAAATTTGTAAAAATGACATCTAAACATAACAAAAATCGAAAACTACACTATAGGTAGTTTGTGCAACAATTGAGTGCTGTCTTTATAGGATGCGACTTATCAATACAGCCACTAAGCGATACGTTTCTTTGAAAATTGTCTTTTTCATTAGTGGAACAGGAGCACAACGCTAACATAAAGTAAACCTCTGTTTATACTATGGCCAGCATTTGATTAGTAGACTCGTTCATCCTATAGGCTCTGTTCATCTCAGTTACTCAAAAAGTTTACTTTTAAAAAATTTCTGGTTTAGGTAGACAGACTACATTTAATTTTATGTTTGGCTGTTTGATAATGACTTTGCAGGGGATGATGACAAAATAACAAAGCTCGCATTTTCAGAACCTATGAACTAAAACACTTTATATCTTATATTAGCTGGATGCCCAGTGTTGCACAAGTAATAACAAAAAGTTTTTGTACAGCAAATTTACTTTTAGTCAACGTATTTAACATCAACCATTCTAACTTTTAAAGCAAGGAGTTCGTTTATTTCTGTTTACTGCGCTATTTGTTTACTGTGTTTATTTCTGTGTAATCCATACCGTATCAGCTGCAGTGCTTACTACAGATCTATTTCGATTGCAATAGCCTTGTTGGTTATATGAGTTTAAACATTTCTCTTCTGGTAAGGCTTCACTCATTTTTCTTCTGGTAAGGGTTCGCAGATTTTTCTTCTGGTATGGCTTTACACATAGAGCTAGCTGCAGTGTTTAACTTGAAGCCATGAAAGATTGGCATGTATTCCAAGCAAGTGCCAAATTTATTCCATGGTATGGCAAGTTGCACTGCAGTGCGTTGGATAAATGGATGTCCACAGAACTGGAGGTTGAGTTCAAATCCAATACGTAGAGGATTTCTTATTCTTAAAACTTTATCGGTGTAGCTGAACAGACGGAAGTACAGACGAACACACATTGAGATATATAGTGTAGATCAAACTGTCTCAAGATGCATGGATAGTTATTAATAGCCTACCCGTGTTCTGCAAAGACATACTATATTTACTGGGAAACGGTGTGGTGAAACTAGGTGTGGCCACACGTAACGTGTTATTCGTTCAATCTGACCGAATTCACGAAATGAACAGAATTGTCAGAGCTGTGCATGCACACCGAATTCGTCAACGAAACGATTCTAATTGGCTAAAGAATTTTTTTAGCAAGCACAATTTTAGCAGCTTTTGCAATAAGTATAGTCCAAGACACGTATGACGACACACAAAAAAAGTACAAGTGCAATTCGACATAGTACACACGATGCAACTGTTTCGATTGCACTATTGTTGCTACACAAGGCAAGCTTACATGCTAACCTTCACTTTACAAACCTTCATACACACTTACTACTTTTATGTGCTGCGTATCTTCCGGCAGCATTTAAAAGAAACATTGCCTGAAGGGCAATGTTACTTTTAAATGCTGCCGGAAGATCAGGGAAGGCAAATCTCAAATTTTTAAGTTTTAATCTCAAGTTTTAACTTAAATTAAAATACAGTGAATTCTCAGTGCTCGATTTTCTACTTACTCGAACAATAAGTTGCTCAACAAAACGATCTGAGTAAAAACTACGTCTGAATTCAAACAGATTTTTAGTGCTCGAATTAGCGAAGTCAAGGCAGAGAACATTGAGTAAGAATGAAAAGAGCAGAGTTAAGCGAAACGCACTCATCAGCCCATCTCGACCATCTGGTAAGCGCCTACTCAACTCCAACTGTTAGCGGAGTTAGACATATAAAGTTCGTTTGAATATTTTTGGTCAGTTTTCTATCTTTTCGTGTTGCTTTAGCCCTTAATAATAGGTTCAAAAAAGATGAATGTTTATTATTTTAGTTTTTTCCAGCGCTGAAAACAGATTAAAAAACTTTTCATTATTTATTATAGAAGAATGGGTTTAAGTTTTCAAACAAATGGGTACTCGACCACCAAATCCGAATGAATTATGGTCAAGCACTGAAATTTGCCCAAACTATCTTTTAATTAAAATACAAAAAGTTTCCAGTTCATTATATGCTGGACATTTTACCACCAATATGCTTTGGCTTGTTTTTGTATCACAAATTGTCCAATATATACTGAAAACCAAAGTCCTTGCCCGCATTTTAGTTATCACGGAAAATGAAACCGACAAGCTGACATGTACAAACCTAAAAAACAAAGTGAATATTTTTTAACATAACTAAAACTCGCTATTCTTGGCATGGCCAATCGTGTTGTAACCTAAAAAGGGAGTGAGCATTAAGAAGTCAAAAATGTTTTGAAAGTATTCACACGCTCAAAAGTGATAATCGATACATTTCATACATCTGCCTTAATGCAGATTATGATTAATTCATTACAGATATCCGCAAAAAAGGATTGGTGAGCACAATGTACCATCTTCATCATTCACACGAAATGATTCAAAATTTGCGACTGCACAAATAGAATCAAATACGAAAGATTTACACACTGCTGACTAGATAAAAAAGGAACCAAAGCTGTCACAACACTAATGCGCATTCAAAAAAATGTAATGCAATTTAGGTTGTGATAAGTTTTGGTTTTAAATTCCTTAAGTTTTTTAAAATTTAATCTTAATTAGATAAAACATCATTTCAGCCAGTTTGAATCTTCACTAATTTCACGAAAAATTTTGTTATTTAGAGCTATCCGCTTGATTTTCAAATATGCTGAGATATTTGGGAGCCTTAGTTGTTTGTTCTCTGGTGTCAACCCTAAAAAAAATTTGTACGAAGTTAACATTTCTTCGATTCACCGCTTTTTTGTTTTCCCATGAAAAATAGGCTGAACCTAAAATATTTTTATGTTTGTGTTAACAGGTTTTGTTTTTACAAATTTGCTACTATCGGTTTTTGTGAATTCTTTGCCACTACTATCAATTAATACTCATTTCTTTTATATTTCTTACAGACACATCAATGGTGTTAGTTTCCAACTAATACCATTGATGTGTCTTCTCGTATAAATAAACTGTTATTCAGCTCAAAATACTTTGTTTACTGGCACTAAGCTAATTACAACTATGCTGCTTAAATGAGTGACAATAAAATTTACTTGGTTAAAACATTGCATTCGCTTCCCAGAAACTTCAAAGTAAACGTCTCTCTAAACATCTTTTCTTGTAATTTCCTGACATGTTGAATAATAAAAAGAAGCAGCTAGCACAGCACATAAGGACAGAAGACCTTAAACAGTAGCCACTATAAGCTAAATGTCATCTGCGCATCAGTTGGTCAAAATTTATATGAAAGCTCTTCCGTAAATAATACATCCATCATTTACTAAAAGTGTCTTTTGTAGCCAAGAATGGTCTATCGATTTATAAATGTCAAATCCAATGCTGAAAAAGTATATATAGAGCCTGATTATATTGTTATGGTCCATAAAAATTTTTAAATGCTGTAAATTAACCAGTTAGCGGAGAATGAAATAAGTTTGCATCACAATAAAAAGGTTGCAAAGTATGTACATATTGTTAAAAAGCAAGATGTCAGAGGCATGTACTATTATTGATGATGACTATTATATTTGGTGAGACACTAGTACAAAAAGATTAAGGGGCAAATTTCATTTTGTTAAGAAAATAATTTTATTACAAAACAATTAATAATCGTTTCGAAAATGTGCAAACAAGCAGTACGAGATGAATTAAAAAACATATTGCTCTGGGTAATGCATTAGTACTGCATCATTTTCGTTTGCCCAACCAATTGTTAGAGCTTTATAAAACCTTATACATGTAACTTAAAACTTATACCTAGCATGAAAACGAACTTTAAAAAAATAATTAGGGGTGCTTTGTTATCGCACCAAATTTTTCGTGCAAACATTGCTAAGAATTTTGAGTCTATTATGGGCAATATCATATCAGTTTTGTAGTACCAGTTTTATATACAGTTATACGTTGACGTACAAGTGTTCTAACATATGAGAACTTTGAGATACAAGGAAAATTCCAAGTAAATTTTTGCATTGAAATATGAGACATATTTGAAATGCGATCATACGAAAAGGTTTTCATTGCGGTCGCTAGGTGGGCGTGTATGCGAAAGGCTGCTTACGAGAACAGCATCTCGCCGTATCTTGGTATGGTATAGTGGATAAAAAAGGGGAAATAAAAGCGAAGGTTGAAGCTAGGCAAAAAAAGCCTAGCCAGAGAATGCGAAAAGCAAAAAAGCAGCCCATAGGGCAAACTTTTCTACATGTAGGTCGATTATAATGAAAAGATGTAAGTTAATAAACATTAACTTCTGTTAATGTTACTTAATATATATATTTCTTATTTGATTTTTATTCCAGGCGCACTTTACTGATAACTGCTATTCAGAAGTGAGAGGCGTAAAGATTTTGAAGAAAGATGCATTTCCTACAGTGTTTAATTTTGCACCTGCAAAATCACAGCCAAAGAGAAAAGTGCCCTTTGGCCTTGTTTATGTTTAAATATTGTAGATTCGCTATATTTGTCTTAGTAATTAGAATGTTACAATTTTTATGTTTTGTAACTTAATGCATATTTTGTTTGTATTTTATCTGGTGCGTCTGTATCTGAAAACTGAGTTTTTGGTTTTACTACTAAATATGCAAAATATTAGTAAATTGGATATTGTACAATGCATATTTTTGTAACGTGTAATATTTGTATACTATATCATAAATTTGATATATGTACAGACAGCACTAAAAGTCTCATATTCAAATAAGTAGTAGATGTCTCAGTTTTTTCTATCATACTATTAAAATTGTGAAATTAACATTTTAATTTATCAATTATTAAAATAATGTCTTGCTTGCTATTTCTGCTGCAAATCTGTCAGTGTAGCCAAAGCAAGAAACTGTAGACATCTACTTTTTACAAGGTCAAAGTAATAGCCAAAATGTTTGCAATTTGTTTACTCAAGAACTCATTTTACTCGATTATTTGATATACAATTTTGGAGTTATCTTTTTAATAATCTTGGGAAGGAAAACTCCCAATATATGGGAGTCACTAACAAAGTAAAGAAATGAGAAATGGAATTGTTGTGGTTAAGAACTACTTTGAAGTGGCTACTTTTTGAAGTGGGTTTTTAGAGTATTGGGGGTCCGCCCATGTTTTGTGATGATTCTGACGACCCGACGACAGGGATATTTAAAAAGTGAAAGACCAGACGACCATTTATCAATGTAGGTGACGAGGTGACGATGATTGTGTAAGTAGGATTACTAAAGGTACGGCTACACGTAACGAATTTTTCGTTGGTTCTGAGTTCTGGCCAGAATCACGAAAACGCAGGATTAATTGGTTGAAGTTCACAGAATTATTTGAGCTGTGCATGCTCACCGAGTTCGTCGACAAATGCTTTTAACAGATCAAACAAATTATTAGCGAGCTCGATTCTAGCAGCTTTAGTAATTAGTATAGTCTAAGACATGTATCGCGACACACAATAAAATTACGAAAGCAATTCAACATAGAACACACGGTGTAACTGTTTAAGTTGCGCTAATGTTGGTGAGCGAGCACGACTCTAGCAAATTTTAAGATATATGTATTCCGAGAACATAATGCGACACGCAAGAAAAATATTACGAAAATTCACCATAGTAAATACGATGCAACCGACTTGATTGCGCTAAAGATGGCAACATTTTCTACCACAAAACTTGCTGCTAAAAAGAAAATATAATTAAAAAATAAACAATTTGCGCCCAAACAATAAATACATACAATAATGTAATCTAAGCAGTTGCATCGTGTGTACTATGTCAAATTGAACTTATACTTTTATTGTGTGTTATTATACGTCTCTTGGAATATACTAATTGCAAAAGCTGCTGGAATCGTGCTCGCTAGCACGATTCTAGCAGCGCAGAATAATTCTGTGTGTTTCAATCATTTCGTGATTTTGGTTAAAATCAACGAAAACTTTGTTACGTGTAGCCGTACTTTTACTAACTTATTATTTGTCCATAAATCAACACGTTCAACCGAAACTTCACTAGTTTTGGTTTGAAGAATCTGGCCCACCATTTATAGACCGCCAAATAATTAAAGTAAACAGAAATGAAATGCCATGACAATGACAGCAAATCCGTTTCCAAGTCTGTGACTGACAGTGATTATTAAAGACAATCTCGGTCTATTTGCAGTGCAAGAAATCTAGCCTAAAAACCTAAGACGGCTGTCACTTTTCGCGGAGTAATCAGCAACGCTCCCAAACATCACTAATAAGCTTGTGAAGGTCGCTGGTTGAGCCATGCTTTTGGTTAGCAGAGGTTCAAACTGAGCAAGTTTCAGGTTTTTAACGCAACCCAGTGCCACCAGAATGGATATTTGTATTAAAATAATGAATGTGAAGAAAGGGGTTGTTTTGGTTACCAACTTGAAAAAGGTGACAGTGATTTTAAAAGTGACGACAGTGAATTTAAAAGTGACGACAGTGATTTTAAAAGTGACTATTCTGACGACAACTTTGTGTGGTAGGACCCCCAGTATTAAAGTTAGTGTCTCAATAATGTTATCAATTGGAGGCGTGGTATTTCCGCCGCCACGGCTAACTAGTTATGATGTCATTGTTTAAACTCTCATAATCGTTGACTCAGTTGCGAACAAACTGGGAATGAAAAAGTTTACTATCCGTACAATGGTTAGAGCTAACTTGTCTCAACACGAGGCTAATTTGTGTTCGCCAAGCTAAAATGGCGAACACAAATTAGCACACAATCGAAGTTGGTTATGTTGTTTGCGTTTTGGCTTATGACATTATGACCAGTGTTCGAAATGGGGGGTACGCAGGGGTATGGCGCACCCCTAAGAAGAATTAGTGGGGGTACTCCTTAGGACGCGTACCCCCTCATATAAGGTTGCTCATATCTTATTAAATGCGGTAAAACCGGAATGAAATATTCACACAACGTTTTTTCCTTTTCTTCCTGAACTTATATTAGCTCGAGTTCATCACACCGAAAACAGTATGCGTTTTTTTTAGGGACGAAAGAATTACGCTACTGATCTTTAATTTCTTCAGTCAGTTTTTTGCTATTGTAGCGGATCAACTAGATTGTTTTGTTAAAAACCTGAGAACTGATCAGTTTTCTATCAACCGACACAATAGACGGGACACTAAGTCCGCTGCCTTGTGGAATCCTCAAATAGCTTAAGATTAATCATTGCTTGGATTCTTTTCTTGTGTTCTGGATGGTAGTTTTGAATAAATTCTTGCTTATTACACTAGTTTTTTTGTTTCTTTCAATTCATAATGAAACAGCATGGGCCAATATATAACTTCTTTAAAGGTGAGTAAAAATTAGTGACTGTCATGAATTTTGAGTCTGTATTTAAAAAAATAGTAAGTGACTGAGCTTATCATATAATAATATTCACGGTGGCTTGGAGATGAGACTGTCTTGTGTCTGGGGTCTGTGTGGACTGTCCATAGTTTTTTGACCCACTCACATCACAACCTGGAGTCTCCATAGTCATAGAGCACACAGGTTGTGCAGCTAAGCCCACTTTTAATTTTTTACTGAACACAACACAGGGTTTTAAGTTATGGAAAACAGCATAATTTAGGGGCATTCATGCTGGAAACTACAAAATTTTTCCGGGGAAGTACCCCCCCTCCCGTACCCCCCTCTACTAAGAGGGCGCAGTGCCCCTCTCAGACTCACCCTGTGAGCGGAGAGCAGGGCTGTTGGCCCTGGAAACTACCCTCCTGGCATGATAGAGAGTACCTCCAAAAATCTCGCTCCACTTCAGACACTGATTATGACTGTTTCACCTATCTCAAATGCCAACGTCACAATCATACCTGCCAACTCTAACGCATTGGGCGTGAGACTCACACGATCACCCCAAAGAAAAAATGAGAATGCGTGAGAAATGCGTGAGATTTTTGCCCCAATTTCCACAATTTTATATATACTATCATTGATACATCAATTGCCCCAAAACCAAATCTCACGCATTACCTCACTCTTGGGCCCAGGGCTGACACTCTGAAAAAAAACACCCACCTGGATAGGCCCAGACTTGGATATTGTACCCCCAATCACCTGGTTAGTCAATTTGAATTTGGATATTGTACCCCCAATCACCTGGTTGATCAATTTGCAATACACCCCCTAAACACTGGGAGTTCCCTAGAGGACGCCCAGGTTCCACGCCCCGCTAAACATCCAATATGATTCATGCATTAATAAAGAAAAAAAAGCTACAAACAAAATTTTCAATTTTAAATACGTTTGTATTTCGGATTTTTCGTTTGTTTAGTATTGCAAAAACGATGGTTTTTTTTCTTCTGCAAACGGCTTATTTTTTTGTTGCTAACAGAAACAAATATATTGTAGTTTACTATTGGTAAAAAAATTAAACAAAAAAAGGCAATTAGCTAACCATAAATCAATTTATATAAACCATTCGTGTGGCGACATAATAGTTGCTCTGCCCACAAACGTCAGTATCGCAATACGACAAAATGTCGCTATGCCTGCAAAAGGGTTGATAAAACTGATTCTAAACAACCATCAGATCATCATTTTCATTTACAAAGAAAAACAATGAATATCAATGAAATAAATATCATATCATTCATTCTGAATATATTGCTAAAGGGTTGCTAAGATGATGCAGTGTCGACTGTCTCTTTTCCCTTCCTGTTAGCAAACAAGCAGCAGCAATCTGCTGAAGACTGGAATCAATGAAGACTGGAATTTCAGTGCAATTTCTTGGTATTACTTTGGCCGAATAAAACCTTAATGAGCATGGGCCCTTTTACTGGCTTGCTTGTGGAAACACCCCCTAAAGTAGCAAATTCACTGACAGTGCCCCATGGTCTGAAAACCCCCCCCTAAAACGTGATTTTGGGCCGAACCTAATGGGCCTTTTAGGGGGAGTATCAGCCCTGGGCTCTTGGGTTGGCAGGTCTGATCACAATCTCACATTAGATTGTCGTATAATAACTCTTTACACGTTTAAACAACGCTGTCGGTGAAGTAACTCAAATCCTAGTAAACATGCAACACTCTAAAATCTAAAGTTGCTAGTAGAATCTACAAAATATGTTTTGGCTCTTGAAAAAGTCCTGATGGCCGTCTGCTTGACAAAATGACTGCTCCAAACGACGCTATTGATTGGTTATAACCACAGAGATAAAACTATTATCCGTACCTCTATAGTTCCGCCTACATTTTTGACCAATCAGAAGTATGTGTTGTTATTATAGTAGCGATAGATGGCTGTTTGTTCAAGAGGAAAAAATTGATAGCTTCCGAAACTATGGAAGACCGATAGGTCATAGACCATGCGTTCACTTTTCACTTACCGGTAGTTACTTTTGACATTAATTGTTGAAGACGATGTTGATTTTAAGCCTTGTATCAAACAAGTTATTTTTATAAAAAAGCCAAAAGAAGGTAAAATATAATTACTCTCCGAAAAAATTTGGGTCGCCACGGTATATGTGAGGTATTTTTACGCACCAAATATGGCTAACAGACTTTTTAACAGACTTTTGTATGATCTCTATTTATATTAGTATATTTTGCTCTTTTTAAATATTTAATGATTAGATAAGTCAATTGTGCATAGCTGAGATAAGTATTTATTGAAAAATAATGACGTTTTTGGTTGTTTTATGATCACTATCTCACTCAGTCAAAACCACCGTAACACCATGGAAAACTCTGGGAAATCCTTTTCGTGAATGCTATATGGTCTCTGAATGAGATCCGCAGTTTCGCATGAGTGAGATAGTGATCAGAAAACAACCAAAAACGTCATTATTTTTCAATAAATACTTATCTCAGCTGTTCGCAATTGACTTATTTAGCCATTAAATATTTAAAAATAACAAAATATACTAATATAAATAGAGATCATACAAAAGTCTGTTAAAAAGTCTGTAAGCCAATTTCGGTGCGGAAACATATCTGTATATGTAACAGAAAACTTTTCTTTACGCTAGGACTCACCAGAGCCGTATAGTTTCACGTGGTCCGCGACCAACGGAAGCGTATACGGGAGCTCGCTCGACTCCAAACTACCAGGCCACGCCTACTATTTTTATATACCGTACATGTAAGCATTGAACTAAAAACCCTCTTTAACCCTTTGACAGGGGAAACGACCAGAATGTCGTTTACCGGTTGCGTAGGGAAACGATATTCATGTCTATTTCGGTAGACGTTTATAAAGCTGTCGTCTAGTAACGTTAAACAAAGGATATGAACACTAGTAGGTTTTAAATATCATCAACAAGATATCGGTCGATGATTTACAATATGAAACGATTATCTGAGAGGCGTTGCTTTGTGCTAAAAGCTAAACAAATCGCGATCCCTTGGAAAAGATTAAAAGTTGGAAAAACCAGTCAACATCGGCTCGACTTTCAAAACGGTAAAATAAAAGATTATTTTATCCTGCGATCGTTAGTGATTTTTTGTCTGATCAGAATATAATTAATTCAAATGATAGAAGTGATGTAAACTTTTTTGGACTTTTATTATACTTAGAATATTCAGAGAAAACGATCGTTATGGTGGCTCGCATTGTAAGGTAATACCGCACAGGAATTACGATCTGCATTTACGACATCACGGGCGGAGGAGATCAAGGAAGGAAGGGGATGTTTCCGGTGAAAGGAGATCGGCTGGAGAAAAGGGAGGACCGAAGGCTACGACGAGAGCGGGACTATTCTGGGCGCGGTTCACGGAGGAGGAGCAACTGACGTACGCATAATCAAGAGGTGAAGACAACACACCGTTAAGTTATGTTGGTCGACCTTTCTCATTACGGTTGTCCCGATCTACCTCCTGAGCTGTTCACGTTTAAAGAGATAACTCGCTTGGTTTTAAGGGCTCACAGCCTCAAGACAGTCAGTCCAGATATACGTCAGCTCATAAACTTGATACTGCTTGATCTGTGTTCTTTTAATATGAAGAACAGGGAGTGCCACACATTTCTTGACAAATAATGCTCATCAGACGATTATGCGTACGTCAGTTGCTCCTCCTCCGTGAACCGCGCCCAGAATAGTCCCGCTCTCGTCGTAGCCTTCGGTCCTCCCTTTTCTCCAGCCGATCTCCTTTCACCGGAAACATCCCCTTCCTTCCTTGATCTCCTCCGCCCGTGATGTCGTAAATGCAGATCGTAATTCCTGTGCGGTATTACCTTACACCTTCCCCTCAAGATTTATGCAAATCTTTAAAGACGTCGCCGCATCATGGGGGAACAAAACTCGAAATTAGTAGAATAACAATGTTAGCCACATGAACGTCAGTGAGTATAAAGACAGACAATATTTACAAAACAAAGAATAACCCATTACAGGTTGAGTTTATCTGGAGGTTTTACAACTCTCCCGGCCCGTGTCTGATGGGTCTGTACACCCTGACGATGAGTATTAGAGGGGATGAGTGCTGGCTGAGACTGAAGACTGAGATTGGTTGATCCCTTACTCTCTTTGTGCTTCCTAGTGGGAGCCGCAGTCGGTGCCTGCGGAGAACAACCGCTTTTCGAGGGAGGTGACCGCTCAATGGTCCTATTCACTTGATTAGTCTGCAACCGCAGAGGTTCGGAAGCAGGTGCATTTGGCACATGCGCCTGCCGAGGTCCGGTATCTGTCGAGTTCTCTCCCCTAGGTAACATGGTTACCTGACTGGTGCTCGCTTCACTTCTAGTGTTCAGTGTAGGATGAGCGCTATCTTCTCTTGATATACATTTCTCATCAGATGGGGACGACTCAATAGGTTTATCAGCTTGCACCAGTTTTCTGTTCCTGCGCAGCATGGCTCCATTGTCAGTCTTCAGCGCAACTTCTCTGCCAGAGGACGCCATCACAACAGCTCTCAATGGTTTGGCTGAGGGGTCGTTGAGAACCACCCGAGTTCCGACAGGCATTTGGTCCCGTTCAACCGCCCTGTGCCGTTGATTGAAAGTATGAGCCTGCCTACCTCTGTAGTTAGCTTCATAAGCGCGAAACTTCTTTACATCTACTGGACTGTTGACAAGATATCCCATTGAATTCAACCCTCTTCCCATGAGCAGCTGGGCAGGGGTATAGCCATTCTGCAAAGGACTGTCATTATAGCACATAACAGCAGATTCAATCTCAACATTTTTGGCCACAAGCTTCTTGAATGTTTGCACCACTCTCTCTGCATGACCATTTGCTTGGGGGTTTTTAGGGGAACTGGTTCGATGAATAATGTCCCATTTCTTCATTAGCTGAGCGAAGTTTTCAGAAATGAACTGTGGACCGTTGTCTGTTACAATAATGTGAGGTACCCCTAATGTACATATGACCTTGTTGACAGTTCTGCACATCTCTGCAGCAGTGGCTCGGGGAAACTTTTCAGCAATCATGAACCGGCTATAGTAGTCACTAATAACCAAATACTCATCACCTCTTTCATCAACGACGCAGAAGTCCATTGCAAGCTGCCACCAGGGTCTCTCTGGGAGAGGAGTAGGGATCAACGGCTCAGTGGGTACTTTCCTAAACCGAATGCATGTGTTGCAGCGCTTAACCATTTCTCTGATGTCCTGAGACATCCCTGGCCACCAAATCGTACTCTGGGCTTTTCTGAGGCAGCGGTTCTCCCCCAGATGCCCCCTGTGAATGTCCTGCAGGACCCTCTCTCGTTCACTCAAGGGAATATACAATCTATTGTAATAAAACAGCAATCCTCCCACAACAGTCAACTCCTCTTTGAACGAATTGTACTTTTTCAGATATTGAGGCAGATCACGGTAGTTTGGCCAACCCTCTTGAATATACCTCATTAATTGATTGGCTGTGGGGTCTGTTGAAAGGGCAACTTCGAGTAGCTCTCTTCTGGTTCGAGATATCGGAAGCTCTTCCATCATTTCCTGAATGAGTAACGGCTCCGGTTCTGACACTTTTTCTGTTCCTGCTGGAGCTCTGCTCAAAGCATCAGCAACTATCAACTTTTCTCCAGGGATGTATGTGACATCATACGAAAACCGCATCATGCGCAAACGAAATCTCTGAACACGAATGGGGAGTTTGAACAGTTCTTTCTCCGCCATAATTGATACCAGAGGTTTGTGGTCTGTTTCGATTTTGAAGTCGCGGCCAGCTAGATAGTAGTAGAACTTTTCTGCTGCCCAACACATGGCCAGAGCCTCCTTTTCTATTTGGGCATACCGCTTTTCTGTGTCCGTAAGGGCCCGCGACGCCAATGCTATAGGCTTGAAGCCATCAACAGTTTTCTGGAAAATCGCCGCTCCTAAACCATAGGAGGAAGCGTCGGTGGAAAGCCAAGTCTCGGCTTCCATATCAAATGGGACTAGCACCGGGAAAGAGGAGATCTTTTGCTTCAGCACCTCAAACTCTTCGGTCATTTCAGCTGTCCAATACCAATCGTTATCCTTCAGCTTGAGGAGAGATCTCATCTTTATGGTGTCATCTGCTAGGGTAGACATAAACTTACCAAGATAATTGACCATACCAAGGAATCTCTTTAAGCCTTTCCTGTTTTTAGGAATAGGGAAATCTTGTATGGCTGATACTTTTCCTGGATCTGCATGAATACCTGACTCGTCTATTACATGACCCAAAAAGGTGATACGAGTCCGAGAGAACTCACACTTTTCTTCATTTAAAGTAATGCCTGCAGAAGCCAGACGTGATAACACTTCTTTCACTTTACCGACGTGTTCATCTTCAGTTTCCGTATGGATTAAGATGTCATCCATTTGACATAACACACCTTCAATGCCCTCCAGAGCCTTCTGCATCTCCCTCTGGAATATTTCGGGAGCCGATGAAATGCCAAAAGGCAAACGCTTGCAGAAAAACCTACCAAACGGTGTGATAAAAGTAGTCAGTTTCTGCGAACTTTCATCCAACCGAAGCTGCCAATACCCGCTGTTTGCATCTAATTTCGAGAACACTCGTGACTTACCCAGACTGGCTATTGTCTCATCAGTGGCTGGAAGCGGGTGGTAAGCCCTTTTTACTGCTTTATTCAGGCGGGTAAAATCTATGCATACTCTGATCTTCCCATCTTTCTTGGGCACAACTATACAAGGAGCGCACCAGTCTGTGGGCTCCTCTATCCTCTGGATAACTCCGATCCTCTCCATTCGGTGGAGCTCTTCTTGTAACGGCCGGCGCCGAGCTGCAGCTATTCTTCTAGGAGTAGACTGAGCAAAAGGAGTTCTTTCATCTTTCAGCTGAATATGAACTCTGGATTTCATGGTACCCAAGCCTGAGAACAATGACGGAAACATCTCTTTCCAACCTGCTGACGAACCTTCTGCAATTTCAGATACTTTGAGAATGCCCAGCTGTTTGATCGCCGGTTTGCCTAACAGAGGACTAGCAAGCCCTTCAACAACGTAAACCCTCTCTTTGTGGCGTCTTCCTTCATGAGATAGTTCAACGATAGCCGCTCCAGGTACTGTAAGCTTAGTGTTTCCCGCGCCAAACAATTCTCAAGTAGCAGGTGTCAGTTTCAACCCAAGAGCATCGCAGACACCAACTGGAATAGCCGAAACTGCAGCACCCGAGTCTACTTTAAATCTCACATTTTTTGAGTTCATCTGTAACTCTACGTACCAGGCATTTTCTGTTTCCGAAATGGTGTCAATGGTATCAATGTAGTTTAAGCGGCTTAGTCATTGGTAATTTCCTAAAAACAAGCTATCTACTCCATCGTCATTTTCCTCCAGTGCAGATACGTGCTGGGCTCCTTTGCACATTTTTGCCCAGTGACCTTTTCTCTTGCATTTGTTGCAGCTTGACCTTTCTGCCGGGCAACGACCACCAAAATGCTTCCACTTTCCACATTTTGAGCATGGCTGGTCCTTTGCGTTACTGCTCCTGTTTTCTTCAGTGTCAGTCATTTGTTTAGATGATTTAGGTTTATATCGCTGTACCGAGTCTACATTCCCAGCATACTCTTCTTTACCGGGACACTGAGCCCCAGACGTAGACGCCATCGCAGCTACATGCTCCTGATTTGATACATATTGCTTCGCCTTTTGAATGCATAACCTGAGTGTGAGATCAGGCACATCAATCAGGTACTTGCGAAGCTCGATGTCACGCACCCCCACCACTATTCTATCCCTTACCAAGTCATCTCGCATATCCCCGTAGTCACAATTCTCACTCTGAACTTGGAGTTTAACTATAAACTGGTGAAGAGATTGGCCAGGTTGCTGAGTCATCTTATTAAACACTGAGCGCTCAAAAATAACATTTTTAACAGGCTCAAAATACGCATCAAAAAATTTGATGCAGTTGGCCAGTGTTTTCTTTTTGTTTTCGTCAGATGGCACGAAGGTGAACTGATTGTAAACTGGTACCGAGTCACTACCCATGGCCATAAGCATGTGGCCGATCTGTTCGTCTACAGTGAGTTCTCGTAGTTTCTTCACAATCACATATATATTAAACTGCTCTTTAAAAACTTTCCAGGCGGTAGCCAGGTTGCCTGAGGAAAAATCCAAGGGCTTTACGAACTTTTCAGGCTTGGTTTCTCCACTAGCAGACATACTCTATACTGTTTTATTGGCCGCTCACCACAATCAAGAAGATACTATGGATCGTGATTAACAGGAAACAAGTTAGATAACACCAAAATATATGAGAGTGACAGTATAATTCACTATATTGTCTTTAAGAGTTAGGGTAGCAAAATTTTGCTCCACACAAAGTATGCCTTCTCCTGCGATATCTCAGCAAATCTCCGATACTTTGCCTCAACGCAACAGCTTCCAGAGAATCTGTGCCTTGTCGAGCTCGCCGTTGTAAAATACCGTCACACAAACAGCAACGTTTTACACGATTACGCTTGTAGGTTCGATATATTCTGACACCATATGAAGCTATATGATCTTACTTGATTATGCGTACGTCAGTTGCTCCTCCTCCGTGAACCGCGCCCAGAATAGTCCCGCTCTCGTCGTAGCCTTCGGTCCTCCCTTTTCTCCAGCCGATCTCCTTTCACCGGAAACATCCCCTTCCTTCCTTGATCTCCTCCGCCCGTGATGTCGTAAATGCAGATCGTAATTCCTGTGCGGTATTACCTTACACGCATGGCTACGTTATAGCGATTGACTCTACCGAAAAAGATGCTTCCAAGCATTTCATACAGGGACATTTGCACATGGTTGTAATTTTTTTGAGTAGTAGATATGTGAATGAATGTATATGTACAACAAATTTTGTTCATTGAACTAAATTTAAGATTTGAGCTATGCATGTTCATAAAATATCGATTTTTTTGAATTTTCGAAAATAAATTACACGAGTCTCGGTTGTTTTTTTTTGGGGGGGGGGCTTATACCCGGTCAAAGGGTTAAGGGGTTTTAAGTTCAATGCATGTAAGTTATAATGGAGAGGCCGCAACATTAATCAACAAAGACTACTCCAATTAACAGTCGCTTTAAAATTGATTGTTGTATGATAAACCATTTGAAAGGAAACAAAATTTCTTACAAAAAGCTGCTAATAACGTTTTTGTAAAAACGTTAGGTAAATGCAAAAAAGAGCGATATTGAGAGCAAGGTATGAATATTCCATTAGATATCAGTACGTCGATCCGGTTTGTTTCGAATCGGACGTTTTTGTTTCCGGTTTTGATCGCGAGACTTTAAAGCTATATGACTCGGCCGGTACAGAGCTGTAAGACTTCAGAGTTTTGCTGTTGTTGATGCGCATATCAGAGCTCGCACGGCTCCAAACAAACAAGCCGCGCCCAATATAGTTTTATATAAGTTATAATGGAGAGGCCACAACACTAACCAACAAAAATTACTCCCATTGGCAGTCGTTCTGAAGTTGATTGTTGTATTATACACCATTTGAAAAGAACGACAAAATTCCCTACAAGAAACTACAAATGATTTTTGTAATAAAGTAAAGTAAATGCAAAAGAGTGAGATGTCGAGAACGAGGTAAGAATATTCCCACTGAACTTAAAACCCCTTAAAGAGTTTTTAAAACTCTTCGAACTTAAAACCCCTTAACCCCTTAAAGGGTTTTTAGTTCAATGAATATTCCATTGGAGATCAGTATGTCGATCGGGTTTGTTTGGAATCAAGCGTTTTTGTTTCCGGCTTTTGGTCACGGGACTGTAAAACTATACGACACTGGGACTCACTACAACATTCGCATTCCTTTCTTATTTACAAATGCTAGATTGAGAAAATAATAAATAACAATAATACATAACAATCATAACGAATACATAACGCATGGTTTTTATTGCCGACTAAGAGTGGTATATTGTTAACTTCGAGTGATGTATTGTTGGCTTAAAGTGGTAGATCGTTGAATGGTATAGCATATAATAATTTCGCCACCAGCCTGAGATGAGTAATTGTTGAGTGGAGCATTGTTGTAAATTGATTCAACGACAACCAGTGCATCATTAGCCTGTATATGCATGTAAGCTTTTGCATGATTTGCATGAAAACTAGTTCATTGCAAAAAGAGAATACCAAGTTCAGCAACAATTGTTATTGAACTTTGTGTTCTCCTTGTTGTGGAAGTCGGCGCTGACTATCCACTTGCAAGTGGGTTCTGCGTACACGTTGCCTTACACCGAATGAGTAATAGCACTCATGCACAACTGTATTTGTTGCAAGCGAGGTGACCGGTGAGTACAGCTCTTTATTGCGCAAGCTTTATAAGCATGAAAAGATAAAACAATTAGATTCAATACAATCAAGCGTAAGGCTGAAATAAGATGACAAATAATAAATACACAAACAGTTACACTTGTAAATGTAAGAATGTCAAGATATATAAGTATATACAAATCTGCACAGAAGTGAGCTATTGTGTTAAGCAGAAGTATCCAGCAGTGTATCCATCCAGTGTTGAGCAGAAGTGTTAATCCATGGGCTTTCTACGCAAGCTGGCTTTTGAATTATAGGCTAATCTGAGAATAGCTAAACACTTATGGATCATTAAAGCAGCTTAGCTTAGTAAATCCATTACATCCTTCTGTGATGGGCTAGTTTCTTCTGGGTGTTCCTTTTACTAGGCCTATTTATTATAAGGACTATTTTATTATGAAGTACTGGCGTTAACAAATTTAATAACACTTCAAAAACGCATGATAAGGACCATTCACAATAAACCCTGCCTCACACTCACCAAACCTTTTTTCAAATCATCATCCATACTACCTATCAGTTCACTATATTCATTTCGCATTATAATTTTAGCCCATAAAGAATTTCATTGTAATTACATCCCTCGCACAATATATCAAACCCGATTCTCAAATGCCTGTCTAAATCTCCCACAATTTTCTTCCCGTGCAGGCCATCGCAGGGTGGATTTCCAACAAGCCATTTTTTGGAACCAACTCCTAAGTCTATTAAAAACATAGAAAAGTTGGCCAGTTTCAGGAGAGAACTTAAGTTGTATCTTTTAACATTTGAATAAAACCGATAATGACAAGCTCAACGCCACGACTAGCTATGCTATTGCGTATTATGGGCTTCATCACTCTTCCAGCTTTTCTCTTTTGCTTAACTAGTTTTGATGATGAAAATAAATCACAAATCAACATCCCTAACCCTGCCTTTCTTTTCCGCTGTTAATATTATCGCTTGTTGTGTGTGGTGGTTGTAACCAGATTGTGGAGGTAAACTTTCAATTTTGACTTCGTATATCTATGAAGCCTGATAGTGTGCTCATATTGTGCCTATAGTCTGTACATGTTATCAATAAATTTGCACATATGTATTGCACTTCCCAATAGATCTGAGATCCAACAGATTATCGGTTGTTAGTTGTATGTGAATAGTATGTTTATTTGATGTATATGCATATACTGATATATCGTGAATAGAAAATGAAATTAAGTGAAGAGTAAATAATAATAGAAGAGGCAACAGAAAATTTGATAGCAAGTGAAAGTAGCATAGAAGATGTATAAAAACTCGCAATAATATGTAGCAGATAAAACATTACTAACAAATTATGATATGAATGAGTATATAAAAGATATAAAGCAGAAATGCGCATATACTTGAAAAAACAGCTGAAAACAAAGCATTAACTATATGAATAACAAATGAAAAAGGCATTCTGTATAATAATGATATTAAAGTAAAAAGTATTACCTTGTTACATCCTCTCAGGAAATGCAATAAGAATTGTTCTGGCTGTGATATAACGTGATAATTATTCTTGATCATGCTTTCTTTAGTTTGCTTTAGGAATACTGGCAAATATGGTAAGTGTAAAACACAAGTTACCAGCTTGAGGTGCACAAGATAAATGCCTCAGGTTGTCCAAAATATAGAAAAGTTTTGCTGCCAATTGCTAATGAATCATACTTCCGATTTTGAACCAAATACACAAATGTTGAAATAGTATCGAAAAACACATAAAATGAGGACAAGGCTTGGTGAAATCACAACCCTGTGGTTAAAATTGCCTTGTTTGCTGTCTCTTGCGGACAGCTGATAGACTAGGACAGTGAGTAAAGATGTACAAATTAATAAGTGTATAGCCAAATAAATTGCTGAATCTAACACTCCCAGCTATAATTTTAGGATTAAATTTTATTGGTGGCTTTAACTAATACAACAATTTTGCTAACAGTTTTGTTGCTAACAGGTCTTACCAGATGCTGTGGTATATTATTAGGATAGCTTTTCGACCCAATCAATAGTTTTACAGCTCTTACCTCACCATCATGAAATCGTTCTATATCAATGACCCGCGCGAGTGACCAGTCACCTCGGAGTCCCTCATCTTTGAGTACGTGCACCACGGCACCAACCGACACTTCGTCTTGCTTGTGGGTCCATTTCTGCCTGGTTTGCAAGGTATGAAGATATTCATTGCGCCACCTTCGCCAGAACTCATTAGCTAGCTGCTGGACAACTCTTCAACGCTTTTTAGAATAAATGTCTGCTTTCTCAAACACACAGGGAGATGGCAAGGTAAGTTGCGATTTCATCGTAAGAAGCATGTTTGGTGTGAGTGGTGTCTGTTCTTCTGTGACGACACCAAGAGGTCGACTATTCATTACTGACATCACTTCATATAGAAGGGTCCGCAGTTGAGGGGTGCTCAGTCTCCCACCATGTTTTTCACCCATTCCTTTTAGAATGTTTCTTGCTGTTCTGATGAGTCTCTCCCAAACACCACCCATATTACTGGAATGGGGAGGATTAAACGTAAACTTGATATCCGGATAGTGATGCGTAATACGCATATTTTTAGCTAGGTCATTGAAAGCTCCCACAAAATCTGTCCCTTGGTCACACCGAATAGTGGATATAGCTCCATGAATGGCTATGAGATTTCTCAGAGCATTTATAAAGCTGTCTGAGGTCATGTCCTCTAACAGTTCTATTAGAATAGCTCTAGAAGACAAGCGTGTGATGATTAGCCCATATGTTTTCCTTTTCTTGCGTCTTTCCTTGACTTTAAATGGGCCAAAGAAATCAAGGCCACAATGAGTAAATGGAGCAGTTTCGGCTAACCTTTCTGAAGAAAGAGTGGCCATCTGAAGGATTTTTGGCGTACTTCATATCTTTTTGCAAATGACACAACTTTTCACATGTTTGTACACCTGGGATCTAGCATTTACTATCAAAAACCCATGAGTTTGGATGCTTGCTAGAGTAGGTCCACACCCTTGGTGAGCAGCTAACTGATGATAGTGGCAAATGATAAATTTGGCTTTGTGACTAGCCTTTGGAATAATGATAGGATGCTTTTCATGAAATCTAAGTGTTGAACTCTCTTAGAGTCTCCCACAAATTCTAAGGAGTCCATTTTCGTCTACGAATGGTGCGAGTTTCATATGGCTGCTCGATTTTCTAACTGTTTTGTATTCGTTTAGATCAGCGATTTCCTCAGAGAAGTAATCATGTTGTACTATGCTAAGGATGGCATGTTTTGCTGTTTCGTAGTTGGGCTCTGCTTCCTTATAGATCACTTTTCGTATTGAGGCTATTGCCTTGATTGCACTGTTCCATTTCTTCCACATTGTTCGTTCACATGCAGGAGAGGACTTGGCTCTAAATAAATGTACTGTCATTTTATATGACTGAAGCTGACCTTCTGTGTGTTGTACCAAATGAATCGTAAATAATCTTGGTGATTTTCCGATACTTTGAACTGGTGAAACATCCTCTCGATGTCTCCCATGATTGCTATTGGTTTCAGTCTGAACCTTAGCAGGATTCCTTGTAGATCGTTCATATGTTCTAGTCCTTGAGGAAAAAAGTCATTCAGGCTTACTCCTTCCACCTTCACAGCACAGTCAAAAACTACACTAATTCGATCCGGTTTTCGAGGGTGGTACGCCCCAAAGTGTGGAATGTACCATGAGTGGTCACTAGTTTCCTCAGTGGTTGGAATAGCCTCTCCCTTGCTTATTATATCACTCATAAACTAATGGTACTGTTCCTTATAACACGAGTCCTGGAATTTCTTTTCTAGCAGCCTAAACCTATGTATAGCAGCTGATTTTGTATTTACTGCATATGATTTTGATTTGAATGGCAAGGGCATGGTTACCCAGCATTTTTTCAAAGTAGTTTGTGTTTTTAGTATGTGCAGAAATTGTTTATCATCTACAGTCATATTTCGACTTACGAGCTTAATGCGTACCAAGACTGAGCTCGTATGTCAATTTACTCGCATGTTGGTGCAGTTTATTTATATACAGAACAATTAAATATATATTGATTAGTTTCCATACTCTAAAAATACAAATAAAGCACTCAAAACAAGATATTGTAACATAAAGAACATGTTGGTTATTGTCCTAACTCACCACATGCTTTCAAAAAGCAACATATAAAAAATAATGCAAGGAAATGTGATTAATTAAAGTGTAAAATTAAATACATACAATAGCAGCTAACGCTAGCATTTGCCAGGGAGGGAGAGATAAGTTATCCTTCATTACAACAGTTGACTTTGATAAATTTGGATTGTATTAAAGTCTTAAAAGACAAACCTAAAAGCAAACTTTCATTTTTAACTTAACGTAGTTAAAATTTCTTCGGCATCCACACTTTTACGTTTTTTGCTAGTTTGCTAATTTTGCCTTTGTTTCGCCTTCACGACAAGCCCGCCGTTTGAGGAGAAACTTATCTAAAGGCGTTTGCCTTTGTCACCTTTTCAACATGTTGCGATTAAGACGAACACAGGTGGCGTCATAAAGGGTTAACCCTTTATGACGAACACATAAAGGGTGTTTTGTTCGTCATAAAGGGTTAACCCTAATCGCAACATGTTGAAAGAGCGACAAAAGCAAACGTCTTTAGATAAGTTTCTCCTAAAACGGCCAGCTGGTTGTGAGAGCGAAACAAAAGAAAAATTAGGAAACTACGAGAAACTTAAAAGTGTGGACGCCGAAGAAATTTTAATTACGTTAATGCACGACCACTAGCCAACTTGTCCGAATGTCTATTTTTTATAGTTTTGATAGATAGCACCAGCCTTTTTTCATAACATCGTTTCAGTTACGCTGTCACCGGCCAATTGTTTGTCTTTTATCCGATGCCTGAGCAGTTTCTCCATCAGCGGCCGTGAAGATTGCTGCACCGTTTAGAAACTATGGTGAGTCCTTTTGCAAACTAAAAGCCCTGAATATAATCCTTCTGTTTGATAATTGTGGATGTATTTCTGTCATATTGCTGAGCTAGCTCAATCACTCATACACATTTTGCATAGTTTTCAATAATTTTCCGTTTAATATCAATTGTTATCATTTCGCTTTTTCTTTGCATTATCTTTCATTTTACTGGCAAACTTTCGGTCTACGCACAGTATTTTTAATTCACATAATTCTGCACTGAAGATCGCGTACAAAAAACACGGTACAAAAGTATAACCTGAGCAGTTGAAAAATACAGAGTGATGCTGTTCTCATAAAAGACCTCTGACATTCTTGGCAACTGACTCACATGCTTGTATCTTAAACATGGCTCGTATGTTAGTACTAAAACTTGCTGAAAAGCTGGCTCGTATCTCAAGTTTGTCGTACGTTGGGGCACTCGTAAGTTGAAGTATTACTGCACAGAGAGGCTTGGTGCGTCTTCATGTGCACCATGAAATCCTTGGTTGAATATATTTATAAGTTTGTGCATTTCTTTGTTTGATTTGGTTGTGCACTGAAATGTCACAAATTCATGTTTGGCTGGTTGGTCAACAATTGTTGCTAGTGTGGTATGAGGAGCGCTGTCACTCATAACATTCCAGCCTATGGCAGTTTTGATGGCAAATGGTTCATCATCATGATCAGTGTCGATAACTTGCTGAGGTCTGAAGGCTTTGGTAAAATTGTTGCCTATTGGTAGGCCGACAGGTACATCTTTGTGACTGTTAGGTAATTCATTAGCTACTTGTATGAGATGTGGCCAACGGCTCAGTACAGCCTTTGTAGGTATTTGTAGTCTGTCAATAGGTATTTTGTGATGTGAATAGCTAGGGGTTAATTCATAGCAAACTTTGTGAGTGTAGGCTCTGACTGTCAAACCATACACTAGATGAGTATGGACTTTCTTTTTGTCAGATGTCATTGTTGTAATATCTATTTCTGTGTGGGTATAGTCTGGTTGTATCTTGTGCATCGTATCTACAGTGATATAAATGTTTCGGACATTGAGTCAACAAGAGCATATACTAAAGCTTCCTTTAGAGGGTTTTTTTACTTTAGACCCAAACAGGTAGTATCCACGAAAGTGAGTTCAAGTTCATGTCTAAACATGTATTTAAACATGATTTTTCTAGTTATTGAGAATTGTCTTTTGTTTTTAAAGGTTCTGCAGCTATTGGCTGCAAGGAGCTGTTGGCTATAGGCTTAGATTGCTCCAGATTCACGCTATTGCCAAGACCAGGTTTTGTCTGTTGTTTGACTGATGAAGTTCTCATATTGTGTAAGGCTGTTGGGTGTTTACCTTGACAGACTTTACATATAGCTGGCACTTCACACTGCCTTCACCTACAAGGATGCATTTATTTACAACACATCCCATATCCATTTTGAAGTTCAAAAAGTCCTCTTTTTGATGCTGCTTTCAGATTCTTTATGTTAATTACATATCAGTACAGAGCTATGTGAATTCATGGCATCAACTGATCAGCTACAAATTTGTATTCAATACACGATGCCCATAACTGAGTGCTTGTTAGAACCCAGAATTTAGATGCTTCAGACTACTGTAGTCATCTAAATCCATTTTTTCCTGCTCATATTGATACTACTAAATATGTCATCGAAAGCAGGAAAAATCATTTCTTGGCAGCTGCTTGTATATCTCAAATTGCTTAATTACAACTGAATTTACAGCCGTTTAAAATTGTGTAGTATTGAGTTCAAATTGACAATGTTTTCTCTGCAGCCTAGAGTACACATACTTGTAACAGTTTTGAAGTATTATTTATCACAATTTCAAATACATTTTACAGAATTTATTACACCATACATACAGCAATCTAGCAAAGCTAGCACACATCTATTACTGACATTAGCCTACCGCCAAAACTCAACTTTACTATGGTAATCGGACCAACAGTTACTGTCACGTTTGATGCACAGATACGCATCACACTCCTTGCATATGAACTAGAGTTGCCCCGATTTCAATATCGGTATCGGTGCCGATATGGGTATTAAGTATCTGAATCGGTATCGGCCGATCTTTTCTTAAAAAATTGGACACTTCAGATACTTTTTACATATCAACTATTTAGCAGAAACCTGTATTTTAGCCTGCTACTTTAATAACAAATCATCAGCTGCAAGTTCCTTGCTTTTATCTAATGATTTCCAAGCCTGTCACACAATCTATTTCATGTCTATAGCCTAATAAACATCCACACAGCTGCGCAATATTTTGGCTTTAGTCAGGACGTAATCACTAAGTGCGGTATTTCCCAATTACAGCGATATGATTTGTTGCAGCCAATCACGAACAAGAGAACCATAACGAGCAACAAGAATGCGGTGTAATGTTTCTATTTACTAGCATTGCGAAAGTAATTTGAGCAGTTGATGCATAAAGTTATCTATCTCTCTCTCTCTTGATCCTGACGATATGATGTATCGTTTGAATCGCATAAAATAACCTCAGTGGCTTATCGGTGTGTAGCCTGCCCTCCATCATCTGTAGTGTGCGAGTCCTTCAGTACGACTGGCTACATCGATAGTAATAGAAGATAAAGACGTCTCACTGAGATAATTGAATCACTAACAGTAATTAAAAGACGCATTTATTTGCTTTAGACTTGTACAGGCGCAGCAGTTTGTTCAGCAGTAGAAGAGAGACTTCATTATCACAGAGAAAGCTGTACCACTAACTGTAATTACCATTAATAATAACATATTTCAAGAAACATGAACTGTTTTGTTATTAGATGCACGGTATGTCAGTATGTGAATATATATACATGTATATCTTTTTTCATAAATGCAAACAAATAAATACATTGATATTTATATTTTTTTGCATTACATTCATATTTACATAATAAAATGAACAACTATCTATGCAACACAAAAGAATCTGAATCAGATTATTTTTCATTAAGAATCGGTATATCGAATCGGTATCTGAATCGGCTGGTGAAATTAGAATCGGGGCATCTCTAATATAAACGTTGTCCGAACTTGTTTTACACTACTGTCCATGCCTCGTGCTCGTTTATGTCTCTCCTGGCAGACCACACATCTATGATTCCTGGACTGTGATGCGACAATGGGGGTGTGTGCAACAGTACAGTCTAATCGACATGACTGGTTATCAGGCTGAGGTTTTTTTCGAGGTTTCTTGTAGCCGAATCCGTCTATCAACAGATGTATTGCATCTAAATGGAAGTCTCTATACAAAGCTGACGTGTGTCTCTCTTTGTACAGTACGAATGCATTGTACATGGCCCACAAAATGCACTTATGATCAATCTTCGCATACCACATACCACTGCTCTTATCCAGGCGCCTCATTTTGTCATTGAGGTCAACGCCACTCATGTAAGTGTTATATTCCTTTACGCTAGGTGTGGCTTTGACAAGGACTTTTTCTCCTGTTTTAGTCGTACGTTCCACAGTGCAGTCATCATGGGTAGGCAGGTGGGCATTGCTTAGGAAGTAAATAGGACTCTTGTCAGTCCATCTTGTCGCCACAATGACTGTGGTCTTGCATTGTGGCCATTCGTAATCACCTGGCTCCTTGCAATGTGACTTCGTCTTTATGAGTTCATTTGGAAAGCCACGTCGGTTGGTCATCACTGTCCCGCATCCAGAGAGATCTAGCTGGCGTAGATAGCAAAGTAACTTAGGTGACGTATAATATCTGTTCGTATACACTATATGGCCCTTACCATACAGATTCTGGCAAAGCTTTATGACCACCGCTGATGACAAACCAATGTCATCTACATGCTGGAAGTCTTAATCTTTCCCACACTACACATCAAAACTGAAATTGTACCCTGACTTGGCATCAACCAGCATCCATACTTTGACACCCCATCTTATTGGTTTGTCTTTACGATATTGTTTGCACCCAAAGCGTCCGCAAAATGGAATCATGCATTCATCAACTGAGACATCACATGCTGGCTGGATGGTAGTACTTGCTGAACTTCAGATTCATATTGTCTGTCAAATACCTCACCTTGTAGAGACGATCGTAGTCTTCATTATCTCGTGGCAGTGCTACACGCTCATTGCAGTAGTGGAGAGCAGCAGTTATCTGCTTGTATCGGTTTTTGCTAAACACTTTGGATGGTCCAGGTATGTGGAGAAGATAGTGTGGAGCGTTTATGAGTTCATATACTCTTTTGCTGATCTCTACAGAAGAGCGCGATAAATGTTCTGATCCCGTAGTATGCCTTCAGTTCCTCTGGTGTGATCACATGCCACGATCCATAACCCGTTGGAAACATATTTTTCTCCCGCTTGTAGCTTGCATTTTCGTTGGTGAGTTCACAAATCTGAAATCAATAATTGTCACCATGATAGGCAACATTACACAGAAATAAATATAGCCACCTGCACTTCGCCACAGATACTTGCAATTTGCTATCTAAGCCAGCTAGATACTGTAGATTTTGGACAGTGATGACTAACAGATGTGGCTTTGCTGACTGAGCACAGAGATAGTGGTAAGCTTCTATAATAGGCAACAAACCATCACCATATTCTAACATAGGCGATTTACCCTACTATTGGGCTATGTCGGTATTCTTATCGTAGTCCAAAGCAACTAGCAAATTAGCAAGCTGGACACTACCAGGTAAATAGAGCGGTGACAATATTGAGGCGTTATAGGGACGTCCTAGCCATAAATATAATATTGCCTACATCAAATTCCATGAGTATGTCGTCTGAGTAGAAGAGTTGAAAGTGTTCTAGAGCTCTAGAGTTAGTTGGCAGTTCATGAGAGGGACCCACATGACTGCTATCAAATGGTGGTATGAACTGATCATCAGTAGCAGCTGGTTAAAAATCATATTGAGGCTTCTCTAGGTCAAGTAACTGAAGTACTGTCTGTAGTTCCCGAGTCCTTCTCTGTAATATTGCTTCATTTTCATCCTCATCTTCATCACTGCCATCTGCATTCTCTTCTGTATAACTTTCATGAGCGGTTCCACCACTGTCACTATTATCTTCATCATCAAAACTCCAATCTGACCGTTCAATATCACTAGCACTCATAGCAACCGCCATGTTTCTCTTGGATTAATAACACTACTACTAACTCTTTGTTCAGATGGCTGTAACTCTAGAAAGTTTCACGTGACCATGTGATTTTTTCTGTCAATTCAATTTGTCAAGATGTTCCCTAGCCAGTAAGACATCAGCACTACATGTGCTTGCATGGAACGTATGGAAATTTCCACTCTAAACAATGTTGTATGCAGAAGTCGCAAGAGTGACTCAAAGACTTTTCATGACAATGGGCCATGTCACAATTGTGACTTAAAGACCTAAAATGGTTAATTTGATTTATGCAGTCTTTCCGTGTTTTACCACTTCTGAATCTGCATATTTACTTCTGAAGTTGAAAAAAATTATCGCGAATGATAAAATTTCTAGTCGGCATAGTGATTTCCGGTTTTTGTAGATATTGAGATGGGTGTACTAATTTGGTTATAACTTTTGCCAGAGACGTCATAGAGGCATATTTTAAAGTTTGTCTGATTGGCCAGAAATTTTTCTTTCTAATCAAAAATTATTTTTTATAATTTAAACATAACGATTCAGAGAGTTGGTAGATTTCAGACGCGCGTCAACTCACTTTGGGTGCTTAGCAACGTTATAAATACGCGAGTTAACTCGCGCCTGGGTGCGAATGAGTTAAGCTAGAATCAAAAAATTTTTTTGCAAAATAACTCTGAGAATGTTCTTTCTCTGCCAGTGTAGATAACTCCAAATCTCACACGCCCTACTTAACCATGGTTTTTGATATCATGACCTATATTACTACAAGGACACTAGCTGGACATCTTAAACAATGAAGAAAGCCTTTCTATTGTATACAGGTTGCCGTTACATTCATAATGATAGATGAGACCAGAGAAGCCATTCAGGAAGCTTTCAGTATCGTAAAGAAACGGAATCAAGTATGGTCGCCAAGATCCTGGATCATAGATTATGGTCAGACATAGATGTCTGCTTTTGAACCCCTCTCTCCAGGTAAGGACCATCATTTTTTTAATGCATCTCTGAATTATAATCACTGGACTAAAAGAAAACAGCTTAGTGATAGGTGTAAGGGCATGGTATGCAACTTGTAAAGATATGCATGTACATGTATTTTTATAAGAATGTCAAATCGGGTTATGTTGGTGTTCTGGCATATACTATTGTAGGTCCGAAATTCACTGATGCGGCATCACACTTGTAAAGCAATGTCGAAAACTGATTTTAAATAATAAAAAATGACTTTTGTCGGCCATGGTAGCTTGTGATTTATAGCTGAAAAAACCAGGTCAAGTTTGGTATCGATAGCTTGTCTGGCTTGGCACATCATGGTGGAACTCCGCCACCACTAGGCCATAAATTTGAGACTGTCTTTTATGGCAATCATAATCAATGCAATAGATACAACATTTTAAGCTTCTGATATATGCTATTGAACTTTTTAAGAGAGAAAGGTTTCACTATGTGCGGCCAGGCCTGGGACAGACTGTTGAAAAAGAGAGAAAACCATATCGTGGAAGAGAAATGGCAGGTCATACTCGTATCACTATGGAAAATTGCAGTCTAGGTTTGTCTCCTCAAGTCGTAGTTGCAATGAGTGGCTTCATCATCAGTGCATCATTATGAATGATGGCTCAAGAATGGCAATGTAGAAGGTGTGACCCTCTCGGTTAGGTTTTTTATTTACATAAATGATGCAAGATTTGCATCATGAAATTTGTATCACATGCATAAACTTGTTCTATATGGTCATGAGGAAGTTTTTAATCTGCTTGTATCAACAGTTATTGTTTCTGTTTATATTTTGTAACGCCTCATTTGTATGATGAGGGTGCATTTTTTTGTTTCCATTATGGCCAATTAACACCACACGCCATCTGGATGGTATGTTTAAAGTTTTTCATGCATTTCTAGTATATATGTACATATTGGAAGATATTCGAATAAATGTTTATAGACTTATTGATATATTGATATTTCAATGTATCTGGAGCTTTCTATGAGTGAGGTAGTGAATGAGGCCTTTCTTTTGATATTAAAGACATTATGGATATAATGCAGATCGTGTGTCAGTTACGCTGGCCTAAGGTGTACCAATCGATAGCTCCAAAAGGTTCTATTACAAAGCAAATTATTGTGCATATAAGCAAACAAAATAGACAAATTGAAGTTGTAGAGTAAGAACCATACAGTAAGAAGGTTTAGTTAGTAAAGATATTGCAGGTCCTTGGTGCCCACTCAACTTATTGTTTGGGTCATGGGCCACAATGACTCGTCTCTAATTGTCGCACAATTCTGACTATTCTTTTTGTCAATATGACAGGTCAACCCATCTTTATTGTATCCTGAACCAGATTCGTCAATTCCTCACTGATGGATGATCAGAATTAATTTCTTTCTACAACACCGTTGAATAGATATTCCATATTACACAAAAAAGCATGAACTCACTGAATGAAGCGGATACAAAGATTACGCTACAACAAAAAAAGTAGCAATTCATTACTTATATTAACAAAATGCATATTATAATCTTCGTAAAAAAACTGCATATGGTAATTTGGGTAAGAAAAAAGCAGACGAGTCTGATAAATGTTGAAAAGTAACACCGCTATTAACATCTATCATGAGTGAAGTACGTCACCCCCTTATATACCCCCACCTTATACATGGAGAGACTGCTATGTCACTCATTTGCACTTTGTATAGCTGCTTTTTCCTTCTTTTGATATCATGTTAACATAACGTTATCTTCGAACCAACAAGAGGACTCGTGATCTTTTCTGATGAAACGCCTTGAATTCTTTGCAAGACTTTTCAATAAAAAGTAAACAAAAAATTGAAGCCCCCCCTAACAAGCAAAGTTTATGTGCGTGCATGTATGTGTGTATATATATGTATATATATATATACATGTTTCTGCAAATATATATACAGTATATATATCTGTGTATATCTATATATATTGCGTAATTTTTTAAGGGTTCAATGATTCATACACTACTAGTAACTAAACTTAAAAACCTAGAGTAATATCAGTAAACAAAAACAGAAGGCTGATCAATCACGCTTGCTATACATGCTAGCCCAGGCAGGCCTGATTGAAAATTATATATATATATTTTATATATATATAATTGGTAAGAATTTTATTAAAACTTGACAAAGTATAAAAGTTACTAAAAGTTTCATACTACACAAAAGGTGGGCAACACTCATCAAGTAAATTGCTTAATGAGGAGTATACATGAAATTCTGCATTAGCTTGTAAACTGAAATAGAAGCACAGGTATTACTTTAAAAGCTATTAAACCTAGATGGATGAAGTCTATTATGTAACGCTATTTTGTAAAAGATGTTTCGTAGAATGTCTACAAGTAGATATGAGTTCACTTCGTTTGTTTAGAGTTGCCTTCTCGGGTCTGTAAATGAAATATGTTTTCAAAGTACATAACTTGCATTTTCCGCCGTTCTTTAAGTAAGGCTTGGCATGTGATAAAATTTGCTAGGTGATGTGGTAGTCGGTGCCGCTTTCTTTGAAGTCCCATATGTAGCTGTTTAGTTCGGTAGAGTGGTGTTTAGATATGTCATTAAATGTAGATTTGTGATAGTATGACTGTCAGAACCTTCGTATGCGAAAGAACCTGTGAATGTGTGTTTGTACATGAAAAATGGAACTACATAAGCGCAGCAGTTTTTTGTATTTGTAATTTGAGCTCTGAATTGCACATTTCTATTATTTTCATTTTTTGTAATTTTATTGTATTGCAATATATACTAAAAACCTTTTGAGATAAAGTTTTAATTGCAATCGCTGTTGCGCTCATACTTGAGCTCATAGGACCCGTTTGTAAGACGAACAGCCTAAGTAAAGACATCAAAACGAATATTGTTGCCAGCTACTGACTTATGACCTACTGTCCTTATATCTATTGATTGTTTAGCAGCAGCACCTAGGGTTTTCACACAAACAGCAAAACATATAATTATTTGTAGGAACTCAAACCAGAGGTGGTTGCAGCCACAAAACTGCTAATATGCTAATTTAGGAAAGATTTGTGCTTTGACTTAAGCTTTAAAAGGGTTATCTTGTCTTTAATTACAAAAATTTTACTACCATCTTGTAGGGAATTATGTCCTCTTTCAATTGGTATATAAGACAGCAACAATTTTAGAGCTACTGTAAATGGTAGTTCAGTATGCTAACGTTAGGAGCCCTCCATTTGAGGTTTTACAAAAATAGTGGGTGTGGCCTGTTTATTACAAACTGGCAGGCTCCATAGTATGGAGTCCATACACACTTCCGTTGATCTCACAACTCACTAACACATGGGCCCGAATTGCAAAGGGGAGCATCTGCCAGACGATTGGTCGCTTGTGATAGAAACCCCACTCACTCTCTATATGCTATGAAAAGCAAGCTGGCTGTTGCCATTTGAATTTGACACAAAACAAAATTCAACAGTCATTAACAAACATACATATTTGAAACATAAATTTAGGGTAATTTGATTTAACGCTCTTAATACCCATGTGGTAATTATATAGTTGCTACTGAATACCTGGTGTTGCCTGGGTAATAAAAAAGTTTGCACAGGAAATTTGCTTTTAATCCAAGTATACAATATTTACCATTCTCACTTTTAAATTAAGGTGTTTGTTTATTTCTGTGTACTGTGTTTATTTCTGTGTTCTGCATTTATTTCTGTGTACTGTGTTTATTTCTGTGTACTGTGTTTGTTTCTGTGTAATGCGTTTATTTCTGTGTTCTGCATTTATTTCTGTGTGCTTTGTTTATTTCTGTGTACTGTGCTTGTTTCTGTGTCCTGCGTTTATTTCTGTGTTCTGCATTTATTCCTGTGTGCTGTGTTTATTTCTGTGTACTGTGTTTGTTTCTGTGTACAGCGTTTATTTCAGTGTTCTGCATTTATTTCTGTGTGCTGTGTTTATTTCTGTGTATTGTGTTTATTTCTGTGTACTGTGTTTTTTCTGTATGCTGTGTTTATTTTTGTGTACTGTGTTTATTTCTGTGTAATTCATAATGTTCTGGCTGCTATGTCTACTACAGCTGTATACTGATTTCAAGTCTATTTGGGCACATATACTTCTTCTGGTTTCAAGCATAATGCTAGCGGAAGCGTTAAATGTAAAGCTGTCAAATATTGGCAGGTGTAATGAGTAGGTGCACAATTTATTTCATATTATGGCTAGTTGGACAGCGTAGTGTATTGGAGAAATACTTGTCTGCAAGATCGGAGGTTCGCAGTTCAAATTCATTTTGAAGTGGAATTTTCATTCCTAAAACTATTGCTATAACTGAACCCGTGGACGGACAGATTAAAGAACACTGAAATTAAACACTGAAATTTATGTATTCGTATAGATTAAAATAAGAATATTATTACTAGCTAAACACAGCTTTGTTTTATGACCTTCTATAAATGAGACAACAGGTTAATATTAATGAGACTCTCTGTGAGATGAGGTGCCTCCAGTTGGTTGTGAAAAGGTTGACATATGGAGCAAGTAATTGATAAAATGAAAATATGGAAGTTGTCTCTTTTTCGTCTGCGGAACATTGACTTATTGTAAGTTCTTGTTATGGAAGGTAACAGATATAAATAACAAATTTTTTGCTAATGATTATAATAAGCTTTCAAGTATAAGCAATACAATATTTGTATAAAAAAAGAGCCCACATATATCTTTTCATAAAAACATACATAAATTTAGTAAGACCTAATAAATGACTGTAATTGAAGTCCAAAAATTGCCTAATAAGCGTTAAGTACAACCAATTTTTCTACAAACATGAAAAGATGACTCCCTCAGTATAATTGCATAAAATATAAACTGACTTTAAAACGATTCCATCAAATTGTTGCTTAGACACAACAGTCTAACTTGAAGCTTTACTGTTAACCAACCAAACTACTGACAAGCTAGCAAGTAGTTTTAAACTAGGATAAACTGGAAGATCTAGAACAATGACCCCTGTTTTCAGTGGTACATTTAGCATAGTTTTTGTGTGAAAAGCTAATAAAATTTCCTAATGAAATTACAGTTTACCAGGTTGTAATATTTCTGTCATTAGATGAAGTATAAACACTAAACATGTAATTATAGCATCCAAAAAGCAATAAGATGATAGCTCCTGAACTCCTTTGTGATGATTAAAAAGAGTATATATATATATATATATATATATATATATATATATATATATATATATATGGTGAGAACTACAATCATTATATATATATGGTGAGAACTACAATCATTATATATATATATGGTGAGAACTACAATCATTATATATATATATATATATATATGGTGAGAACTACAATCATTATATATATATATGGTGAGAACTACAATCATTATATATATATATATGGTGAGAACTACAATCATTATATATATATATATGGTGAGAACTACAATCATTATATATATATATATATATATATATATATATGGTGAGAACTACAATCATTATATATATATATGATGAGAACTACAATCATTATATATATATATGGTGAGAACTACAATCATTATATATATATATGGTGAGAACTACAATCATTATATATATATGGTGAAAACTACAATCATTATATATATATGGTGAGAACTACAGTCATTATATATATATATGGTGAGAACTACAATCATTATATATATATGGTGAGAACTACAATCATTATATATATATATATGGTGAGAACTACAATCATTATATATATATGGTGAGAACTACAATCATTATATATATATGGTGAGAACTACAATCATTATATATATATGGTGAGAACTACAATCATTATATATATATGGTGAGAACTACAATCATTATATATATATGGTGAGAACTACAATCATTATATATATATATAATGTTGTAGTTCTCACCTTATTAAAATCAAATAGTGTGCTTGCTATGAACTCACCTCTCAGTGAAAACTGTGACCTCTCTCCAGTGACCCTCATGTCCGCTACCCTTTTCAGAACAAACCCATAGGCTGTCTTGCAATTACTAGACTAAAGCTACTATATTATTTTTTCAACCACAACCCGCTGGATCCGACAAGAGGGAGCTAAAACCAACTCTTCATAGTCTGTTGAAACCAACTGAATGTGCTGAACCCAACTTTATCAGAAAGACATGATCAACCTAAGCAGGACCCACAGAAGGAAGCTAAAACAAACTCTCATGGTCTGCTGAAACCGTGGGAGACCTTGGAAGCAAAGCTAACAGAACGGAACTAAACTCTTTGTGAGAACAGTATAACTCATTGTTATGTTTGTCTTTACATTAGTGCACTATTGTGCTTTTACTCGCCTTAAAAGAAAAGCATGTTTCTTCACCGAATAAAGATTTTACTTAAATAATATTCTTGTGACTCTAGTTAGAATAAAACTTGAACTAAATCTGCCTCACAATATGGACAGCATTTATTAGCTATATTAGCTACCGTATACACGTATTAATAAATCCCACTTAGTTATTATCTGTCTGTTAGTTTGTGTGTCACCCACATTTTTTGGCCAATTTCATTAAGACTTCACCGTTCATACTCATATGTTCCGTGCCTTCCACCAGGTCACTAAAAATATTTGTTCTCAAACAGAGAGACTTGTTTCTGAGAACCAGCTTTTGTTTGGCCTTTTCGATTTCCTGCGTTACTACAATAACTAAATCCTGATAGTTGCAAATATAGTTGCGCTTATAAAAACAAATGAACACTTTTAAATAATAGCTATGACCTAACGTCACAAATTTAACACATTTGAAAAACTCATAATGAAAACTCTAATTGAAACACAAAATTAGAAAAACAGAGGAACTTTTTTTTAATTGCGTGTTCCTTGGTTCGGATTTTGCAAGGCTAATATAGACTTGTTAATCCGCTTTGTGAAATGTGATGCAAAAAACTTGCTGATAATGAAAAGATAAATACAGTATAACAATATTAAAGAATATATAGAATAAAAATATATACATGTATTATATATAATATATACTATTGATATATTATAATATGGATATAAGAATAAAATGTTAACAGATTTAAATTTGAACTGTGCCATGATATTTTTAACACTTAATATTCCTGGAATTTGTGTATGATCTGTTATATACCCTATTTGTAATTCTGACACAAGTTGTTTTCTCCTGAATGTTTGCATACTTGTCTTTCAGTTCAGTAGTTGTCTTGCCTCGCTTGGGCACCAATGTCTGTTCCTTTGCAATATGAGTGTTAGCCACTGTTGTATTACCAGCATATAGCCTCTCTCGGGCATCAATTTCAAATTCTGTATGCTATCTCGAATGTCATATCAATAATAGGTTGGCCTATCTCAGACTCGATATAAAGTACATTTATCAATAATAAGCCTCACTTGGGCATAAAGCGAATGAAAAAAAATCGTTCAAATAGTTCGTAGTATAATATATATCTATAACTCATCAAAATAAGCGATAGAAAGTGTCATCAGAAACGTATTAGTATAATCGTAGTACACAGCCAAATGTACTTTTCTCCTCGTGGTAAAATAGTAGTAAAGGGTTCTACAATTTCACCCATGTGGCCTCCCTGGCCTGATTTTGGCCTGTCTGATTTAATCACTTTCAGAGGCTACTTATATACAAGCTGTTTGAGGATAATAACTTTTACTTGGCTTCTTGTCAGCATTTTGCAAACTTTGTGCAATTGCCAACTAGGCATATCGCAACCGATCAGCTGGGGTGGAGCGTCTGAGTTCATCTTTCTAGGAAGCCCATGATGTTTGAAAGACGTAACCAATTTTTCGAAAGTGGAATTTTTTTAAAGTGTCTCTATTTCTGTTTAGCTTTAAAATTTTAGAAAAAATCTGGAGTATGTATTTTGCTTCATTCTTTCTGTTTTTCTGAATGTCATTTAAAAAATCTTTATTTTAGCTGTAAAAAATTATTAAAGTTAATTTTCCAAAGGTGCTACTTGCTGCTATAAGCCAACTCCTTGGAAATTCCATGATTACGTGGAATCCCATGGATACGTAGTTAAAAGGACTGTTCTTCAGGAGTTTGATACCAGTGTACAATGAAGTAAAAATTAACATAAACATCAAATGTACAGCTAACATAGAGTAAAAAGCATAAAATACATAGATTAGAATGTAAGCACAAGCCATGCAATTATTGTGTATGTAACATACTCAATCTTTTCGTTGTAGCTCGGGGATGTACGCATGGAGGCTCTCTTTTACTCTGTACTGGCTCTTTATTGGATTAGGTAGCTTTTCCGTTCTCCGTCTCTCCTTCCGATGTTTATGCAATATTTTGATGTGTTATGTTGAATCTGAATAAGTATATAAATAAATGTGTATATTATGGTGAGATACAGTGATCTGTGGTTTTCCCGTCCAGTTAGCATCTGATATCTTTGGGGTGGTCTGTGTGTTGTGTCTAAGATTAAAAGGTCATTAAATTTTCTTTCTGTGTGTATTGTTGTCATCATACGTCATAGTAGTTTCTAGTTCCCTTGGCAAAATAGGTACTCTTGTTTTCTTCTAGAGCTGACATCTGACAATATCAACCCTCAAGCTTGCTTTTTACAACTTTTATGCTTTCAGTTCCAACATTACTATATTAGTTAGACCACTCATTCGTCTTTTTCTTTTTTCACACTGCTTTTTAGATAGTTTACTTGCTGTTGTACCTTGTAGAAAACATATATTGTAAAATAGCCTATGATTATCGATTACCACAATTAAGATTGCTCATAATAATAAAGCATCATTGGAGAATGTTGAGTAAAAAAACAACTAACTTTGAAAACGTTCCAATAAACAAAGCTTGTATCAATGATATTTAAAGATTGAATAAAGGTTACCAATACATTGTACAATTATGTTGGATGCTCACCACAGGCAGCTTGGAAGGATGAGACCCATGAAAAAGTAGCCACCAACGAATCGCAGTTTTTATTTTGAGTAAATTTAAATTTTAAATTTAATGTTGTGCCTAGAGTAAAACTTAAAATTGCAACAATAGAGACGCGTGAAATGATTATAAGGTTTCTGCACAGGAGCAAGAAGAAGATAAAACATTTCTAGCAGCAATGATATACAGCCCCCCCCCCCCCCATGGGGGCTGTACAGCCCTTCCATGGGGCTGTATATCATTGGTAGCAGTATGCATAGAGTTATATCTCCCTAGAGTAATAACTACACGAGCGTTTCCAGTGCCAACAAGGAGCGTTTAGGCCACGCCTCTTTTTTGTGCTAGTCAGTCATAGTGATTGACTAGATCAATAACATCAGCCATGAGAAGGGTTAAACAAGGATCATGAATTTCCAGTTAAGATAGTAATTAATGCTCATATGAAAGAAATGATGATTATAGTTTATCACTCTAATACATGCTTATTATTTAATGCAATTCAATATCTACTAGGGATCGCTATGATATAACTCAATTTCTATTTAACTAATAGTCATACCTCTTGTATTATGTGTAGAGCACGACCCAGCGATGTCCTTTGTCCTTGCCGTGAATATAGTTTGGCGAATATATGTCTCTCTCTGTGGCGAGTGTCTGTGTGGCTTAGAGGAGCACTACTGCATATAGTTAATGTCCTTTTTTATAATAGTTGTAGTTTCATGTAGCCAAGTGTCTGTCTTTCTTGGAAGCTATCTTCTCCTAGCTCACCACTAGCTATCTCACTCTCCACTCCTTAACACTTCTCTCTATATAACTAAGGTAAGTGCTAATATTAGGTTAGTATACTATAGAATTACATGTTCCTGGTTGTCGTTAACAGTAAGTAAAGGTATAATGTTATCTGAGGTGTAGTCTGTTCAGTATCTCGGTATAGACTGCCCAAGGAAAATAAATGCACTTTCTATTATACTGTCTTGTCAAGTGTGAGTTGTCTGTCACTAGGCCAACAATATAATCATGGAGCGGCAACTCCGAATCTCAATAATAATGTAATAAGCAACCAGGCATTGCTGGGAACTGGGAATAGTAATGGCTAAATGAATATGAGTTATTTTACTCATATCAGCTAAACATATTATGGAAATGTTTATTTTCCCATATCCATTTCCATAAACAAATATTTCCATAATTTTAGGGAAATGGATATGGAAATTTGATTTTAGAAATTTGGAAATAATATGGAAATGGAAATAATATGGAAATGAATTATGGAAATGTTATGGAAATACTATGGAAATGAAGTAGGGAAATTTTATGGAAATACTATGGAAATGAATTATGGAAATGTTATGGAAATGAAATTAATATGGAAATGAATTAGGGAAATTTTATGGAAATGGAAATAATATGGAAGTGAATTATGGAAATGTTATGGAAATGAAAATAATATGGAAATGAAATATGGAAATTTTATAGAAATAGAAATAAAATGGAAATGAATTATGTAAATGTTATGGAAATAATATGGAAATGAATTATGGAAATGGAAATAATATGGAAACGAATTATGGAAATGTTATGGAAATGGAAATAATATGGAAATTAATTATGGAAATGGAAATTGTGACATACACGTAATCCCTGATACCTACATGACTTGCAAAGGCACTGAATAGATAGTGTTAAGTAAGTGAGTTGATGAAATCAGTTATTCATAGATAAGATAGATAGCCATACTGGGGTTGTATTACATTAATGTGATGGGAAGCTAATCGACTGCCATCAACTATGAGCTGTACTGACCGAATAATAAAGAAGTCTTTGGACAGAAAATTTATTTTCATATAACATTTACCATTCTAACTTTTTAACTTCATGTCATGAGAAAATATTTTTAAGCAGTTCAAATGAATTAAGAGAAAAAAGAAAACAACTGTAAAGGTTTTCAAACTTTTTCAAACAACTACAACTTTTAAATTTCATATCATGAAAGAAGTGTTTTGTTGAAATAAATTAGGAAAAAAAATAAAACTGTAAATGTGTTTAAATGTAAAATAATTAACAAATAATGGCTAAATATAATCTGTTTAGCTATGATTACAAGGAAAAATTATTTAATAAATAAGGTAAAAAAAAAGTCTATTATATTTTCATATAATTATAATTTAGTATAATTAAGTATAATTTATTGTTATTTAACATATAACAACATTTGCCACTTTAACTTTCAAACTACATATTATGAGAAGTGTTTTGTGTAATTGAAATAAATGAAGAGAAGAGAGATAATAAAAACAACTGTAAATGCTTTCAAGCTTTTTCAAACAACTACAACTTTTAAATTTCATATCATGAAAGAAGTTTTTTGTTAAAATGAATTAGAAAGAAAAATGAAACCGCAAATGTGTTTAAATGTAAATGTGAAATAATTAGCAAGTAATGGCTAAATATAATCTGTTTAGCTATGATTACAATAAAAGATTATTTAATACATAAAGTAATAAAAAAGTCTATTTTATTTTTAAATAATTATAATTTAGTATAACTAAGTATAATTTATTTTTATCTAACATATAACAACATTTGCCACTCTAACTTTCAAACTTTTTGCTTGCTTACATCAAGCAAAGATGTCCACTAACTAATGGACATCTTTGCTTCAAGCTAGTCTATGTATTTGATTGATATGTATTGAAATCTAATATCACATGCAAGGGCTGTTTGTGAACTGTGGTGTCAATGAATCACTCTATCACCATACAATGTCAATACTTTCAGTTGATGGCAGTCGATTAGCTTTCCATCACACCAATGTAATACAACCCCAGTATGACTATCTATCTTATTTATGAGTAACCAATGATATACAGCCCCCCATGTGTGGGGACTGTATATCCTTGGTGTAACTGATTGCATTAACTCACTTACTTAACACTATCTATTCAGTGCCTTTGCAAGGCATGTAGGTATTGAATTGCTTTAAATAATAAGCATACATATATTAGAATAATAAACTATAATCATCATTTTTTTAATATGAGCAATAATTACTATCTTAACTGTAGAAACTCATGATCCTTCTCATGGCTGACATTATTGTTCTGTCAATCACTACGATTGACTAGCACAAAAAAGGGGCGCGGCCTAAACGCTCCTTGTTGGCACCGAAAACGCTCGTGTTGTTCAAGGCACAGTTATCACTCTAGGGAAAGATAACTCTATGGCAGTATGTACAAAAGGCCTTTCCCATTCAACGATTAGAATTTTTGCGAATGGTAAGTAGTGTATGTTGCAGCATCTCTAGCTAATTTTTTGGTAAAAACTTATAATTCAGTACGTACTTTAATCCTCGCCGTTTGCGTTAAGGAAACCGATAAAGCGTAAAAGATTCTCTCGAGTTCAAAAGATTATGCAGTCTCGAACATCCGAAATTCTGAATTTTTCTCACATTTTCGCAGGTTTTATTTTTTCTTCGTTGGCAAGAAGCGTCGTGAGTTAGATCGGAATTTTCCATTTTCTTTAGAACATCACGCGGTATCAAGTATTGTACTATGAGCAGACTCGCTATTGCGATTCTGCATTTGCATTTGAAGTATTTTTGACGAAGGTGTCCCTATTACTTGCGCTTACTCGTATATAATATTTTAAAATACGGACATTTAAAGGTTATTATCGAGTTTTATATATATATTAGTTTAGTTAGAATTATTGTCCAAGTAGCATTTATTTTAGTCCAGGATACAAGAGAAACAATACGTCCGTTTTAGTAAGCCAAAACGAAGAATTCCGGATGTGAGTAATGAACAAGTATGTCATCTATACAGGAAATACCTCACTGAACATGTGTATGTCATCACTGTGGTAACAAGTAAATATATAAGTTTGTAAACTAAAAACTGTTACATCTCCTTTTCCATGGAAATATTAAAGCAAACACAAAATCATCGGTAAGTACAGTGGTATGAAATATGATGTGAACAAGTAACAATGTTACTGGTTTGGACTTCTAAGTTGGTTAGAACATCAGATAGTCAGCGTATCGGGAGGGGAGTTTTCTATTCCGGGGAGGCAGAACACGTCTAGGGGTTTGGTCAGGGACACTGCTATTAGAGGCTGGCTCAGATAATGGTAACGAACGTGGAGATTCTGGCGGGTTGTTGGGAATGGGTACAGTGTCATTTGAGGCTGATAGAGAACTATCTTGGGCTGTTTTTCTTGCCTGGGTACAAAGATTTTCAGCCTGTTCTGGGAAATGGTCAGCCAGGGTATAACTCTGATTCTGCGGCGCAGGAAGCTGTGATACCCTTATGTCTTTACGGTTACGTCTTACGGTACAACTACCTGTCGATAAATGGTAACTGTGATCCCCTGCTATGTCAATTATCCGTCCTGGTTTCCACTCACCTGACGCAGCTCTGAAATACACGGACTGTTCTGGTTCGAGGGGAGATTTCTCGCTACCTGCCCGTCTATCGTGATAATACTTATCAGAACTCTTCATACTACCCAACTTGTTTCTAACATGCTCCAAATCATAACTGTTGACTTTGTATCTCTCAGTAGATACTGGCATTGAATCTCTCAACAGCCTACCTTGAAGCAGCTCAGCCGGAGATGGTAGGCCATCACATACTGGTGTATTACGTATCGTTACCAGACCACCTAACCAATCTGTACCTTCATCTGCACACTTAGCCATCATTGATTTCACTGTACCAATAGTCCTCTCGGATTGACCATTACCTGATGGATGCAGAGGTGAACTTGTTTGATGAGATATTTTCAACTCAGTACAGAATCTCTTGAACTCATCACTAGAAAACTGAGGACCGTTGTCCGATACAATAACATCTGCCTGACTGAAATCAGCGAATATCTCTCTCAAGCACTTGATAACGACACCACTACTTGTACTCTTAGGCAAATGTTTCACTACAGGCCACTTTGACAAATAGTCAACTAACAGAAGATAATCACTTCCATTCAGATGAAACAAATCTACACCGATCATCTCAAATGGCGTGTTGGGAATAAGAAAAGGCATTAATGGCTCCTTCTTTTGACAGCCTTCCGACTTGAGGCACGCATGACAAGACTGACATTTGTCCTCTATGCGACGCCTGAGACCAGGCCAGAACACAGACTGCATAGCTTTCTGTAGAGTCTTCGTGACCCCTTGATGAGCCATATGCAACTGGTTCAACACATCATTCCTCAACTGTGTAGGAATGACCAATCTCTCACCATAGAACAACAATCCATCCAGTTCACAGAGATGATTACGCAGATTCCAGAAAGCCAGACCACGAGCACCACACGACTTTTTGTGAGTGGGCCAACCATTCCTTACATACTCTAGCACTACCTGCAACTCCTCATCCTGAGAAGTAGCGTTTTGATACTTGTCCAAAACTCCATCACTACGAATTACAACAGATCTGAGAGGATCTACACCCAGGTCATCATAGCTGTTCGCGCCCTCTGGACATGATCGACTTAATGTGTCTGCCAGGACCATATATTGACCAGGCTTGTACAACAGCTCTATAGGATAGCTCAGCAGTTTTATCCGCATGGCAGCTAATCTTGGAGATAATTAATTGATATCCTTAGACATAAGACCAATCAGAGGGAGATGGTCAGTCTCAACAACCACTCGTTTCTGACCAAGGCAGTAATATTTGAATATCTCACAAGCGAAGACCACTGCAAGCAACTCCTCAATCTGACTATACCTTGATTGACATTCTGTCAGGGACTTAGCAGCAAACTCGATGGGTTTACCATCTTCTAGTACTACAGAGCCAATACTGTGCGATGATGCGTCAGTACTCAGGGTCACCTCGCCTCCTGAGTAATATGCCAGAGGAGGGGCATGTATAATCAGGCTCCTGAGCTTTTCAAATGCCTGAATGTGGGCCTCCTCCCAGATGAACTGCACATTCTTCTTACACAGATCTCGGAGAGGCTTAGCATGCTCACCCAGATTTGGAATGAACTTAGCAAGATAGTTAACAAAGCCAAGATACCTCTGAACACCTTGCTTATCAACCGGAGCAACCATATCCTTGATAGCCTCGCCTTTTGAATGACTAGGTTTTACACCCTCAGCTGTTAACTCATGACCAAGATATGACACAGAGTCCTTACAAATCACAGTCTTATCAGGATTCAAAGTCAACCCAATCTCTCGACACATCTGTAGAAATTGTCTCAGAAACTTGTCATGCAGCTCTTTCGATAGAGCGTAGATGACAACATCATCTACATAGACCTTCACGAATGGCATATCGGCAAAACTGTCAACCATTCTCTGGTGAAATATCTCTGTGGCGTTACAGATACCCATACCAAGTCTTACAAATCTGAACTTCCCAAATGGAGTGACAAAACTCAATAGCTTAGAGGACTGCTCATCAAGCGGAATCTGATAGAACGAAGATTTGACATCTGTAGTGGTGAAATATTTCGAGCCAGACATACTTGAAAATATCTCAGTGGTGGTCGGTATTGCACATTGAGCTCTTACCAGTTGTGTATTCAAGTACTGCGGATCTAACACTAGCCGTAACTCATCATTAGGTTTATTCACCAGTACCAGTGGTGATAGCCACTCTGTTGGTGATATATCCTTTACTATCACACCCTCACCTACTAGTTTATCTAGCTCTCGTTTTAGTTGTTGTTTGAGTCGGTGGGGTACAACACAAGGAGGTGCAGCCCTTGGTTTAGCATCATGTTTGAGTACTAAAGTAACTGGTTCACCCACCTTTCCTAGACCAGTGAAAACATCAGAGAACTCGCCACCTAGCACTTCATTCACTTGGTCAACAACTTTAACATTAGACAACAATCCTAGATCTTTGATAGCCGGCATGTCCAATAATGTTTGATTATCATCATCGGTGACATAAAATTTGACCAGTGCGGTTTTACCATCTTGTAGCTGCACATCTAGTTTTACTCTACCAACTACAGTGATCTCTTTGTTACCGTACCCAGTTAGCTTAGTATTGGTTCTAGTAACTTTCTTACCTCCTAGTTTAGTGAAGAGGAAAATGGCCATAGTACTAACTTGGGCACCAGTATCGACCTTTGTTCTCACTTCATGATCTAGAGTGTTTACTGTCAGTAGCCACTTGTTCTCATGAAGGACACCATTAGTTCTGACATCAGCCATATCCAGTGTGTGCACGTTGAACGTCATGTCATCATCTGAGCTAACGTCACCATCACCCGCTTGTAGAAATGACACTCTCTGAGTTGTAGCATTACTCTTCTTCAGACCAGTACACTTTTTTTTGAAATGCCCTCGTAAGTGACAACTGTTACATGTCTTATTATAAGCAGGGCATCTACCTTTGACATGATCATAGCCACAGAATGAACAATCTGTGATCATGTGATTAGCTGCTGCATTATTCTGGCTTTGCGGTGTATAGTTTCTAGGCTTATATGGATACGAGCCTACTGGTTGTACTGAACGAACACCATCTAGTTCAGCCTTTTGGTTCCTTGTGATTACTTTCTTAGTACGCATTTGCTGCTTTATCTGCTCAAGTGTTATGTCTGCACGTAACTGTAGCTCACGACTCAACTCCTTATCCTTTATACCTGCCAAAAGTCGAGTGCGTAACATATCCTGTCGGTGTCTATCATCCCAATTGCTACATTCCACAGCCAGTTCATGCACGTTCCTTATGAATTCCTCATTACTCTCATCAGGAAGTTGAACTCGGGAACCCAGCAGCACTGCGTAATGCAAGTGGTTATCACGAGGAGTGAAGTAAGTATCCAAAGCTTCCACAGTTCTATCAAACACCGTACCATCTGCGTCCTCAGCTGCGTCCTCAGCTGGATTAGCCACACGGGGAGGGCGCACAGTCAGCTGACCATATATACTCTCCGCCTCCTCGCCCATACAGTACAGCAGCATGTCTACCTGATGCTGAGCATTCCTTTCATTCAGTCCAGAAGCACTGTGATATCTCAAAAATCTCCTCTTCCATTCCGGCCAGCTCTGCGGTGCAGAAAAATCCATCTCTTTCGGAGCAGACACCTTGAAGTCACCCATAATGTTGTTGAATAAGACACCAAACCAGACTAACACCAAAAGTCAGTCACAATTCAGCACAAACACGCTGAAAAACAGCGGGCCTATTCAAACTCCAACAATCTCACTTCAAGTAGTATTCAGTCCAGCTATACATCCAACAAAGCAATGTTCGTCGCCTACGACGCCATATCGAGTTTTATATATATTAGTTTAGTTAGAATTATTGTCCAAGTAGCATTTATTTTAGTCCAGGATACAAGAGAAACAATACGTCCGTTTTAGTAAGCCAAAACGAAGAATGCCGGATGTGAGTAATGAACAAGTATGTCATCTATACAGGAAATACCTCACTGAGCATGTGTATGTCATCACCGTGGTAACAAGTAAATATATAAGTTTGTAAACTAAAAACTGTTGCAGTTATTACAAACACCATTCTAATTCACTGTAATATAGTTGAAGTATTTACTAATGAGTTTAAAAAATGGGGTGGCGTGCTGTTTCAGGCCCAGCTGCCTTTGTTGTAGTTGCATGCTTGACTAATACCGTATATGAATTTAATTAGTAGATAATGTGGAATTTCTTCAAACATTAATCTTTAATCAATATGACTATGCAAGTGAACTACGTATCTCCATCTCTTGTCCACTGTTTGGTCGGATATTAGGTATGTTTGACTATAAAACTTCATGAATCTCTCATTATCTCAGCAATGATATACTCCCCCCAGGATAGCCGACGGTTCTTATATGGGCGGGATTTAATGATGGAGCTCTGTTGGGATGAACCCGAACACGGCACCCGAACAAACAAATATGCTGAATAAAGCTCCTTGTAAATTTACAAATATTATGAACTATAGTGGTTATTTTTACTGATCTGTTAAATTCATTTTGTTGTCAAATAAATATAGTATCCCAATAATGTCACTGTTATGATCAGCCAGTTGCCATTCACAAGCATTCGTGATATTAATAGTCACGATCGTAAAATAGCCCAAATTCGTTTTATATTTAGATTTTGAGTATAAAAACTACACTGCACAGCTTTGCTTGCTGTCCCATCTTATTGACCAGGTAAAACAATGTGACAACGATGAAAGACTTTGTCATTTTATATTAGGGGTGGCAAAATATTAATCAAAACTAGGAAAAAAAGGCTGTTGTTTGGGTAATATAATATATTACCCAAATAACGGTTTTATATTTAGATTTTGAGTATGAAAACTACACTGCACAGCTTTGCCTGCTGTCCCATCTTATTGACCAGGTAAAACAATGTGACAACGATGAAAGACTTTGTCATTTTATATTAGGGGTGGCAAAGTATTAATCAAAAACTAGGAAAAAAGGCTGTTGTTTGGGTAATTTTGGGTAAATTATATTCAACTTTAAACATATATCTTCACCAATTTCAAAATTAGTAAAAGTAGGTAATTTGAAATGTTTTGTTTTGCATGGATCCATTATTTTAGTTAGGTATTACCCCTACATTGTAGAAATTCAAGGTTTGCTATTGTGAACCGCGGGGTCTACCGACTGAATGAGCTAATGAAACGATAACGGCGAGTCGTGTTTTCCAAAATCTACCAAGGCATCGCGACTGCCCCGCGATAATTGTGTTAGCTCCAAAACCCAGGCTAGCACAATCCTAACAGAGCTCCATCATTAAACCCCACCCATATGATAGCCATCGCCTATCCTTGGGGGGCTGTATATCATTGATCTCAGGCTCTTACGCAGGATTTTAACAGTACGATAAAAATTTCGCAGCAACAGTAGATTAGTCCATGGTATACTGAGCAACCAATTAAAATGCATCATTACATGAAAGAAGCGCCAAATGAGATTGACAAGCTTAGCACCATAAAGATTAATGCAATTGAAATGCTTTGAAACATGCAGTTGGAAATAGATGGAATCAAAAGGTGGAAACTGACCTAATTGTTGCGTCTTGTACCAATTACTAGAGATTACAAAACAGAGATTAGAGATGGTCACACTTCTACCCATCATAATTCCACTGAGCTTCTTCCAGCTGAGCCAGAGGAAGACACAAAAGCTGCATCATTTTAGTTGCAGATGTAATGACAGCCTAAACATTGCCAAATGAATCCAACTTGGAACACTGAGATGGTTTAAAACTCTTGCAAAATCAGTGATCCTCCAACGGTAAGAATGAGCAGAACAAGTAAAAATTTCAGTGGGCTCGTTACACTTTTAGGAGGTATCTGGCATCATGCAATTTTCCTATCTTCAGGAATGCACCTCGGTGGAACATAATAGGTTATCATTGACCAAAATGTAAAGACAAAGTTTAGCGTAGCTACCATATCCAAAGCAAGGAGGCAGCCTTGCTGAGTAATATGTGAAAGGATCGACCATGACATTCGCTATATAGGGGAAAAGACAGGACAGCCAGCAAACCCATATGATATTTAAGTAAGAAACTATTATATATAGGCTTAGGAATAAAGAAAGAATATTGTTTTCGTATATTTCCATCATGTAACTCATGTTAATTTTGTGTATGTATGTGTCATTTTATATAAAGTGTTATAGGACTTACCGTAAAGGATGAAAATATTCGTTGGTTATAAAATTTCGCGATTTCGCGAACAGGCAACTCTGCGAATTATAAAATTCCGTGAATAATTAGTTCTATTTTTAATCACAAAAGAGAATAACTACTGCATCAAATTAAAAACTAGCTGCTAGGCTAGTTTTTAATATAAATACTAGACGTAGTTCTGTTCCAAAACATTTTTAAAATCATTGCCTGGGCTTTGAGCTAACACCATTGCCAATGCATCACATTTCTTTACAAAATTATTTAAGGCTGTCACAAGATATGCAAAATGGCGTCATCGCAAAAAATAGCCGCTAGGCAAAAGTACTAAACAAAGCCGAGCTCCAAAACTTCTTTAAAATCATCGCCGGGCTTCGAGTTTTATTGCCATTGCATCGAACTTCTTTACAAAATTATTCAAGGTTTTTACAAGTTATTCGCCACGGCTTCATCATCGCAAAAAATCTCCTAGTCTTTTTACATTGAAATCAACCCCATCAATCTCTAATACCGAAGTTGAGGACGATCATGATTCTGATCTGGACATTATGGTATGTATTTGATTTGCAGTGCAGATACGTGTTTCCATAATTAACTGCATTAATTAATTCTTTTGTTTAAAAACTGATCGCTTTCATTAAATACTTCAGCTATTGTTTTTGTACTTCCTTAACACTTATTAATATTTTTTCTTTTTTGTGTTTACTGCAGATTGAGAATGAAACAACCTACTCCGATTACGAAAACTAGAGACAAGCAGTAATATTCATCAAGGCAGGAATATTGGCAGAGAAGCAACCAGTCAACCCCTTCATCGACAACAATTCTTTGATATCGCTGCAGCAAACTTGATTAAATTATATATTTTATTTCATGTATAGATATATTATAATTTATTACAAACTTGAGGGTACAAGTAAAATATTTCAAATACAAATAAAATTTTACAAACGATGAATGGAGTGAATATAAACAGTTTAGTTTATATGGCAGTTGTCTAGAGCAATAAAATTAAACAATACTCTTGATAAGTGAATACTAGCGTGTAATGGTGCTCTCTGACTAGTTATTTTGGTAATAGCAGCTCTATATCGCTGTCACTGTCTTGGGTAGATGTTAAAGGCGATTCTTTCGCTACTACATGGCTGGTAAGGAAGTTATCATCAGAACTCTCCTCGAGGCTTACTATTGCAAAGTTCTGCCGGTTGGCCAAACATTTGTGCTCGTAAAGGCGCTTTTGTTCTTTTTTTAAAACAGATATATTCTCCTCGTAAGTAGCTGCAGTCACTTCTACCTCAATTTCCAGGCTTCCCTGAATGATTCGTGATTTTCTAAGAATGACATATACCACCCTTGCATTATTGTGCTTGCGTGTATGATGAAAAATCTCTCTCACACTAAAACAAATAACGAAGCGGTAAGGATGGAAAAAATAAATATTGCGTTTTACCGAAGAACCAAAGTAAAATTCAACTAATTTAGTAAATGGTTTTGAAAAAAAAACTCATTACTTACCACAAATTGTTGGTTCATCAAAGGCCTCCAAATCTATGAATATTCGTAAAAACCTCTGAGCGCAGCAAAAAATTTATAGCTTAGCTGTCCCGCCTTAGAACGATCCACCCGTAGTTGTAAGCTAAATAGAAAACGAAACACGCAATGAGTGCATGCGTAGGGTTAACTCTATTGGTAGAGGTAATAGAGTTAACTCTTCATAGAGAGTAGCAGTTTTCAGCCGCGAATAAATTAATCTGCGAATATGCATAAAATGGTAATTTTCGCGAAATATAACTCCGCGAATAAATTCATCCTGTAGGGTATGTTATTTTTATGAGCCTAGAATAGCTACTTTTGTGTAAATATTGGTTTGGAAATAAGTAGCTTATGCTAGTGGCCTATGTTGGACCATTTTGTTTCAAATATCTAAAAACCAATCATAAGCTTATTTCAATGCTAAGATGACCTTTTACCACTTACAAATGCTGAGACATTGTCTAATGCACAGCAATCCCGACAGTCTGTCAATAACATTAGTTTAAGGTCCCACCAGGTCCCTTGCAGTAGGGTAACTCTTTGCGGCGTCGCAGCAAGGCACTGCCTTATAAAGTATCTGAAACCCTCGCACTTCTTTGGTTAACATCCAGCAAACAAATTCTGTCACTAGTTAAGGGCAAGTAATGGGTAGGTAATGCTAGAATTGATACTGATAGGAAGTGACATATTCCAATACATTTTGTTTTTTATTATTTTTTAGGTTTCTGTATTTACATGTTGTATAAAACACACGCTATGTGTGTTCATATTTTATTTATCGCTGCATTGTATATATCTTACATATTTGAATTGATCTTGTGACTAAGTTAGGACCTTCAGACTCCTAACACAGCTTGAGTAATATATGAAATTCAGACTCCTAACAGACTCCATCAGACTCCTAAGCTTGAGTAATATATGATAATTGACTCCGGTAGCAACAAAGAGACAAGGGAAAATGGCTACACCTTGTCAAATGAGTGTTAAATAATAAGTAGTCAGGTGTACACACACTTATGTACAAATACACTACACCCAAAGAAGTGTTAACTAGACATTACCAAATATCCTTTCTACCACCAAATGTATTATTGTCTAAACATTTGAACATACAACAGGCTACCCGATCCATCCATATAAGATAAAAGAACTCAACTATTCTCTGTTTTGATCATCTGATGTCCACAGAAGAGTGAGAACTAAATCAAAGAGTATTAACAACTAACTGCGTAAGAGTACACCTTTCAGTTGCTATTTTTACCTGTTGCCACTATTTTTATTTTTGTACTACAATTTTTCTAATTGTGTATGTGAGTGTTAGACTTGTCGAGTAGAAGAATATTTTCACTAAAACTGATATATTTATCATAGCATTTCCACTCAGTGTCAGGACTAAGCTTAGATAAGAAGTTCGCAACACAGCAGGGATCGCTAAACATATTATGGAAACGTTTACTTTTCCATATCCATTTCCATAAACATAAATATTTCCATAATTTTATGGAAATGGATATGGAAATTTTATTTTAGAAATATGGAAATGTTATGGAAATAGAAATAATATGGAAATAAATTATGGAAATGTTATGGAAATGGAAAAAAATATGGAAATAAATTATGGAAATGGAAATAATATGGAAATGAATTATGGAAATATTATGGAAATGGAAATAATATAGAATTGAATTATGGAAATTGTAACATACACGTAATCCAAGATATAAACAGAGGGGAGTTATATTGTATAGACTAGGCTACATGAGTAGACAATGGTAATACACAAACAGCTAACATCAGTGGTATTACAGAAACTATTAAAGGGGTCTGGAAGAAACTAACTCAAATTGTCTCTTGCTCGGCTACATGTATAGACAATGGTAACACACAAACCCAGCTAACATCCGTGGTATTACAGAAACTATTAAAGTGGTCTGGAAGAAATTAACTCAAATTGTCTCTGGACTTGGCTACATGTACGGACAATGGTAACACACAAACCCAGCTAACATCAGTGGTATTACAGAAACTATTAAGGGAGTCTGAAAGAAACTCTCAAAACATCTCAAATCGTCTCTGGCTTAGTTATAGGCAATGGTAGCATACAGTTTTGATGTTGCCTGGACCCTAAATAAAGTATATTAGCAAGCAAATATCATATTCATATTATGTATAAATTAATCACATATTCGGGAAGAGTTGACGATTGCACACACACACACACACACACACACACGCTCATTTGACACGCAAGCGCGCACACATACGTACACACCAGGGATCGCTAAACATATTATGGAAATGTTTACTTTTCCATTTCCATAAACATAAATATTTCCATAATTTTTATGGAAATGGATATGGAAATTTCATTTTAGAAATATGGAAATGAAAAAAATATGGAAATGAATTATGGAAATGTTATGGAAATGGAAAAAAATATAGAAATGAATTATGGAAATGTTATGGAAATGGAAATAATATGGAAAGGGATTATGGAAATATTATAGAAATGGAAATAATATGGAAATAAATTATGGAAATGTTATGGAAATGGAAATAATATGGAAATGAATTATGGAAATGTTATGGAAATGGAAAAAAACTATGGAAATGAATTATGGAAATGTTATGGAAATGGAAATAATATGGAAATAAATTATGGAAATGTTATGGAAATGGAAATAATATGGAAATAAATTATGGAAATGTTATGGAAATGGAAATCATATGGAAATGAATTATGGAAATGTTATGGAAATGGAAATAATATGGAAATAGATTATGGAAATGTTATGGAAATGGAAATAATATGAAAATGAATTATGGAAATGTTATGGAAATGGAAATTGTGACAAACACGTAATCCCTGCAACACAGCCATCCCCGACAAGCTCATACAGTCTAATGGAGTAATCAATGCTTTTCTTAGCCATTGAAAACAATGTGACAGGAATAAACCCGTTGCTAGTGTTTGTGTGGATGTGCAGTAATTGTGTAATGGAACTATTTTAGTCACACACATAAAAGCATACACGAGCAAAATCATACTATAACATTACATAGATGTAAATGTGCACTTTTGCGAGTTACATATACAGTAATACTTCAACTTACGGGTGCCCCGATGGACGAGAAACTTGAGATATAAGCCAGCTTTTAAGCAAGTTTTAGCATACACTAACATACGAGCCATGTTTGAGATACGAGCACGTGAGTCAGTTGCCAAGTATGTCGGAGGTCGTTTATGAGAACAGCATCACTCTGTATTTTCCAACTGCTCAGGTTATACTTTTGTACCGTGTTTTTTGTGCGTGATTTTCAGTGCAGAATTATGTGAATTAAAAGTACTGTGCGTAGAGCGGAAGTTTGCCAGTAAAATGAAAGATAATGCCAAGAAAAAGCGAATGATAACAATTGATATTAAACAAAAAATTATTGAAAAATATGCGAAATGTGTATGCGTAATTGAGCTAGCTCAGCAATGTGACAAAAATACATCCACGATTATCAAACAGAAGGATTATATTCAGGGCATTTAGTTTGCTAAAGGACTAGCCATAGTTTCTAAACGGCGCAGCGATCTTCACGATCGCTGATGGAGAGACTGCTCAGGCTTGGGATAAAAGACAAACAATTGGCCGGCGACAGTGTAACTGAAACGATGCTATGTGAAAAGGCCGGTGCTATCTATCAAGACTATAAAAAATAGACATTCAGACAAATTGGCTAGTGGTCGTGCATTAACCCTTTGTGACGACCCCTGTGTTGAAAAGACGATGAAGGCAAACGTCCTTAGATAGGTTTCTCTTAAAATGGCCGGCTGGTCGGAAGAGCGAAGCAAAGGAAAAATTAATTAACAAGGGAGAAACTTAGAACTATGAACGCCGAAGAAATTTTAATTACGTTAAGTTAAAAATGAAAGTTTGCTTTTAGGTTTGCTTCTAAGTTTGTCTTTTAAGACTTTAATAAAATCCAAATTTATCAAAATCAACTGTTGTAATGAAGAATAACTTATCTCTCCCACCCTGGCAAATGCTAGCGTTAGCTGCTATTGTATGTATTTAATTTTACATTTTAATTAATCACATTTCCTTGCGTTATTTTTTATTTGTTGCTTTTTGAAAGCATGTGGTAAGTTAGGACAATAACCAACATGTTGTTTCTGTTACAATATCTTGTTTTGAGTGTTTTATTTGAATTTTTTTAGAGTATGGAAACCAATAAATATATATTTAATTGTTCTATATATAAATAAATTGCACCAACATGCGAGTAAATTGACTTACGAGCTCAATCTCAGAACGCATTAATCTTGTAAGTCGAAGTATGACTGTATTTATAACAGAGCTTACTCTCAGCGATGAAGGCTTCTTTTGTAACATTGTGCCTAAGAACACAACTACCTCTTACAGTAAAAATAATTTGTTTGTTCTATAGATACTTCATATAATAAAGACAATCAAGAAACTCTTTCGTAACCTAAATCTGCTCAAAAGTTAAGAATATGGTTAGCTGCTAGTCTATATTTCTTAAGATGGATCATAACTTTCTGATGTGTGCCGCTACAATTTCAAAAAGTGCTACTTGCTCATAAAGTCCTGCAATACAACAGGTTTTAGACCAATGCATTGCATTACATAGTGAACAAAGTCAAATTAGAATGTGCCAGTAACCACTCATGGTGATAGCCTTTTATATGATGTCGTTGAAAATCAGTCCTCTATCACTTTCTCAATTCTTTTTATATTTGGAAGGGCTGGCAATTTCTAAAGTTACTAAAGTGGTTACCTTACATACTTTTAACAGTTAGTGGTCTTTTTCTGTCAGCTTTAGCCCGAATATTGGTTGCATGATTTTATCTGTGTTGTGTGTTCTGACACTTGCAGCTATAACAATGATATGCAACTTCATCATGAATGTCAGGTTTTAAATGCAAACTTGTAATATCGGAATGGTTCCTATTGTTACAGCCTCTCATATTCCCTGGAACTGACATCGTAAATTGTGATAGAAATAGTTGCAGACAGATGGAAAGTCCAATGAGCTGATCTGATTCTTATAAAATATATCATGTAATTGATGGTGTTGTTTGTATTTTATTTTGAAAATGCAATTCTTCTGTACTCACAAGTACTTACGAAAAGCTTTAGTGATAAAATTAAACAACCATAGATTTCTATAAAGCGATGCTATGCCCTGAAGATATATTCATTATTTAGCCATAAGATATTTTTAGTTTTATTCATCATCATCATAGCAGTCTGTCGGTATGTCAATGGCTGTTTTCATTTTGGTCTAATCCAGCCTGCTCTATTTTTTGCAAAATTCACCATTTATTAGGGTACATATACATTGTCCTACTATTTGTGACGGGGGTGAGGATGTCTCTAGGTGATGATGAGAATGTCTCTAGGTGATGGTGAGGATGTCTTTAGGTGATGGTGAGGATGTCTCCAGGTGATTGTTGAGGATGTCTTTAGGTGATGGTGAGGATGTCTCCAGGTGATTGTTGAGGATGTCTCTAGGTGATGGAATTTCTGCTTTTCAAGTACCTCAGTCTTAAGGATCCTAGCAAATATTTTTGCATATGCATACAGCACAAATTTGACTTTATGTGCTGACAAATTTGTTAATCGTAAGTAAAGGTTTTACTGTTAGACAGCTCTTTCACTGGCACTCTTATAATAAGAAATTGATAGAACTTGTAGCTATTGTTGCTACAATTGAGCTTTGCTTACAGCATGATACAGACCAGCAGATATTTCTCAATAACTACAGCCATCTTTCCTCTTCTATTTCCAGTCGAACTCCACCCTTACATTAGTCAATAATGCCAAATTGTAAAGGCAGTGCTGAAGCTGCGCACTTTCTTAAACTTTCGGATGGAGCATCCAATTTGGATTTGAAAAACAATCCTGGTTAGTAGTATACATCTCATGAACTCCTTAGTAGTTATAATTAATCATTCAAAAAATTCAAATGCCATGTGATCTGAAAGAACATGCTTGGCATTCTTTACAATAGCCTTTGGATAAATTTTAACGCCTTTTCTACTTCCCATCTGACAATCACAACAAAATTGTTTCCCTTTAAATAATGTGCATGTTTTTATTAATATGACACTAAAAAGGACCGTGATTCAAGGAGACTCAGCTTCTTGGTAGGGGAGGTGACAGAAGGATATCCAGTCCAACATTGATTTTTGTTCAGTAAGTTCTCGATTGTAAAGCACTCTTCAACTGTGGATTCCGACTACATCTTGTGGTCATACCTTTACGCAGTAGATACATGCGTAATATACAGTCATTGCCTGCAATCGCCTTGCCTTGTTACGGGCAACACTCAAGGTCATGCCAAAAGGCAGATTTCAGCCCCAGCCGCTAACTATTAAACAGTTACATAGCATGAACCTCGTGAATTATATATTATTAAGCAAACCATGTAATTGAAATAAATATGTTTGTCTGTAACCATTAAGTATGGAGTGCCCGTATATCTAAGCTTGTTTTCTATCATTATATTGTACTACCATATTTGTACTGTTTCTTTTAATTCTACTTTGCTTTTGTGATTGCTGCAAAACTGTATCATAATCTAAATAGCAACTGTGGTGCTCAGTGTAAGCAAGCAAATTACAAGCAAGAACCTTTTTAGTTTGAACATACTCATGGATATTTGAAATACTAAGTTTTTATTCTGAAATAGTGTAGCGCTATCATGGGCTGACAAGCAGATCATGTTTCCATAAAGTGCTACAGTAGAATGATGTTTGTGCGATGCTTTATGTCGAGAGCTATGCTCAAGCAGAAATGCGAAGGTCGCTGAGACCATTTTCATCACACAATGATAGCACATCACTCGGGTGTTTTGCTTCCAAACAGTGACACTGAATCACGACAGAATGAGAGTGACACGGCTGTTTCCATAATGGCGTTGCAGCGCCATATAAAGATGTGTCGCTACTATCACTGTATGGAAACTTAGTAAAAGTTGCTTGTGTTGCTCATAAGAAACAGAAATCTTTCTGAGATATGAAATTTCTGATTCTGATAGGGTATGCAGCGCTGGAGGTTTCAGTTACCGGTAATACTCGGTTTGATATGCCAGGATGTGGAGAGTGGGATTGTGAAGAGTTAGAAACTCGATTGCTTGAAGGTGCATTGCAAAATCTACAATATTTCCCTCAGCTGATTAAAGAAGTGCAACTCCAAAATCAAGGTACCCATTTTACTGGCAAATATGGAAATCATGACAAATATGGACAACTATTTTATTGTTAAAGAGCAAATTGACCATAGTCTGAATGGATAATAGCAAGCAAAAGAACACGCTGTCCAACATTGCATATACCTCCAGCAATTGGCGAAGTGTTCAACCAGAGATGGACGAGCTGGCAGAGTACCTCATTAAAATTTCTTTAAATAATATTAGTTTATATAAGCTTGCATTGTGTATAGTTGATAAATGTGTAGAATACTCTGGGCTGTACAGATAAAAATTATTTCACTTTTCAGTTGCTCAACATCATCATAATTAACTAGAAATTCCACTGTCATACAGCCCTTGACTAAGTGATATTGGAAAAAAGAAAGGGTACTGATGGTTGAGAAATGCAATATTAGCAGTCAAATGACACAGCAGTGCAATAGGATAACTACAATGGTAGCTGTAATGTACTGGGTGTGGGTGTTATTATATACAACAAACAGTAATAATGAAAGAAAAGATTATATGTTTATATCTCTCCCCCTGCAATAGGATAAATGCAATATTGGCCAATATTAGAAGTAAAATGCACTGATATTATTAGAATAACCAATATTATTAATATAGTAATAATATAAAACCAATGCACAATTTTGTTTACATTTCAAAACGTCATAGCTAACAATATCAAGAGGTGATATTTATATAGATTTTTAGAAACTCTATTTATAAAAGTGTTTGGTAATGACAAACGGCAATAATGAAAGGAGAAGATTATATGTTTATATCTCTTCCCCTGCAATAGGAGAAATGCAATATTAGAAGTAAATTGCACTGATATTATTAGAATAACCAATATTATTAATATAGTAATACAGTAATAATAGAAAACCAATGAACAATTTTGTTTACATTTAAAAACTTCATAGCTAACAATATCAAAAAGTATAAAAAAGAATATCCAAACTTAGTAAAAGTAATACAGTAATAATAGAAAACCAATGCGCAATTTTGTTTACATTTCAAATTGTCATAGCTAACAATATCAAGAAGTATCAAGAAGAATATCCAAACTTATAATTAAATATCGTAATCTCATAAAAATCATTAGAAAAAAATATCATCGTCATTTCCTTTACTTACACTGCGTTTGACATCAGTTAGAATACCAAAGTACTCAAATGTGTCTGAAATGTCAGTTAATTTGAAATCGGCAAAAATGAAACAATTTCAGTACTCCTACGTTAATCACGGAAACCTTCGGCAATTCGACAATGCTATAGACTGGTGAAAAGTGCACGTTATTTTTTCGTAAAATGCGCACGATTTAATCGTTCTATTCTTTGTCGCTAGGCATTTCAATTTCCGGTCTTAACTTATATAAAAGTGAGGCTCGGCAAGTTTTAATAACGATTTTCGTCCAAATATATCTGTCTATTTGTGTATAATCCGATCAGATGGGTAAGTTTAAGATAATAACGATGGTGTACAAAGACTTGGTAACATATTTAAATAGGTGTGTATGTGTTTTGTATCGTTATTATACTTTAACGAGTCTACAAAACGATGGTTAAATTTGTTGATGAAATTTTGATACAAGGGTTTGTCTCATTGTTGATGAATAATTTTCGGGAGTTGTGTGCACATGTGTATTTATCATAAATCTCCCAACCAATCGCTTCGCTCTGTTTGGTCGTGGGAAAAACTTATCAGCGCTGCAAGAGCTCAACAACATGAACAATTTTCTTCCTTGACAGCCATGAGCTGTAGAACATTCTGGAAGTGCTGCAGTTGATGTAGGCAATCATTGAGATGACTATATATTTATATATAGTCATCTCAATGATATATATTTATATATTTACCAGAGAAAGAAAGGAAAGAACTGTTGGAAGAGGAACGAAGGTATATGGCTAAGGCAAATGCTGAGAAGAAAAGATTACAACTGGAAGATGGTGAGTTAGTTTTCGCTAAAGAAAATGCTTGTTCATTTCTTTTTCCTTTAATGTCAGTATTAAACTTAGGACCTGGCTAAAGAATTAAAGTTGCATATGTAGTTATACATGCATAATAAATTAAAATTTATAGTTAATATTATTATTAAACACTAAAATGCACAATAAACTTTCATTTTCGCTTACGCTTCACTAATTTTTGTTTCACTCACGCAATATCAAGCTGTATTAAAAATCAACCTATATTTGAAAAAACAAGATTAATATAGTACAAATTAATAAAAGTATATGTTTGCGCTGTTACTTTAACCTCAGCAACACACGAATGGAAGTACGGTCCATCCTTGGTTTTTGAATCTCTGACCTTTTGACTTTTAATAAGTCTGTTGTAATTCAATTACAAAATTTTTTTGTAATTGAAAAATTATTTTGCAATTCGAACAACTTGCTTTTCAAACAGTCTTCTGGAATAGAAAACCAAGGATGGACAGTAAAAGCTAGATCAGGGTTCGGCAACCTTTTCCACTCAAGAATCCATTTAGACACGTTTTCCGCAGGCAAGAACGCGGTAGGAGCCATAAACCCCCTTTGATATGTAAAAACATAAATACTACATGGAACGTTTTTGTTTAGCTTTTAATGCTTTTATAAAATGTTTACGCAATAAAACGGAAAGGTGTGGCATATACAGCAGAGGCTCTTATAGCGTAAATAATCTGTTCCAGAAACGTTTATGTTATAGGGGATTTATGTTATGTTCAGTAAAATACATGTAAATTGCCTAATTCGTTCCAAGATTTTTCCAAACTCACCCCATAGCCATGAAAAAAGGAAAAACTTTACTTAAAGGTTGACTTGCAACAAAATTCACATTACAGTTATTTAGTATGAAAAGATTCACCATGTCTTACTCTGCTGTGTTGTAGGTGCAAAATATGTGGAAATGTGATTACAAGTTCTTAAAAGTTCAAAACGAACAGTTAATCACCGCCATCACAAAACTGCCGTAAATTGGAATCAGTTTATTTCTCTGATGTAGTCAATCCATTTGGTTATTGTTTTGACACTTAATGTTCTCACGTCAATTGAAAGGCCAATAAAAGGCTCAAAAGCTTCTCGTAGCACTAGTTTATGACAAACACTTTGGATTCCACCGAAAAGCCTGTATCAAATATAGATACTCGCTAATTTACAGTTTTGTTTCGGCTTGGTCTAATCATCTAGTCGTAATCTGATCATGTGACTCAAACTTCTTGCCAAACAGCGCGAATAATTTCTGCAGCATTTTTTGATTATCACAGGTGACCAACAGGCTCGTCATGTTTATCAGAGGATGATATGCACTCCTTCGAGCTAAGGTTAAAAAATTAAACAAATTTTTCCGGTAGGTTTTGAAATATCAGTGCTCAAAGTAACAGCATTACAATGATGGTGAAATAGATACGTAAGAACAATAGACATGGTTTTATTGAATGCATGAAGTATACTGTATTTGTGAAAATACTTCGACGAATGAGGTTGCATGAAAGTGTAAACAGAAGCCATCTCGTTCAACTACATCACATTTGAGCCGTTTTGGAAAGAGATTCTAATCTACGGCAGTATTGTAATGGCGGCGATTAACTGTTCGTTTTTGAGCTTTTAAGAGCTTGTAATTCCATTTCCACATATTTGGCACCTGCAACACAGCAGAGTAGGACATGGTGAATCTTTTGATACCAAATAACTGTAATGTGAATTTCGTTGCAAGTCAACCTTTAATTCTTTTAAATTGTGGACTGTACTATAAATGCAGAATTATTGGTTTACATCAACAACTTTTCTTCTTTTTATGATCAATCACACTGGTTTTATAGACCATGATTTATATAGACCATGGTAAATTTACAATAAGTTAATAGGGACTGCACATTTTCGGTGTTTATTTACAACGATTTGCTTACGTTTCTAAACAGCAAAGTCTATTCTGCAAAGTAAAGCTAATAACAAATATTTGTACGTCTTTAATAAGGCAAAACAACAAAATAGTTTTACTATAAAAAGCAGTTCTACCTGTTCGTCGCCTATCACTATCCAGGGTTCAAGGTTAGAATAAAGATAATTTTCGACGATACTTCAACTTGTGACATTATGATTGGTAGACTGACGCTGTAACACCTGCACTACTCGATCGCCTTTTTATTTATGAACAGTTGCGCAGCTATCCCTTTTCTCGACACATTTAATGATCTATTACAACGAACTAGAATGTCGCGAAAGTTATCTATAATAGATATAACGCTAAACGCATGGCGCTTTTTCTTCCATGAGTGCGGCAAAATAAACCAACATTCAAATTGATTTTGAAAACATGCTCGGCTTTACGTTATATGGAATTTTTTACGTAGTAGGAAGCAAGAACTTCACATAAATTTTTTACATTATCTGGAATTTATGTTATAGAAAGTATACGTTTTAGGTGTGTTTACGGTATAATGATTTAACTGCTGAGAAAACTAAATTAAACTTGCAAAAACCAATAAAATAATTGTTGCGGTTTTATTGGCGCATAAATTGATATAAAGTGTACGTTAATTGTGTTCGTTAATCGTGTACGTAAATTGATATAAGTGATAATACTACCTGTATTAGTGTTGTTGATTGTCAGTAGTGTGTTGTTGACGATTTTGCGGACCTGAGTGGCTGACATGCCTTGCTAGATCTCTAATTGTTTAACCCAGTTCATTGACATAATATCAGCAGGTATCTCGTAGCGATCGATATCTTGTAGCGATCAGCCTGATCCTCCACCCGAATCCGGTAGTACGTTTTTCTGTACTTTTATGTTAAAGTTAAAGCCACATGATGATCATGTAATAAAATACTGATAATGATTATAATATAACATAAATATTGACGCATGACAAGCGACAATGTTTGATTTATCACCGTAAGAACAATTATTTAAATTATATTACAAAATTTTGTGATAAAACTTGTATATTTTTATGAATTACTTTGCATATGGTAAAAAAGGAAAAAATCCAAAGTCAGAGGGAGTCACAGCGAAGGGATGAAAGAGCATACGGCTCCGGAGCCGCGAGTTGCCGACTCCTGGGTGAGATGATGCAAAGGTTCAGAGGAGGAAATGGTGGTATATAAACACAATTCAACTTATTTTAATTTGAACTTGGTGAAACTTAATAAAAAATGTTAACTTATGTACTTTTGTAACTTTTCCTATATTTTCGCATGTTTTTTTGATTTTTACTTGCCTCTTCCCTGTAACTTCCATTCACTAACCTGCTCTCTTTAGTAGAAGTGAAACGAGGCATCTCAAATATCGACCTGTCTCGGATCGATCTCGTCTCGACCTAACTATTGCCAAACTCGAGACAGGAAATAGAACTAGAGAGCCTGTGAATGGCTGTTAAAACATGGCTTCTCGCGGTAACAACGACTCCATATATTGTAATGGATTGCGGGCAACTGCCTTTAAACTTATACCCGGTCCGTTACAACCTTTTGTTATTGATCATGTTGGCCACCGAGTCTAATCATGTAGTCTGGACAACGGCCCTGTTAATATATTGTAGTCATGTTCTGTGTCCTTAAAACAGATATCGGGACGTATCTAATTACCCTCCGGATAATCCGATTTAATAAATAAGACTGTTGCGTGTAAAATATCTGTATTTTATCGTATCGTGTCTAAACACCAACTGCCCTTCATAAAATTCGAGCCTCTTTTATATACAACCAATTCCGAGTAAAACTTGCCCGGACACGGAGAAACGAACTAAAGGCCGCGTCAACCATAGTCCCCGTGTTCTGGGTAACAATGAGATTATCGTTAGTTCAATATAAGAATATAAACAGTATATCATATAATTTCATGAGTACAATTTAAATATAGTTCACATACTACTGTTAATACACAAACAAAACTTAACATAAATGAAACAATAAGAATGAAATTTTATCGTGTGTTCATTTAGTTGCAGTACTTCTTTGTAGATTGGCGGCTATCAGTTTCATTACACATTTCATTACAATATAAAGTAAGACCTATTCAATAGATGGTAAAAATATACATGTACAAAGCAATATGTTTATCCCACGACCAAACGAGCGGAGCGAAGTGTGGGAGTTTTTATGATAAATGCATGTGCACACAACTTACGAAAATTATTCATCAACAATGAGATGAACCCTTGTCTAGAAATTTCATCAACAAGTTTAAGCATTGTTTTGTAAAGTCGTTAAAGTATAATAGCGATACAAAACACATTTAAACCTATTTAAATATGTTACCAAGTTTTTGTAAACTGTCGGTATTATCTTAAAACTTACCCATCTGATCGGATTATACACAAATAGACAGATTAATTTGGACAAAAATTGCCACAGAATGCTTGAAAAGCTGGTTTAATAAAAGTTAAGACTGGAAATTGAAACAGCGGTCGACAGAGAATATAACGATCAAGTCGTGCGCTTTTTGCGAAAAAATAACGTGCACATTTCACCAGTCTATGGCATTGTTTACTTGTAATCGAATTTATTCGAAGGTTTCTGTAATAAACGTAAACCGTTTGAGGCGTTGACCGATTTATAGGTATGAAATTGTGGTACACAGTTTATCAGCTTATGTTTTTGTCTAATCACCCAAGGCTTCATTATTTAAAACGTTAGCCGAAATTCTTTACAACTTATGTACAAGCTAGGGCTGAACTACAACGCCCCTTTATGACAAGAACCTTTTTTTATTTTGCTCCAGTTTGCAGAAAACTTTCAGACGCTTGAATGCTCATACTTGCTTTCTGTTAAAGATCGCTGCAAAATTGTGCATTGGTTTTCTATTATTACTGTATTACTATTACTAAGTTTGGATATTCTTTTTGATACTTCTTGATATTGTTAGTTGTGTATAGTACCCAGTAGCTTGCCATTTTACTTCTACTTTTGCATTTCTGAGTTATAATAAACATATTTCCTTATCGTTGTTGGTAAAATACATGCATTACCGTAGGTTAGGCCTACAGCTTAAATTAATATTTTTTTTATCGTTGTAAAACAGGTTGAGATAGTAGTCGATTAGGTGTGATTGTTTGTGTGATTAGGTGTGATTTATTATTGTATTAAACCAAGCTTTCTAAGCTATTTCTAGAACATTTCTATTTCAAACAAGTCTCATTTACACTATACTTTGTCAATTCCTGCTGAGAACTACTTTTTCAACAACCAACAGTACCCTATCTTTTTTCCATTATCACTTTGGTCATGGGCTGAATGACAGTGGAATTTCTAGTAATAATTATTATCGTTCAAGCTCAAAATTCTTAGAAATATATAACTTCGCTATTTTAGAGCTGTTTGTATCACTTTTGTTTACAAAACATACATTGTACATGCATATCACTATTAAAATGTTGTATTTAAGTCGTTTACACCAGGAGAAAATTTAATTTAAAAAAAGGATTATCAATTTTATATATCAAGTACGCTAGTCCTTGTGTAGTGAAATCATCACCAAATGCTCGCTATTTTACTGTCTCGTGTTTCGAGTCTCGAATCTTTACAAGACAGTGTCTCGAGTCTCGCCTCAAACTTAAAAAACCTGTCTCGTTCCACCTCTACTCTTTGGTAAAACTTTGAAGGCTTTGCGCTAGAAATTACTTTGGTTTTAAGAGTCAAAGATTCACTCAAATTTTACCCCCGATATTGAAAAATCTATTTGCTACAGGGATATGTTTCTCAAGGCTTGAATGTAATTGTACATGAAGATACAGTGCATCCTCAGGATACGATTACTCTAATATACGATTTTTTCACCTTACGAAATGGAACATGATAATTTGTTCACTTCACCATATGAATCTTATTTCACCACACAAATGCAACAAAATTTTCGGCCGAGTTCAAGTTTGGCAATCGGTGGGCTTATAGCGTACATCAAAATAATAAAGACGCCAAAAAGTTGTTTGTCGAAAATATTTTCGCAACGCCTGAACGAGACAAGATGGCCGATTTCTCTCGGTTCAGCAATACTCGCAATACAATTATGTCGGGTTTAGTAAAGCGCGTGATGAATTGCGTGGCGCTGTATGATGGCTAAAATCATGCCAAATCATCATAAAATTGCTCACAATGGCTTACCAGATGCAATTTAAGTAATATCTAAACAAACCAGTGATTTTCTTTCCAAGTTTAAATTATTTTCAAGCTAATACAGCAGCAGTTTTTTTTCAAGCGTGTGTGAATTTTAACAATTCTGACAATTTTAGCTAGTTTTAATAGATTTTGGACCAATTTTACCCTCACATTTTTTCTAGTTTGACAAAAATCTCAACAAACTAGAAAAATGCATAAGGGTCAAAATTGGTCCAAAATGTATTAAAACTAGCTAAAAACACTTTAAAATCTATTCGAAATTGTCAAGAGTCATATTCACACATGCTTAAAAAAACGTCGACTTGTAATAACTTGAAATAAATTTAAACTTATAAAGAAAATCACTGGTTTGTTGAGATATTGCTTAAAATGCATCTGGTAAGCCATTATGAGCATTTTATGACGATCTGCCGTAATATCGTAATATTTTCTCTTTGACATTAGTAGCAACGCTGGAGTAGTGATCCCTCCTTACAGAAGGTCAGTGGTCAGACAACTTCTCTTAAACTGCTAACAAATTTTCACTTCATTACAAAAACACTGTCGTTAGGGTTTTCTGGTCGAATTAAAATGAAATAATTCGGTTGAAAAATGTTTTAAACAGGTTTGCTAAAAGTTATAGGGAAAGTGAAGACAGAGACTGATCATCGATAAAACTTTAGTAATATAAAAGTTGAAGTTCAGTAAAATAGCTAAAAATACATACTAAAACTTAGCCTCAAATGTATGTTTAGTAAGCTAAACTTATTTCAAGTGTATTCAAAGTTTATGCTATACGTTCATCTGTCTTGAAGGTAGAAACTTTCTACGGTACGTAGGACTACTCATAGCATTTTGTAACGTTACATTTTAATGCAGATTATAACCAATAAATTCACTAAATATAATAAAGTTACTGTAGGTAACTATAATTACTAATGTTAACCTACTATTTTGTTGATAAGTTTTAAAATTATATAAAATTAAAACATATCTAACATAAAATTTTGCCGATTTTTACCAGGAGATGTTTGCATTATATAATTAGTATGGTTTCTATACCCCTACAGACATCGCATAGTGAATAATTTTTTATTTCATTATGCGATGCCAACCATAGAACGGATCAAAATGTTATCCTGAGGGTGAACTGTAGCCAAGATGTAAAGCTAAGAAGGAATTGCCTTATCAAGACAAAAGAAAGCTGATTTCTAATGTATTGTTTAGCCACTTTTTAGCTGAAATTGAAATGCATGGTTAAAGTTCTTGTTGATGCCTAAAATGCAGAACGGAGGAGGGAACTGAAAAGAAAGAAGGAGATTACTCTTGCTCACGCCGTAGTTTTACTAAAGGATGATGGTATTGAACAGTTGCGAAAGTCAGTGGAGAAGGTACATGAAGGTACTAACAGCTTTTGTCTTTAGCGCGCTCCACAAGATGTACGCACTAGCTGATTGGTGTAATTATATAATTATTTGCCGTGTTGAGTAACCGATTACCAATAAGGAATAAGACAGTCTGTGATATTCTACTCATACTTTTTATTATATATTTTTATACTCTCGAGTCTCAACATTAAAAGTTAGTCCATTCCAATATTTCCTCATGCTAATACTGTATGTATAGCGGTATGTATGTATATAGAACGTGTATACTGTATGTATAGTGGAGCAAACATTTGCACTAGAGTACAGTAGGCGCTCCTGCAACGTAAACAATCCGTTCCAAGAAAGTTTACATTAGAGAGAATTTATGTTATACAAACAGTAAAATTACTTGTAAATTGCTCTACTCCAAGATTTTCCCGAACTTTCCTTTAGTCGTTAGAAAATAGAAAACGACTAGACTTACCTTTTTAATTTAATGACTATATGGTAACTGTAGTATTCTTGGTTTAAATCGATAATTTGTCGTTCTTATAACTTCCACTCAATTCATGGTTCATGATAGCTGTAATTTTTCAATGGGTCAAGGAGAACACACTCCTTCAATGTCAATTAACCTCGACTGTGTTTTTAATTTGGACAGCAAGGTCTATTTTTCAAAAAGGCAAACAATAAAAATGTTTTATATGTCTAAAATAATGTAAAACAAGAATATAACTTACTATAAGAGCGGTCTGTCTGTCTATTGTCTGTCTGTCCATTCGTCTACCCATTGGAAAGGTTCAAGGTTATGATGAAAGATAGCTTTTGATGATACTCCAACTCGTGACATTCAAATCGGTAGCATGCTACCAACGACACCGAATAATAGCGCAGCTACTTAGCTTATTATCTGTCCTTTATCGACACATCTGACGATTTCTCCCAGCGAAATCTATCCCCGTGGTACTAGGATATATAATAAAGATAATCCTATACGTTGTTTTTTCTCTCTCTCTTAAAAGCGACAAGAAGAAAAGCGATATTTTTAAGGCTAACCACAAATGCGCTTATTCGAATCAAAGATGAGAACTTGCACTTTACGTTGTATGAAATTATTTAGGTTGTACAGAGCAAAAACTCATAAAACATAAATTCTTTATGCTATGTGGAATTTATGTTATAGGAGGTATACGTTATTGGAGCATCTACTGTACAATTTAGTTTGTTTCATTTGTTTTACGACCCCAAAACTTAACAATGAACATATACTAATATATCTACTAGTACATATATCTAATACTTAACATATATAGTATTAGATATAAACAAATATCAGCGTTTTATAAAACTATATGCGTTTGATCTTGTACTATCATATCCAACCTTTTCGTGCTCTCATTTTAAGCTGTTTAATCTACCATCACTTTCACATTCTTCCTCTAAATGACATTTAGACAGCTTCATTAATACTTTAGAGAACTGATTCAGAGTTGTTTGCTAGTGACTTTCTTTTTACCTTTACAAAAACTTTGCTTTTCCCAGTTTTATCACTCCTACTACTCAGTACTCACTTCCTACTAATCAGTACTCACTCTGTTCTTCGTAGGATCAGAGTAAACAGATTTCAGAGTAAACAAACAAAGATATGAAGCATTATTTAATATTTTTTGAACACCTTACAACCAAACTATATTAACAATTGTGTGGCCTATACTATATGCACTGATTTACTAAAGTGCATCGTCTCGAGAACTTTTAAACATGATATGTTGGAAATTACTCCGTGTCGAGTTGAATATTTGGTCAAATTGACATCATGTGTTGCATTTTATATGTTTATGTGATCGTAAGTCTACATTTGACTATCATTCAAATGAACGTGATGTTTAATATCTAAAACTCTATGAATTTGTCTGTGCGATAATTGCTATAGTCTCTCTATAGGTCAATCTATAGGTCAAACTATAGGTCAAACTATAGGTCAAACTCTGAAACTGATAGTCAGTTGGTGAAGATCATCTTAACCCCAGTCTATTCTTATATGCGCAGAGCGGGCAGAACAGAACCTCTTGAATGACAAATTGGAGACACAAATACATTTTTACCAGAAACACTTAGAAAAACTGGAAGGTATGCAAAGAAAGGTTGAAGCTTTTCTGGAAACTAAGAGTGTTAAACGACTGTCCAACCAGTCAAAGACAGTTTGTGAACAATTGATTGGTATTCCGACAAAGAGCGTATGCAACGTTAAAAATCAGGGTAAGTGTTTGTGGTCAGTGGCCAGGCTGCTTCTTACTCTCCTTATTGTGCATTTAAACGAGAACGATTTGTCGGAGGTGCTTCGGCACCTGTAAAATCTGTTTGACATAAAGCGCAAATTGGTTGTAAAAACTGTTGAAGTTCCTTTATAATAGATGTGCGTTTTATTGATATAGAAGTTAGCAAGCAACTGACTAAGAATATAGGTCAGGCAGCGTTGTCATTCACAAGGGCAAAAAACAGAGAATGTAGGAAAGGTCAAAGGGTAACTATATCCAGAGTATAGCATAATGCACTAATGAGCATAAAATGAGATGCTAGCGACACAATGCAAAAAACCATGAGCTATAGGCTGAATAATTTCAACACTCCCACATAGATCATGCATTTTTTGCGACACAGAAGTAAATGACTACCAAATGTACATAGGCCTACATATAGACATAATAAACACGGTAATAGACGAGCACATTAGACTGAAATACCTAACTGGGCTCGGAGATAAATGAATCTGTCCTTGGCTAAAGGCTTGGTAAATATGTCTGCTAACATATTCGCAGTCGGGCAATACGTTGTAGCAATGGATTTGTCGGCTATCGCTTCGCGAGTGTAATGAAATTTTATGTCCATGTGTTTGGTACGCTTATTGTTTTTGGCAAAATTGGCGATGGATATTGCTGACTGATTGTCAACTTGAATAATTGTGGGTGCAGAAGTTGTTTGTGTAACATCTCTGTGCAGATGGCGTAACCACACAGCTTCTTTAGTAGCATTAAATAATGCTATGTACTCGGACTCAGCTGTTGACAGTGCCACTGTGCTTTGTTGTTTGCTCATCCAGCTAATACTCCCACCATTGTTCATGAATACATACCCAGATGTAGAGCGACGATTATCATAGTCATCACCCCAGCTTGCATCTGAGAAGCCTTCAATTTCACCTTTTGACTTGTGGTAAGTCATTCCATAATCAGCAGTGTTTTTCAAATATCGGAGTACACGTTTGGCGGCTGTCAAATGCGTTTCTGTAGGGCATGAGTTGAATTTTGATAACACTCCCACAGAATGTGCTATATCTGGTCGAGTAGCTATAGAGGCGTACAAAAGACTCCCTACAATAGATTGGTAACTGACAGGATCTACAGGTTTGCTTCCATCATCCCTTTGCAGTCGAACATCAGTGGCCGCTGGTGTTGCAACAGGTTTAGCATGTTCCATACCATATTTCCTAAGGATCTGTTCAACATAACTTTTTTGACACAACTTTAGAGTGCTGCCTTGATGCAGAACATTAATACCTAAACAGTAGTGAAGCTCTCCCAAGTCTTTCATCTGAAATCTGTTAGCAAGTGCGGTCTTGACTTTCTTCACATCACTCTCCAGGTTAGCAATGATGACAAGGTCATCTACATAAACTGCAATAATTGTCTTCTGCTCATTATTGTTGCGAATGTATACACACTGATCTGCATTTGATTGAGTAAAGTTCAGAGATTTGAGAAATGTATCTAGCACTATGTTCCAGCACCGCGGGGACTGTTTTAGACCATAGATGGATTTGTTGAGTCGGCATACCAAGTTTTCCTCTCCTGGTTTCACAAAACCTTCCGGTTGTGCCATGTACAGTTCTTCATTAAGGTTACCGTTTAGGAATGCAGTAACTACATCCATTTGATGTATCACCATCTCGTTAGCAATGGCATAGGACAAGAGCGTTCTCAAAGAGGAATATTTTACGACTGGTGCATAGGTTTCTTCATAGTCAATACCTGGCATCTGTGCATAGCCTTTTGCTACTAGCCGGCCCTTGAATCGCTCGACCTCACCACTGGCAGTGTATTTTGCTTTGAACACCCACTTGCATCCAATGGCTTTGCGATTCTTGGGCAACTCCACTAATGACCATGTTTCATTTTCCATCAGTGCCTGGTACTCAGATCTAGCTGCATCTAGCCAATGGCTCGATTGAGGATTGTTTATTGCATCCGCGTAACTTGATGGTTCGATTATCTCTCCAGCTAAACATGCAGAGTGATGTATAATACTGCTTGCGTACTCATCAATTCCGTAGCGTTGAGGAGGTTGGTGATGCCGTTCTGAACGTCGGAGTTGATGTGTCACTCTATCCAAGGAGCTATCGAGCGTAGGCGGCGTTGGTGTCACATTTATATCTATACTCTGAGCTGGCTTAGGAGTTGTCTGCTCATCTAGGAGGTCAAACCTTTTTTCGTGAAATTGAACATCTCTTCGGGTGACAACCTTCATGGTACGAGGGTCATAGAGTCTGTAGCCTTTAGACCTTGTGCTATATCCAACGAATACCATACTCTCTGCCTTATCATCCAATTTTTGGCGAAGTTGATCAGGTATATGAGCATAGCAGACACATCCAAACACTTTTAGGTGACTAATTGCAGGTTTCCTGCCATACCACATCTCGTGCGGAGTTGTCTTCATGGCTAGGCTACTCGTAGGTAGACGATTCCTGACATATACGGCGGTTGCGATTGCTTCTGCCCAAAAACGTTTAGGTAGACCAGACTGATTTAGCATAGCCCGACCTGACTCGCAAATGGTACGATTGTACCGTTCTGCCACTCCATTTTGCTCAGGAGAATATCGAATGGTCAGTTCGTGATGTATACCCTGTAACACTAGATATTGTTCAAAGTCACTATTGACATATTCACCACCACCGTCACTACGTAGTGTGCCAATCCTGAGCCCAGTTTGGTTGGTCACTAATGATTCAAATTCTCTAAACCTGTCAAAGACATCAGATTTTTCTCTGAGAAAATACACATGTACAAAGCGGGTATAGTCATCAATGAAGGATACAAAATATCGGCTGCCACCTATTGATACGTTTTGCATTGGACCACAAACATCTGAGTGTACTAACTCTAGAGGCCTAGTACTTCTTACAGGTACAGATTTAAAAGGCTTGCGAGACATTTTACCCATGATGCAAGGTTCACAAATATTTGCATGCACATTAGATAGATCAGCACCTAAGACTAGGTTGTTACGGTAAGCATGTTGGATAGTTTGCATACCAGCATGAGAAAGGCGTTGATGCCATAGGTCAGTTTGCGCAACGGAAGCATTGTGATTCGGTGCTTCAGTGTCTAGGTAGTACAGTTTATCAACCAAAGTCCCCATAGCCTTGACTTTGCCATGTTTGTTCTTTAGCCAACAGCGCGTATGACCAAATTGTACCATGGTATCTCTCTCTGCAGCAGACCTCACAGAAAACAGATTAGCTTTCAGGTCAGGTACATGTAGAACATCATGTATGGTGCATAAATTGGTTACCTTTCGACTGGTTTTGACAAGAACTTCTACATTTCCTGCCCCAATAGCGTCAACTATATGACCGTCTCCAAGAGCAACTTTCTCTGGTGTACTGTACATGGTGTAGCTCTTGAATTTCACCCTATCAGGAGTCATGTGTCGAGTAGCTCCTGAATCTATTAGCCAACGATTAGGCTTGGCCGTATCAGACTGTTCACAGCTACCAGCATTCATCATGAAGGCAAAATCGTCATCCTTCACCGCAGCTTGTTTGGCCTTATGTTCCTGAGTTCTGTGACCGATCGATTTTTGGGTTAGCCTTGAGCAATTACGTCTAATGTGCCCAAGTTGTCCACATTCGTAACAAGTGAGACTCAATTTTCTGCCATATCTACCTGCTGTCAGGGCGACATCAGGAGTAGTCTGTCTTCTAGCATCAAGATCATTCGTAGTGGTAGGCAGATTTTTCTCTCGACGTTGCTCTTCGTTCAAGAGTGCTTGCTGTACACTAGTTAGCGATAAGTCGTCTACGCGAGCTTCTAAGGCTGTTACTAAGGTTGAGTAGCTTTCAGGTAAGCTTCCTAGCAGTGTAACCACTTGATCCTCCTCAGATATCGGAGCTTTGATTGCGCCAAGCTTATCTGTTAGCTCCTTCATGTACTTTATATGTTGCTCGATTAGTGTTCCTTCTTTCATAACAGTTCTAAAATATCTTTTCTTGAGATAGAGTTTATTTGCTAGGGTGTCCCTTTCAAAGTGAGCTTGTAATTTCTCCCATGCAAGCTTAGGTGTTGTGCATTCTGTGATCAGATATAGAAGTTCATCACTGACTGCTAGTACTATTGTTGACATAGCCTGGTTGAACTTCTTCGTGTATCCATCCTTGACACCTTGCTCCGCTGTGCTATCAGGTTCTTTTATGCTGCCGTCAACGTATCCATACAAGTCTTTAGCGATGAGTAGATGTTTCAGTCTAAATTTCCACGTTGTGTAATTGTTACTGTTTAGCCTCTCAACTGTCCACCTTTCCTCAGCCATTCTGGATTCAGAATATCGATATCAGAGTACAGTGTGTGCAGTGTCTGGGCCCATAACCTGTTGAAGTTCCTTTATAATAGATGTGCGTTTTATTGATATAGAAGTTAGCAAGCAACTGACTAAGAATATAGGTCAGGCAGCGTTGTCATTCACAAGGGCAAAAAACAGAGAATGTAGGAAAGGTCAAAGGGTAACTATATCCAGAGTATAGCATAATGCACTAATGAGCATAAAATGAGATGCTAGCGACACAATGCAAAAAACCATGAGCTATAGGCTGAATAATTTCAACAAAAACTGCTTTGTCTCAGTCACCGATATAAGATCGGTGAAATGCTGCATACCTAAATCGTCGACGAAACGCTTTTAGTTGGCTAAACAAATTATTAGCGAGCGCGACTTTAGCAGATTCCGCAATCGGTATAGTCCAAGACACGTATTACGACACACAATAAAAGTACCAGTGCAATTCAACATAGTACATACGATGCAACTGCTTAGATTGCGCTATTGTTGTTTTTTTTATCGTTCGGACACTATGGCTACGAATCGTTTCTTTTTTAACAATAACAATTTCTTTCTAGCAGCAACAGTTCCGTTTCTTTTTAGCAGCAAAAGTTTCCATCTTTAGCGCAATCAAGTCAGTTGCATCATATTTACTAAGGCGAATTGTGTTAGTATTTTTCTTGCGTGTCGCGTTATGTGCCTCAGACTACATAAATTGCAAAAGCTGCTTGAATCGTGCTCGCTAATAATTTGTTTAGCCAATTGAAAGCGTTTTGTCAGAGATTTCATTGCATGCCCAGCTCTGACAATTCTGTAAATTTCGGCTGAATAATTTTGTTCTGTTCATTCATTTCGTGGTTTTGGTCAGAGCCAACGAAAAAATCGGCACGTATAACCATACCTTAGGCCTAGTTCAGACCAATATTTTTGAATAATCAATCAAGCGTCTTGCACAAACGGTTGGGTCCTCAATTATTTGCAATACAGCAATTTGCAAAGTGCATGACTTCGCGAGAATTGCACTTTGGCCAGTTTCAAGAAATCACGTGACATCATTACTAGGATCTACTGCCATACAAATCCATTAAAGGTTGACATGCAAAAAATCTAAACTTACAGTTATTTGGTATCGAAAGGTTTACCGTGTCTTACACTGCTGTGTTGTAGGTACAAAATATGTGGAAATGTGATTACAAGCTCTTAAAAGCTCAAAACGAACAGTTAATCGCAGTCATCTTGAAAACGCCGTAGGTTGAAATCTTTCTCAAAACGACTCAAATGTGACGATGTGCTTTTGTTTACACTTTCATGCAACCTCATTCGTTGAAATATTTTCACAAATATACTTCAATAAAATCATGTCTATTGTCCTTACGCATCTATTTCATTATTATTGTAATGCTGTCACTTCGAGCACTGATATCTCAAAACCAAGCCTAAAAATCTGTTTAAGTTTTTAACCTTAGCTCGAGGGGGTGCATATTATCCTTTGATAAACATGAGGAGCCTGCCAGTCACCTGTGATGGTCGAAAAACGCTGCAGAAGTTGTTCGCGCTATTTAACGGAAAATGGAGTTCACATGATCAGATTATGATTAGATGATTGGACCAAGCTGAAACGAAGCTGTACAGTAGCGAGCATCTATATTTGATATGGGCTTTCCGGTAGAACTCGAAATGTTTGTCATAAACTAGGGCTACGAAAAGCATTATATTGAGCCTTTTATTGGCCTTTCATTTTACGTGATAACATCACGTGTCAAAACAATAACCACGTCGAATTGAGTACGTCATCAAAATAAAGAGATTCCAACCTACGGCCGTCTTTATTAATTGTTCATCTTTGAGCTTTTAAGAGCTTATAATCATATTCCACATATTTTGAACCTACAACACAGCAGAGCAAGACATGGTGAACCTTTTGATACCAAATACCGTAAAACCTCTAATTGAATGCCATGGCGCTGTATTTTTCAACCTCTCTATAATAGTGGTCAATTGGATGCGGCGTTCAAATGGAGGCTGGCAGTCTATTTTTCAAAGGCTCGTCAGAATTTTCAGAAGATAAATTTAGCCCTAATACAGGCAAAGCGAATGTCGCTTATATTTTGCTCTCTTTTTTTGGTGGAGCGATATTAAAAATTTTGAACGCAATAAAACTGCTAACTTACCTCTAGTTTACACTAAAATGTGCATCAAGAAACCGAGAAATATCTCTACCAGTTGATATCTCTTGCTTGCAATTGACCTGCGATGATATTATAGCCGATGTTCTTCTTTACAATTTGTTGGCATTTCCATTTTTTATTTCATTCTAAATTGAAAAAAAATTTTAAATTTTGTATCTATATTTAACATTGCTGAATAAAGACTCGTTGCACTCACTGATGTTTGCTACATTTTACAGCCAAAACTAACTTTTTATGCGCAATAGAAGTGGAGTTATGAGTATCGATCCAGTGTAAGCCGCCTAAGGATAGCTGCAAGAATGCTATTAAATGGGATGCTATAAATCTGCATATTTGTAAGTCTATATATAAGTCCGCACAATAATAATCTATCAAATGACACAAATGTATATTCATGAACAAGTGACATAAACGAATCATACTTATATTACCATGCAGAAACAAAAATTAACGTTTTTATAACCAAAATATTTCCATCGTTTGCTCGCTTTGATAGCTACATTCTGATTGTTGCTTTCGATGGAATAAACATCTTCTAATTGTCCAATACCTTCCACAATATCTTCTGGCCTGAACTTTTCTTCTGCTCTTCTAAACTAGTTGATATTAGCATCCAAACAATGTTTGGCAGAGCAGAACTTTTACGCGCTGCATTTAGCACAATAAAAGTAAGCTCAGCAAACGTAACCCTCGGTCCAAAACTTGCGAACCGTTTTTATACGCATCTCCTTCGAAGTATTAGGACAACGTTAAACAAGGAACTACTATTAGCTTGAGACAGTTAGTAGTTATTTTTATGGCGTTGCTTTTAAAGTTCCATCTACCATCGTAAGTTTAGCTGCTTTTATATATGTACATGTACTTCGAAGTATCAGGACCGCGTTAAACAAGGAACCGCTATTAGCCTGAGACAGTAATTATTTCTATAGCGTTGCTTTGAAAGTTCAACTACCATCGTAAATTCATGCCATTTTTCACTTATTTAGGCTACTTGAAAGTAGAAAGACCGCGTTAAATAGAGAACTACTACTAGCCTGAGATCGTTATTGATTATTGGTATGGTGTTTCCTACAAAGTTGTAACAAAAAAATGAAAAGCTTTGGAATTGGACAACGGGGGAATTAATTGTTATTGATATAAACGATTATTAATACGATTTTGTGGACACATCTACTGGTCAGTTGATATTATGGGCTTGTAAAGATCAAGTAATGTCAGTGGTGGTCAAATGGAGATAGCGTTCAAATAGAGGTGGCGTTCAATTAGAGGTTTTACGGTAATTGTAATGTAAGTTTTCTTGCAAATCAACCTTTAAATATGCCGCTTTGCAACAGACAAAAAGACGAATTGCTGCGTATTGTTATAAAAAAATTAAATAAATCCTCAATCGTTGAACTTGAAAGAAATATGCGACCAGGCATTGTTTTTTGTTTTTGTATTGTTGAATGCCTGTGCCATATAAAACTTAATATTTCCATAATTCTTCCATACATAGTATGTCATCACTAGTGGCTAAATCTTCCATGTTCATAGGAGATATAATAACTAAAACCAACGCGTGAAAGCAAAGACCTTACGTTGTTACTAAACTAAGTCCTTGATTTATCTTTTTTGCGGTAGAGGGAAATTACGCAGCTCACTCGATTCAACTTAGATTCGATTCCACATCTCAGCCTAGCGTAGCGAACCTACAACTACACACGACTGCGCAGGACAATGCTCTTGTGGAGTACATGCGCGACTTAGTTGAGCCACCTTGCGATTTTATAGCTATTTGCTTTACATCAATCGCACACCTGCATAAGTTTGCATAGCAGGACACAGAACCTTGCACACTATACATACGACATTGGTCTGAACCAGGCCTAATGGGTTATACAGTAGACGCTCCTATAAAATATACCTCCTATAATGTAAATTCCAGGTAACGTAAAAACTTTCTGTGACGTTTTTGCTTCCTACAACGTAAACAATTCCATATAACGTAAAGTGTCAAATCGGGCGAGTTCTCAAATTCGATCTGATTGTTAGTTTATTTCACCGGAATCGCAAGAGAAAAGACACCTTCTGAATATCGTTATATATAACGTTCGTGACATTCTAGTTTGTTGTTGTAAATCGTTAAATGTGTCAACAAAATGGCAAATGAAATAGCTGCGCATCATTGATAAATACAAAGGCGATCAATTGGTTCAGGTGTTACAGCGCCGGTCTACCACGAGTTGGAGTATCGTCAAAAAATTATCTTTATCTTAACCTTGACTCTTGGTTAGGGATAGACACCGAACAGGTAGAACTGCTTTTTATAATAAAAAGATTTTGTTGTTTTATCTTATTGTAGACGTAAGAAATATTTGTTATTAGTCATACTTTCCAGAATAGACTGCTGTTCAGAAAAAATAAGCAAATCGTTGTAAATGAACGTCGAAAATGTGCAGTCCCTATTAACTTGTTGTAAATTTGCCGCAATCATGGTTTATAAAACTAGTGAGATTGATCATAAAAAGGAGAAAAGTTGTTTATACAAACCAATAATTCTGCAGTTACAGTGCAGCTCACAAATCAAAAAAGTTAAGTGAAGATTTTCCTTCCAGCATTGCAAAAGGGGTGAGTTTGAAAAGATCTTGGAACGGATTAGGCAATTTACATGTATTTTACTGTTCTCACAATGTAAATTCCCTATAACGTAAACGTTCTTGGAACAGGTAGTTTACGTTAAAGTAACGTCTACTGTAGTCCATTTACAAAATACATAGCTCATGCAAGAGACATTAGTCTGTGAACATCTTCAAGTCTTTGATTTCTGACCAAGAGCTGGACAGGAAAGAGGCAGTCTCCCAGCATAATTCAATGACCTAATAGATACTCGGCATACTTATTCTTACTTAATGACAGGAGAGTTGAATATTTTCCAGTTTTATATAACAAATTGTGAGCGCATCATTCTGTCAAATGTTTTCGAGTTATGTAATTATGAGGTTTTGTTAATTGTGCTTTAGAAAAATTCCATTCAGACAAGTTTCATTCAAGTGTTATAGAGTGTAAGATATAAATTGAACTTATATTGAAATATAGCATAACTATATTGGCTTGAGGTTAGCATCTAGCATGAGGTCATAGTCCAAGACTCGAGGTTGTGGCGTTAGGCTTGGCATATGATCTTCGACTAGAGGCTATGTATGGCCTAACGCTTGGGTCAGTTAGTCTAAGACTTGGTATTATAGTTTAAACCATAACTGTCACGTACAACTTTTATCGTATTTACTAGGTAAATCAGACACGCTGATTCGGATTTTGTACTCAAAATAAAGATTGGTCCACTAACTTTCAAAGTAATGAAGGCTTTTTACAGCGTTTTAATATCGGTCTCGAAAACAACACGATCGGCATTACAAGCTCCGCCCATAAATATGTGACGAAACCTAGCTTTTTCAGGAACGGAAGTTAAAATGTTTAGACCGATTTAGAATAATAGAGATGAATGTTTTAAAATCCATTATTATCTAAATTCGACCTTAAAAATAATCTGTCTTTTCTGAAAGGTAGATAAGCTATTTAACATTGCATATTTAAAAATGAGCTCAAAACATCGCGATAACAACGCTAGCTTGTGATAAAACCGCCCTTTTTGAGCTCATTTTTCTCAGCTTTCAGCCTATTTAAACATGATGTAACAAGCTATGAGCAATTTTAAGTAGTTCATTTACCTTTCATAAAAGACAGATTATTTTACAGGCTGGATTTAGATAATAATGGGTTTTAAGACACCTATCTCTATTATTCTAAATCGGACTAAATATCCCTAACTTCCGTTCCTGAAAAAGCTAGGGTTCCTCACATATTTATGGGCGGAGCTTGTAATGCTGATCGTGTTGTTTTCGAGACTGATATTAAAACGCTGTAAAAAAAGCCTTCATTACTCTGAAAGTTAGTGGACCAATCTTTATTTTGAGTACAAAATCCGAATCAGCGTGTGTGATTTACCTCGTAAATACGATAAAAGTTGTACGTGACAGTTATGGTTTAAGACTGGTTATGATTTGAAACTTGAGGTTTTGTTACGAGACTTGGGATTAAGGTTTAGGACTTGAGTCTATGATCTAAGACTTATAATCATGCTTTTTATTTTGTTGTCCAGGAAATGAGGCCATGGTTTAAAATTTGGGATTATAATCTAAGACAAGACTATAGCTAAATATGGTGGCACCATTTCATTTCTGTTTCTAGAACTTCAATTATGTCCTATTCTTTGGCTCTTTTCGGCTGCCACATTTATTCCAAGAAATATGTTGATCTATTTCATATAGAAGAATTCATTGAACTTTCAAGAACTGTCAGACAGCAGCAAAGAGATATTTTGACTTTAGAGATGAAACTGGAATCATTGGAAAAAGAGAAGTCATTTATGCTTAACGCCAAGGTTTGTAATACTACGATGTAATGCTTCACTGATTGTTGACTATTTTGGAGACTAGGTTCTTACACTTTATTATGTCTCCAGATGACTTAGTAGTATTGAATTTCTTATGTGTTTTAACACCTATGTTCTATCAGATTTTTTTACTGAAGGTGAAGACAATTATATTCTAAGAAAACTATTTATTACAGAATTCTTGCTAAGTAATTTTATACTAAACGATAAACAAATTTTCCGTAGATTTTGATTTTACGTAGATTAGCAATTTAGAGGAGAAACAGGAGAGAGAGAGAGGGGAGAAAGAGAGGGAACGAAAAAGGGGAGAAAAAGATAAAGGGCGAGAGAGGAGACAGGGTGGGAGAGAAAAAGGGGAGGGTCGAGGGGTAGGCTGAAAAAAAAGGGGAGGGGCGAGGGGCAGGATGAAGAAAAAGGGGAGGGGGCGAGGGGTAGGATGAAGAGGGGAGGGGCGAGGGGTAGGATGAAGAATAAGGGAGGGTGTGAGGGGGTAGGATGAAGAAAAAGGGGAGGGGCGAGGGGTAGGATGAAGAAAAAAGCGAGGGGTGGGATGAAGAAAAAGAAAAAAGAGAGGTTGCTTATCAACATCATTTCTTCATAACAGTCAGAACAATACAGTAGGCACTGCTACAATGTAAATAATCCATCTGTTCCAGGTAAATTTACGTTATAGGTAATTTACATTACAGAACAGAAAAAAGACATGTAAGTGGCCTAATCTGTTCCAAGATTTTTCTAAACTACCATAAAACATCTAATTGAACACCACCTCTATTTGAACGCCACCTCTTTCGATCTATAGTAAGCAATGATGCTATCAAATAATATGCTATAAACCTGCAAGTTTATAAGTATATAATAATCTATCAAATGCTACAAATATACATTCAAAAGCAAGTGACATAAACAAGCCATAATTATAATACATGCAGAGACAAAAATTAACATTTTTGAAATCAAAATATTTGCACCATTTGCTCGAAGTTTGCGTTCTGATTGCTACTTTTGTATGGAACAATTTTATCTTCTTCTAGCTGTTCAATACCTTCCAAAGTGTCTGCTGACTTGAACTCTATTTTTGCTCTGCTGAACTACTTAATATTAGCGTCCAAACTATCGTTTTAGCCGAGCAAAACTTTTAAGCTTTGCTATTTGAAAAACTTTTGGCCAAAATAATGATAAACTTTTAACCTATGCGCACTGCACAAGTTATACTCTAAGAGAACTTACAAACAAATTCGCCTAATGAACGACCGTATGAAATGTATCTCATTCATAAGTTGGAGAGCATCTGTATATATTCTTATCCAAAGTCTATTGGTTCGGCATTGTTTTCCCCGCATTGATTCAGCATATCAGAGTTGTATTACTTCTTTTACTTCTAGCCGCGATTGCATGTTAAGATTGCAAGCTAAGTATGTACTTTTGATTATTACTTAATGTTGCCTTTTCCGTTTGTTTTTCTTTTGTAATTACAAGCCTTATATTCAGTACCTACTTTTTTCCCATATTTTTTCTCAAATGTGCTGTTTCAATTTACACGCCTTCAATATCAGGTTCTACTTCCAACTATTTCTGAGGTCAATCGTTAAAAACTGTAAAACTGAAAACTTTTCACATGGACTGTTGTATGTTGTGTTATCTCAAATGGGAATCGTCTCTATATTCTCACTCTATTCGGTCAGACAAGTGCGCTTCACCTCATGTGCTTCACTAATTCAGTTATGTATTTTAGTTTGGTTTTTTATTTTAGTCCTATTTTCAAGTTTGTATCAGTACAGTGGTATTCAAAATTTTGATGGATAGCTTTTGATTTAACAGTAACCTTTTTTATAGTTTTACTAGTTGAATGCCCAGCGTTGCCTGGGTAATAAAAAAGTCTTTGGGCAGAACATTTATTTTTATTTAATATATACAACAGTTATCGTTCTAACTTTCAAACTTCATACCAGAAAAGTGTTTTGTGCAGTTCAAATTAATTTAGAGAACAAATAAAATAATTGTGTTTAAAACTGAAATAATAAGCAAGTAATGGCTAGATAAAGCTGTTCAACTACAATGATTACGATGAAATGCGGTTTGATACTGATATAATTAATACGCACTGAGAAAACAAAATAAAAATCATGAATATGTTAAATTAATAATAACAATGAATACATAACAGGAATACAAACACAATTGTTTTATTTTTTTCTAAATTCATTTGAACTGCACAAAACACTTTTCTGATGATATGAAGTTTGAAAGTTAGAACGATAACTGTTGTATTTATTAAATAAAAATAAATGTTCTGTGCAAAAACCTTTTTATTACCCGAGCAATGCCAGGCATTCATCTAGTTCATATCTAAAGACTGTATTTCAGTCTTTAGAGGAGGCTAACAATAAAGGGAAAAAATAAAAGGTACCTTTGAGGTATTGAGGAAGTCGTAATCACGATTCACAAAATGCTTGTCACTATTAGAATGAAGTTCCAATATGCAGTTCAACCGCAACTCATAACATTCCAATATATAGTCTAAACACCTGTTACAGTGTTTAAATATACATTCAAGCGTGGACAAAAGTGGTCTCAATCAAATGCTAGCGCATGCCTTCGTGCCACTCCCTCTCCTACTAGTTTTCTTGGTATATTTTAAAACTCAAAAAGGTATGAAGCGCTGTCTAACATTATTCGAGTCGCGCAGTACTGTCAAGGTAGGCTGCATATAGATTGTACTGACTGCAGTCCTACACTGATAGGCATCATATGCTAGAAATTACTAAGCGTTTAGGGACAAATATTTGCTCAAAGTTCCCATAGAATTTTTAAAAATTTGTGTATCGAGGTGATTGTAGGTCACTGTTTTGTGGCGTGGTAGCAAGTAACAACTCTCATTCTATCCTATTTTTAGTGTAAGCAAAGGCATCTTGCTATGCACTTGAGTGTAAAGGTTCAAACACACTAGGCGATTTTATCGCGTGCGTCATGAGAAGTGCTGAGATATCGCTGGCGTGTGCCTAAACACACTTGAGCGATTCACTAGCAAACGATAACGTGGGAACGCTAACAAACTGCCAATGAAATTCCATATCATTAGTTTTTTCGGAGTTGTTAATAAATTTAGGTGAGTCAATATGGCACCGTCTACGCAACGACGTAAACAACTTCCGCTTTTGTTATAACGCCTGTATAACTTTCACGGATTGTACACTAAAAGAAGACATAAGAAAAAACGATTCTTGTATTTTTAACAGTAGTATTTTAGGATTTGTACATATAGTTTATTTTATAGTAGTTTTTTATATTTAATATATTAAATATTTACCATTCTCAAGATGGTCAACCTGCGCAACGATTGACTCCAAATGTTGGTTTTCAACTAGTTTTTTGAATTATGTCGTACAAGACTGGGAGTGCTTTTATTAAATTTATGAACAATTCTGTGTTCGTTCTGATAATGTTTCAATTGTAGCAAAATGTCGCTGCTGTACGCTGGTGAACATCGATAAGAAATAATTACCCGTTATAAATTTGCATTCTAGGAAAAACCAACCAATCGAAATGCATCTCACTAGCAATAAAGTTGTGATAGAGAATGTCTTGCTGAGTGAGTTTTAGCGACACACAGCGCGAGATCCCCTTAAATATCGCCTAGTGTGTTTTCACCTTTATGCAATCATTAATTGTGAATAATACAGGATGCCAATGCTACATAGCAGTGGTAACGTCATGCGTATTTGACTTGAAGGCACCTACAACAGTTACTGTGGTGAAAGAAGGGCACGATGAGAGATGTATTGGGGATATAAAGAAGCAGATCGAGGAACTTCATAGAAATAAGTTGCGCCTGCTCAGCTCTATACAACTCTACTCGGAAACACCGGCTTTGTTTGAAATCAATTGATAGCATCAAGGGAGTCATTTGACACTGTACAAGCTGAGAGGACAATTTCTTATTTCACGAACTTTAGCTCACTTGATATAATTCTACAGATGTATTTCAGTCATCTTTTTATGCTGTACATTAACTGATTATAAAGTTTTTGATGCATATTGCAATTGGTAGGATTAAAAATTTATGTTTGGTTCCTGTACAAATCATGACTGCATGAAACGTTTCCTCAGTGACAGCATAAAGGCTCTTTCTTCCATGTTAGTCATGAAATCCTTTCAATTCTAAGATTTCTCCTTGTTTTCTCTCTCTTCATCGCTTGAACTGTCTGAATCTGAGCCACTACTACTGCTGCTGGTGCCATCTAAATAAAAAGTGTATGCTATGCAATGATAAGCATGTCATCATTATTCAACTTCTCTGGCTGTTGGCTAGTTGCTTACTAGCTAATTAGTAAAACATCATTTTAACTTACCTTCTTTAATCAGAAATATGGAAAAACTGCTAAGAGATTGTAGTGTGTCTAGACATAGCTATAATATAATAAAAATATATATACAGTAGATGCTCCTATAATGTAAGCCTTTTACATAAAATCTATATAACGTGAAGAATGATGTAAAATTTTTACTTAAAGTATTACTCTAAAAATTCCATATAACATAAAGCATCAAGTCAGTGCAAGTTCTCAATTCCATATAACATAAAGCATCAAGTCAGTGCAAGTTCTCAATTCCATATGACATAAAGCATCAAGTCAGTGCAAGTTCTCAATTCCATATGACATAAAGCATCAAGTCAGTGCAAGTTCTCAATTCCATATAACATAAAGCATCAAGTCAGTGCAAGTTCTCAATTCCATATAACATAAAGCATCAAGTCAGTGCAAGTTCTCAATTCCATATAACATAAAGCATCAAGTCAGTGCAAGTTCTCAATTCCATATAACATAAAGCATCAAGTCAGTGCAAGTTCTCAATTCCATATAACATAAAGCATCAAGTCAGTGCAAGTTCTCAATTCCATATAACATAAAGCATCAAGTCAGTGCAAGTTCTCAATTCCATATAACATAAAGCATCAAGTCAGTGCAAGTTCTCAATTTGATTTGAGTAACGAGAGTCCCATAGTTAGCCTTAAAAATATTGTTTTTGCTCTTGCCGCACTTGTGAGAGAAAATGACATATAGGAATTTCTCCATTATATGAACCAGTTTAGTGAGTCGTGAGAGATTATGAGGTGTCAAGATAAAGCACATAGAATAAGTCATAAAACGAGTCTAAGAGTGTCGGTTTACCAAGCTGAATGGAGCGAGTTGGAGCCTCGTTGACAGCAATCTTTCATCCTTTCCTCTAACCCTAACCTTTCTCTGCCTGGCTCGGACAGACGGATTGAAAAATAAATGCCACAGTTGTTGTAGTAAAGATACATTTTTGTTTCACTTCATCTAATAAGTATACAATATTTTTTCTTGGCAGCATACCTTGCCTTAGAGAAAAAAGTGAAAACAATTGTTTTAAAATCGACATTGAAGGTGTGGGCTCCCCTAACTTATCGTACAATTACCGTAATTTTGGATCCTAAACTGCGAAAGTGATAAGAAATAAGAGAAAAGTTGTTGATACAAACCAATAATACCACAGTTACTGTAGAGTCATTAAATTAAAAGGTTACGTTGTTTTTTTTTCCTTTTTGAAGAGCCAAAGGGTTGAGTTAAGGAAAATCTTGCAATGGATTGGGCAATGTATTTTATGTAGAATGTATTTTAGGCTTTGAATAAAGTAAAGGCCCTATAACATAAAGCTATAACACGGCGCATCATACCATAAAACCTCTAATTGAACGCCACCTTTATTGGAACGCCACCCTAAGAGAATAGTTGAAACATAAAGCGCCTCTCTCTAATTGAATGCCAACTCCATTTGACCGCCACTTTGACTGTCTTTGGTCTTCATGAACCCATAATATCAATTGATCACTAGAAGAGTGTCCACAAAAACGTAATAATGATGAATCGTTCACATCAATAATAATTAATTCTCCCGTTGTCAAATTCTAGAGCTTTTTGATTTTTTTTAAAAACTGAAAGCAACACCACAAAAATAATTATTAGCTGTCTCAGGCTAACAATAGTTCCTTGTTTAATGCGGTCTTGGTACTTCGAAGTACATGTATATAAAAATGGTTTACATTTACGATGGTAGATGAACGACTAATTTCAAGCCAAAGGTTACGCTTAGTGAGCAAAACCTTTACGCATTGAATTTGTGTTAAATGCAATGCGTAAAAGTTTTGCTCTGCCAAAAAATGGTTTGGACGCTAATATCGACTAGCTCAGCAGTGTAGAAAAAGGGTTGAAGTTCGAAGACATTGTGGAAGGTACTCGACCACCAGACGAAGTTTGTTCCGTCGAAAGTGACAATCAGAACGCAGCTATCTGAGCAAACGATGCAAATATTTTGGTTTTAAGAAACATTAATTTTTGTTTAGAACTGCATGTAATTTAAGTATTTATGTCACTTGTTCATGAATTATATATTTGTAGCATTTGATCAAGTATCATTATATAACTTGTAAATATGCAGATTTATAGCATATTATTTAATAGCATCCTTGAGGTTATCTTAACACGGCTTACAATGGATCGCCGCTCATAACTCCTCTTCTATTGCACATAAAAAGCTAGTTCTGGTTGCAAACTAGCAAGCATATCAATGAGTGCAATAGGCTTTTATTCAACATTGTTAAATGTAGATATAAAATAAAAAACGGCTTCAAATTTAGAATGAAATAAAAAATTGCAAGCTTTAACAAATTGCAAAGCAAGACACAGGCTATAATATCATCGCAGATTAATTGCAAGCAATAGATAACAACTGGTAGAGATATTTCTCGGCTTCCCAATGCATATTTTAGAAATTATTGACAAGTTAAAGAAAAATTACCAGATTTATTGCATCCAAAAAGTTTAATATCAGTCTAACGGAAATAGTGGGCAAAATATAGGCAACATTTGCTAACCCGTAAAAGGGCAAAATTTATCTTCCCAGAATTCTGATGAGCCATTTGAAAAATACAACGCCAGCCTCTTATTTGAATGTCATCTCCAATTGACCGCCATTATAGAAGAAGGGTTGACAAATAGTGCGCCATGGCGTTCAATTAGGGGGTTTTCCAGTAATCCGTTCTCGGAACGGATTATTTACATTGTACACTACCGTATATAAATTTAAAATGATCATGCGAAAAGAGATGAATTAGAGGTATCCAAATCAAGAGGTCATTTTCAGACTCGCCTGATCAGTGAGCATAGAATATCCATATAATAGCTCACTGCAGATAGAAATTGGTCAATGAAAAAACGTGTAAATACAAAATAATTTAGGTGATTAGCTGCAGATTTTTAACTAGTGTACTGAATAACTCTGAGAAAGTACGGAAATATCGGCTGCAAAACTGTTGTATTACAAATCTGCAATTATTTTTTAATGCTATCTGTAGGGTTACCTTCAGGTAATGGTGCTGACATAGAATTCTTTATTTCATGAGACAGAGTCTTTTTAACAAGCACATCCAGCTTATGGCTGAGGTCTTCATTTAACATCTTCTCGCATGCCAGAAACTCCTAGGAAGGATTAAGGTCAAACATAAATACCAAATCAATCATGTCAGCTACTAACCTAAGTAGACTATATACAGTTAACTATTAACTTTAGTAAATAGTATACAGTTAGTAGATAATGTACAGTTAGTAGATAATGTACAGTTAGTAGATAATGTACAGTTAACCACCAACTTTAGGAGATAATACGCAGTTAACAATCAACTTTAGTAGATAATATACAGCTAACTACCAACTTTAGTAGATAATATACAGTTAGCCACCAACTTTAGGAGATTATGTACAGTTAACTACCAACTTTAAGAGATAATGTACAGTTAACTACCAACTTTAGGAGATAATGTACAATTAACAACCAACTTTAGGAGATAATACGCAGTTAACAACCAACTTTAGTAGATAATATACAGTTACCTACCAACTTTAGTCGATAATATACAGTTAACTCTAAATTTTACTGAATAATCTACAGTTAACAACCAACTTTAGTAAATAAAATACAGTTAGTAGATAATATACAGTTAACTACCAACCTTAATGTACAAAATCCGCTCACTGTCTGGAACAATGTCAGCTATAGGCGCAATCTCTTTAATATCCCAGACAATGGAGTAAATCCTAGCGATTCTTATACAATCCAACCACCTGCATAAGAATCCCATCATGATGATGTACATGTAATTTACTTACAATGGGCTTACAAATGTATAACGATGAGGTAGTTGATGCACTTAGAGTATATATATATGATATGGCTATGATATATTATATAACTGGCAGAATGCCCGGCATTGCACGGGTATTAAAAATCAGCTTATAAACAATAAGAAGTAATGTAGTTGCCTGCCACTTCCTATTAGCCTGGGTTAACCTGACAGTTCCAGAAGAAGCCCATGATAAGTGTTAGGACCACCCAGGTAGCGTATAAAAAACTAGTCCTGGCGGTGTGTTTTTCTACTAGGACATGAAAACACTACTAAGCATTGTCACCACATGACAGAAGCATGCCATTACTATTACTATACTAGTAACAGGGGGGTCCGAAATCAAATCTTCTGCGATATGGATTCTTCATTCTAATATTTTAACAGCTATAGTCGGACATACCGAAGGACATACACACAGACACACATACAAACAAACTGAGAAATATATACATAGATAAGCCAGTTCCCAATATTGCACGTTTGATTGATGCTGTTTGCTACGAATGAGTGGAGGCCACTGCAAGCACCTGTAGAGTATATGCCTTAATATTAGTAGGCTACCAAATGAACACAGACACAGGAATCAACGTATATCAACTTCTTTTTAGCTTTTAGTTAATACCTATGTGTCTACACATTTTAACTATTTATAAACTGATTAGCAACACTCAGGTTATAACTCTTGCTACACTTATCCATCTTTTTAGCTAAGGTCATTTAGAAACAAAGAGCTACTGGCATACATATATAGACTACAGATAGAAATTCAAGAGCGATCAACTCCGAAGAGGACCTGATTGCGAGAGAGATAGCTTGAAGGTGAGAAACTTACCGTCGTTTCCTCAGGTAATGCTTTATGATGCCGAGAATATTTTTAGATAAGATGTAGCTGAAGACCATCGGCCCAAAGTGGCGGGAAGATTGCAGCATTTCATAGTCACCATTGACATCACACTGCTCATAGACCTTTTGAGTGACCTAATACACAGAATGTCCAGCAAGTCAATTTTTACTATAATAAGAGCCATGTCCGCCGATCTTTCCGTCGATCGGAAGCCATGGTTAAAGCCAAGTTTAGAGGTCAAGAAAAATGATTGCATCTTACAGGATTCGAACTGACAACCTTTACCTCGGAAAACCAACATTCTAATACCCGCCCCAATTGACCTTATTTATGGTTTCTGAATAGTTGTGCACATATATATTATCTTTGCTTTACTGGCACATCTCATGATATCTCACAGTAGGGTACTAGCTAAAATAAAATATGCTAGTTTGTATCGGAACTCTAGTGGAAGGTCCATGTTAACAAAGGTGGACGGATCATCAATAGCCGGTATTTTAGTTCAGTACCTACACAAATAGCAGAATCCTAGTAGTCACCGTTGCTAGCAGTCATCATACGCAATGCAAGCACAGTCAAACCTCGGCTTACATCACCTTTACATTCCAAATTTATGTCATACAGCCTGTCATAAGAGCAAATATTTGTCTGAATATGTTGTGTAATTTTAAACAAATGATGTTCTAAATCTCCCAAAATAATACAGTTGAAGATTAACTGACTGCTCACAAAATGATTGCATTGTTACTAGCAGTTAACATTACAAATTAGTTGCAATAATATGTGTAATTTTAACTAAATACTAATTCTTAACAACACTTTCATGTTCCAAAACTGGGCTGTAAGAATCATAACATATAGAAAAGTCCGGAAACAGCAAATGCGTTATAATTATATTAAAAGGACTCAGTTTTGAACTAAAATATTTAAAGACCAGTACCTAGGCAGTCGAGTGTTCGGTGAGAGATCACCAGTTGTGCCAATAAAGCACAGAGAATAAGCGTGAGCGCAATTATTCGCATATCCCGGATGTGACTAAATAGAACAGGTGGTAGTGTGTGGGCCAAGCCAGATGTTGCGGGTTTAATTCCTGCATGACACAATCTTTTTTCCCAACCTCCGAATGCGGCCTTCGACAGAAGGACACCCTCTTATTATAGTAAAGACTCTAAATAAAACTCTCATTCACCGAAGCAGATCGTGCAGTGATGACTTTGAAATGTAACTTTTGAGAATAGAACGCTTTTATGAAAAAGTTCTTTTATTTTTACTTTGTGTAGTAAGTTAAACTATGGAGAGCGCATTGCAGAAGAAAAGACAGACAAGCAAATTGGTGTAATTTTATAACAAGCCTTCAAAATGAGAGATGTTCAACAAAGCTGCTTATTCTGAATGACACAAGTGCAGCCATTTTGAGCCTGCACAGCATTTTAGGCAGTTTGAATAAAGTGCATGTTATTAGCTATTTTCATGCATGATTGCCTGGTACATAAGTGAAAGTGTGTGTGCTTGCTGTGCTTGTGAAATGCTTATGTGTAAGTTTATATAACTCTTCCGATATAAATGTGCTGATGCTAATAGCATGTGCTGCGTGTAAATCAAGAAATTGAAACGATTTGACCACTACTTGACAGTTGCGTAAGCAACAGGCCATAAGCGAAAACAACAAAAACAGAATCGTGTCAGTAATACCAGTACTCTAAGAGAACGCTACACAAAAACATTAAATTTCAAAGTGGATCCGTTTGCTCAGCTTTGAGATTAAAAATAAATATCACTGATTTTTGTATCACATTGTTTATGGTCATTGCTTTGTTGTATGTATGACAGTTCTAAACAATGCGAGCGCTGTTAGAGTGAAAACAATATTTTTCACTCCATTAAATTGCCAGTTTGTTTAGTTTCCTGAATTAAGCTTTACAGCATTTCACTTTATGTTGAAAAATGGGGAATGCTTGTAATGTAATCACGTTGACAGAAGGATATATGAATACATCTACATATGGAGGGAGTATGAGAGTGACTTGACGGTGTGTGTAAAGGTCAGACTGTATGAGAATAGATATAGCGATGTTTCTAATGAAATATTAAGGTTCAAGTTCAGCGGACTAGTAATACCTGAAATACTAGGACTAGTAATACCTGAAATACTAGGACTAGTAATACCTGAAATACTAGGACTAGTAATACCTGAAATACAAGGACTAGTAATACCTGAAATACTAGGACTAGTAATACCTGAAATACTAGGACTAGGAATACCTGAAATACTAGGACTAGTAATACCTGAAATACTAGGACTAGTAATACCTGAAATACTAGGACTAGTAATACCTGAAATACTAGGACTAGTAATACCTGAAATACTAGGACTAGTAATACCTGAAATACTAGGACTAGTAATACCTGAAATACTAGGACTAGTAATACCTGAAATACTAGGACTAGTAATACCTGAAATACAAGGACTAGTAATACCTGAAATACTAGGACTAGTAATACCTGAAATACTAGGACTAGTAATACCTGAAATACTAGGACTAGTAATACCTGAAATACTAGGACTAGTAATACCTGTAATACTTAGACACTAACTTGTATGAATCTTGGGTCATCAGGTTCAAACTGGCAGCATGCACTGTCCAACAAGTATTTGTACTTTTGATTATTGACAAGTCTCTACAAAAGCAATATAAAACACCTTATAATGACCTAGTCTTACCATATGATACACATATGGTAAGACAAGCTACATGTACACAGAGTAGAGAATTACACAGAGTCCATGAAGCATTACATAGAGTAGATGAGACATTACATAGAGTACATGAGACATTACATAGAGTAGATGAGACATTACATAGAGTAGATGAGACATTAAATAGAGTAGATGAGACATTACATAGAGTAGATGAGACATTATATAGAGTAGATGAAACATTACATAGAGTAGATGAGACATTACATAGAGTAGATGAGACGTTACATACATTCAAGTAGTACTCTATCAATATTAAAAATTTACTGTGAAGTTCTCTCCAAAAAGATGGGATGCAGGTTTATTTCTTCGCCCACTCCTCGGGTAAAATATCTGGGATATTCTATCACGCGTCACCCACGATGCAGACATTAATGTTCCATCTGGAGACCTCACCATAATGTTTCTTTCCTTATCACAAAACAATAATAGATCATGCACTAGGATGGAGTAAATTTAAGCAAGAAAGCTGACAAAATATTAAAACAGTTGAAAAGGAATATAACATATTATAAAATAATATTATATTATATATATATACAACTTCCCTAGATTGTGAACAGCTTTGAGCCTCAGGTAAATTGTAATAAAATTCAAGAAGCCATTGAAAAAATATGAAAAGCTTTGGGGATTTGAAAAGAATTCAACCTTAGTGCTAAGAGGAAGGCTTTACAATGCATCGACCATCTACTTGCTATATCGAGTATAGTAGGATCTACATGTATCAATGAAGAAAATATAGTCTGCACCGCCTTAACCAAGTACCCGCTCAGGAAGTCCAAGTGTGGTATCAATGAACACAAAAGAGCTGCTTGTAAATCCCTCGATGCCAGGGTCTGTGCTCAGTATTTCGCTGCATTCCTCGCGACCGGGCAGCACAGGTGGCATCTGTGTTATCCTCAACGCTTCCTCTCGAGCTTTTCTTTCAGCCTGTATAATTTTTGGATGTGATGAAACGGAAACAGCAATACAAAACAGAAGAAAAACCAGCAATACAGAAAGGAAACAGCAAAACAGAAAAGAGGAAGGAAACAGCGATACAGAAAAAAACAGCGATACAGAAAAAACATCGATAGAGAAAGGAACAACAATAGAGAAAGGAACAGCAATAGAGAAAGAAACAGCAATAGAGAAAGGAACAGCAATAGAGAAAGGAACAGCAATAGAGAAAGAAACAGCAATAGAGAAAGAAACAGCAATAGAGAAAGGAACAGCAATAGAGAAAGGAACAGCAATAGAGAAAGAAACAGCAATAGAGAAAGGAATGGCAATAGAGAAAGGAACAGCAATAGAGAAAGGAACAGCAATAGAGAAAGAAACAGCAATAGAGAAAGGAACAGCAATAGAGAAAGGAACAGCAATAGAGAAAGGAACAGCAATAGAGAAAGGAACAGCAATAGAGAAAGAAGCAGCAATAGAGAAAGGAACAGCAATAGAGAAAGGAACAGCAATAGAGAAAGGAACAACAATAGAGAAAGGAACAGCAATAGAGAAAGAAATGGCAATAGAGAAAGGAACAGCAATAGAGAAAGGAACGGCAATAGAGAAAGGAACAGCAATAGAGAAAGGAACAGCAATACAGAAAGGAACAACAATAGAAAAAGGAACAGCAATAGAGAAAGGAACAGCAATAGAGAAAGGAACAGCAATAGAGAAAGGAACAACAATAGAGAAAGAAACAGCAATACAGAAAGAAACAGCAATAGAGAAAGAAACAGCAATACAGAAAGAAACAGCAATAGAGAAAGGAACAGCAATACAGAAAGGAACAGCAATACAGAAAGGAACAGCAATAGAGAAAGAAACAGCAATAGAAAAAGGAACAGCAATAGAGAAAGGAACAGCAATAGAGAAAGGAACAACAATAGAGAAAGGAACAGCAATAGAGAAAGGAACAACAATAGAAAAAGCAATAGAGAAAGGAACAGCAATAGAGAAAGGAACAGCAATAGAGAAAGGAACAACAATAGAGAAAGAAACAGCAATACAGAAAGAAACAGCAATAGAGAAAGGAACAGCAATACAGAAAGGAACAGCAATAGAGAAAGAAACAGCAATACAGAAAGAAACAGCAATAGAGAAAGGAACAACAATAGAAAAAGCAATAGAGAAAGGAACAGCAATAGAGAAAGGAACAGCAATAGAGAAAGGAACAACAATAGAGAAAGAAACAGCAATACAGAAAGAAACAGCAATAGAGAAAGGAACAGCAATACAGAAAGGAACAGCAATAGAGAAAGAAACAGCAATACAGAAAGAAACAGCAATAGAGAAAGGAACAACAATAGAGAAAGGAACAGCAATAGAGAAAGGAACAGCAATAGAGAAAGGAACAGCAATAGAGAAAGGAACAACAATAGAGAAAGGAACAGCAATAGAGAAAGGAACAGTAATAGAAAAAGGAACAGCACTACAGAAAGGAACAGCAATACAGAAAGGAACAACAATAGAAAAAGGAACAACAATAGAGAAAGGAACAGCAATAGAGAAAGAAACAGCAATAGAGAAAGGAACAGCAATAGAGAAAGGAACAGCAATAAAGAAAGAAACAGCAATACAGAAAGAACAGCAATAGAAAAAGGAACAGCAATAGAGAAAGGAACAACAATAGAGAAAGAAACAGCAATAGAGAAAGGAACAACAATAGAGAAAGAAACAGCAATAGAGAAAGGAACAGTAATAGAAAAAGGAACAGCACTACAGAAAGGAACAGCAATACAGAAAGGAACAACAATAGAAAAAGGAACAACAATAGAGAAAGGAACAGCAATAGAGAAAGAAACAGCAATAGAGAAAGGAACAACAATAGAGAAAGGAACAGTAATAGAAAAAGGAACAGCACTACAGAAAGGAACAGCACTACAGAAAGGAACAGCAATACAGAAAGGAACAACAATAGAAAAAGGAACAACAATAGAGAAAAGAACAGCAATAGAGAAAGAAACAGCAATAGAAAAAGGAACAGCAATAGAGAAAGGAACAGCAATAGAGAAAGAAACAACAATAGAGAAAGAAACAGCAATAGAAAAAGGAACAGCAATACAGAAAGGAACAGCAATACAGAAAGGAACAGCAATAGAGAAAGGAACAGCAATAGAGAAAGGAACAGCAATAGAGAAAGGAACAGCAATAGAGAAAGAAACAGCAATAGAGAAAGGAACAGCAATAGAGAAAGAAACAGCAATAGAGAAAGGAACAGCAATAGAGAAAGAAACAGCAATAGAGAAAGGAACAGCAATAGAGAAAGAAACAGCAATAGAAAAAGGAACAGCAATAGAGAAAGAAACAGCAATACAGAAAGGAACAGCAATAGAGAAAGGAACAACAATAGAGAAAGGAACAGCAATAGAAAAAGGAACAGCAATAGAAAAAGGAACAGCAATACAGAAAGGAACAGCAATAGAGAAAGGAACAACAATAGAGAAAAGAACAGCAATAGAGAAAGGAACAGCAATAGCGAAAGGAACAGCAATAGAGAAAGAAACAGCAATAGAGAAAAGAACAGCAATACAGAAAGGAACAGCAATACAGAAAAGAACAACAATAGAGAAAGAAACAGCATTAGAGAAAGGAACAGCAATAGAGAAAGGAACAGCAATAGAAAAAGGAACAGCAATACAGAAAGGAACAACAATATATAAAGGAACAGCAATAGAGAAAGGAACAGCAATAGAGAAAGGAACAGCAATAGAGAAAGAAACAGCAATAGAAAAAGGAACAGCAATAGAGAAAGGAACAACAATAAAGAAAGGAACAGCAATAGAGAAAGGAACAGCAATAGAGAAAGGAACAGCAACAGAGAAAGGAACAGCAATAGAGAAAGAAACAGCAATAGAAAAAGGAACAGCAATACAGAAAGGAACAGCAATAGAGAAAGGAACAACAATAGAGAAAAGAACAGCAATAGAGAAAGGAACAGCAATAGCGAAAGGAACAGCAATAGAGAAAGAAACAGCAAGACAGAAAGGAACAGCAATAGAGAAAGGAACAACAATAGAGAAAAGAACAGCAATACAGAAAGGAACAGCAATACAGAAAGGAACAGCAATAAAGAAAGGAACAGCAATAGAGAAAGGAACAGCAATAGAGAAAGGAACAGCAATAGAGAAAGGAACAGCAATAGAGAAAGGAACAGCAATAGAGAAAGAAACAGCAATAGAGAAAGGAACAGCAATAGAGAAAGGAACAGCAATACAGAAAGGAACAGCAATAAAGAAAGGAACAGCAATAGAAAAAGGAACAGCAATAGAAAAAGGAACAGCAATAGAAAAAGGAACAGCAATACAGAAAGGAACAGCAATAGAGAAAGAAACAGCAATAGAGAAAAGAACAGCAATAGAGAAAGGAACAGCAATACAGAAAGGAACAGCAATAGAGAAAGGAACAGCAATAGAGAAAGGAACAGCAATAGAGAAAGGAACAGCAATAGAGAAAGGAACAGCAATAGAGAAAGGAACAGCAATAGAGAAAGAAACAGCAATAGAGAAAGGAACAGCAATACAGAAAGGAACAGCAATACAGAAAGGAACAGCAATACAGAAAGGAACAGCAATACAAAAAGGAACAGCAATACAGAAAGGAACAGCAATACAGAAAGGAACAGCAATACAGAAAGGAACAGCAATAGAGAAAGGAACAGCAATACAGAAAGGAACAGCAATAGAGAAAGGAACAGCAATACAGAAAGGAACAGCAATACAGAAAGGAACAGCAATAGAGAAAGGAACGGCAATACAGAAAGGAACAACAATAGAGAAAGAAACAGCAATAGAGAAAGGAACAGCAATAGAAAAAGGAACAGCAATAGAGAAAGGAACAGCAATAGAGAAAAGAACAGCAATAGAGAAAGGAACAACAATAGAGAAAGGAACAGCAATAGAGAAAGGAACAACAATAGAGAAAGAAACAGCAATACAGAAAGGAACAACAATAGAGAAAGAAACAGCAATAGAGAAAGGAACAGTAATAGAGAAAGAAACAGCAATACAGAAAGGAACAGCAATACAGAAAGGAACAGCAATACAGAAAGGAACAGCAATAGAAAAAGGAACAGCAATAGAAAAAGGAACAGCAATACAGAAAGGAACAGCAATAGAGAAAGAAACAGCAATAGAGAAAAGAACAGCAATAGAGAAAGGAACAGCAATAGAGAAAGGAACAGCAATAGAGAAAGGAACAGCAATAGAGAAAGAAACAGCAATAGAGAAAAGAACAGCAATAGAGAAAGGAACAGCAATACAGAAAGGAACAGCAATAGAGAAAGGAACAGCAATAGAGAAAGAAACAGCAATAGAGAAAAGAACAGCAATAGAGAAAGGAACAGCAATACAGAAAGGAACAGCAATAGAGAAAGGAACAGCAATAGAGAAAGAAACAGCAATAGAAAAAGGAACAGCAATAGAAAAAGGAACAGCAATAGAAAAAGGAACAGCAATAGAAAAAGGAACAGCAATAGAAAAAGGAACAGCAATACAGAAAGGAACAGCAATAGAGAAAGAAACAGCAATAGAGAAAAGAACAGCAATAGAGAAAGGAACAGCAATAGAGAAAGGAACAGCAATAGAGAAAGGAACAGCAATAGAGAAAGAAACAGCAATAGAGAAAAGAACAGCAATAGAGAAAGGAACAGCAATACAGAAAGGAACAGCAATAGAGAAAGGAACAGCAATAGAGAAAGAAACAGCAATAGAGAAAGGAACAGCAATAGAGAAAGGAACAGCAATACAGAAAGGAACAGCAATAGAGAAAGGAACAGTAATACAGAAAGGAACAGTAATACAGAAAGGAACAGCAATAGAGAAAGGAACAGCAATAGAAAAAGGAACAGCAATAGAGAAAGGAACAACAATAGAGAAAGAAACAGCAATAGAAAAAGGAACAGCAATAGAAAAAGGAACAGCAATAGAAAAAGGAACAGCAATAGAAAAAGGAACAGCAATACAGAAAGGAACAGCAATAGAGAAAAGAACAGCAATAGAGAAAGGAACAGCAATACAGAAAGGAACAGCAATAGAGAAAGGAACAGCAATAGAGAAAGAAACAGCAATAGAGAAAGGAACAGCAATAGAGAAAGGAACAGCAATACAGAAAGGAACAGCAATAGAGAAAGGAACAGTAATACAGAAAGGAACAGTAATACAGAAAGGAACAGCAATAGAGAAAGGAACAGTAATAGAAAAAGGAACAGCAATAGAGAAAGGAACAACAATAGAGAAAGAAACAGCAATAGAAAAAGGAACAGCAATAGAAAAAGGAACAGCAATAGAAAAAGGAACAGCAATAGAAAAAGGAACAGCAATACAGAAAGGAACAGCAATAGAGAAAGAAACAGCAATAGAGAAAAGAACAGCAATAGAGAAAGGAACAGCAATAGAGAAAGGAACAGCAATAGAGAAAAGAACAGCAATAGAGAAAGGAACAGTAATAGAGAAAGGAACAGCAATAGAAAAAGGAACAGCAATACAGAAAGAACAGCAATAGAAAAAGGAACAGCAATAGAAAAAGGAACAGCAATAGAGAAAGGAACAGCAATAGAGAAAGGAACAACAATAGAGAAAGGAACAGTAATAGAAAAAGGAACAGCACTACAGAAAGGAACAGCAATACAGAAAGGAACAACAATAGAAAAAGGAACAACAATAGAGAAAGGAACAGCAATAGAGAAAGGAACAACAATAGAAAAAGGAACAACAATAGAGAAAGGAACAGCAATAGAGAAAGGAACAGCAATACAGAAAGGAACAGCAATAGAAAAAGGAACAACAATAGAGAAAGGAACAGCAATAGAGAAAGGAACAGCAATAGAGAAAGGAACAGCAATAGAGAAAGGAACAGCAATAGAGAAAGAAACAGCAATAGAGAAAGAAACAGCAATAGAGAAAGAAACAGCAATACAGAAAGGAACAGCAATACAGAAAGAAACAGCAATAGAGAAAAGAACAGCAATAGAGAAAGGAACAGCAATAGAGAAAGGAACAGCAATAGAGAAAGGAACAGCAATAGAGAAAGAAACAGCAATAGAGAAAAGAACAGCAATAGAGAAAGGAACAGCAATACAGAAAGGAACAGCAATAGAGAAAAGAACAGCAATAGAGAAAGGAACAGCAATAGAGAAAGGAACAGCAATAGAGAAAGGAACAGCAATAGAGAAAGAAACAGCAATAGAGAAAAGAACAGCAATAGAGAAAGGAACAGCAATACAGAAAGGAACAGCAATAGAGAAAGGAACAGCAATAGAGAAAGAAACAGCAATAGAGAAAGGAACAACAATAGAGAAAGGAACAGCAATAGAGAAAGGAACAACAATAGAGAAAGAAACAGCAATAGAGAAAGGAACAGTAATAGAAAAAGGAACAGCACTACAGAAAGGAACAGCAATACAGAAAGGAACAACAATAGAAAAAGGAACAACAATAGAGAAAGGAACAGCAATAGAGAAAGAAACAGCAATAGAGAAAGGAACAACAATAGAGAAAGGAACAGCAATAGAGAAAGGAACAGTAATAGAAAAAGGAACAGCACTACAGAAAGGAACAGCACTACAGAAAGGAACAGCACTACAGAAAGGAACAGCAATACAGAAAGGAACAACAATAGAAAAAGGAACAACAATAGAGAAAGGAACAGCAATAGAGAAAAGAACAGCAATAGAGAAAGGAACAGTAATACAGAAAGGAACAGCAATAGAGAAAGGAACAGCACTACAGAAAGGAACAGCAATACAGAAAGGAACAACAATAGAAAAAGGAACAACAATAGAGAAAGGAACAACAATAGAGAAAGGAACAGCAATAGAGAAAAGAACAGCAATAGAGAAAGGAACAGCAATACAGAAAGGAACAATAGAGAAAGGAAGGAGAAAACAACAATAAGATCCAAATACATTAAAAGGAAAAGTTAAAAGTGAAGCAAATGTAGATAGGCCTGCAAGCAAAGAGTTGAACTTTGTGTAATCCAAAGCGCATTAATCTTTCATTTGCTTGGGCCAAGGCATGTTTGAGGCAAACCAGAAGAGCTCGCAGTGGAATGTTCTTAAAAATAATCACAGCTAACATGACCTGACAATATGTAGCTAAAATGGAAACCTGCCACAGGACATTAATCCATTCCGGTGTTGGCATCGGAAAGCGAAAACGCTGTATAGAGGTGTATAGCAGCACTAAGTAATTATTTAATGCAAATACCTCCTGGTTAAAAAGCATTAAAATTCTATATATGAACTGTACATATTATAATTCTATATATGAACTGTACATATTATAATTCTATATATGAACTGTACATATTAAAATTCTATATATGAACTGTACATATTATAATTCTATATATGAACTGTACATATTAAAATTCTATATATGAACTGTACATATTAAAATTCTATATATGAACTGTAGGGGAGAGTGGGGTAGGTTGAGCCAGAGGACAGGTTGAGCCATAGTGATTTTTTTGAAAACCATTACACATTAAAAGTTGTGTTCTTTTCCAGAAGGTCAACGCTCAATGTCAGCCATTTCAAACCATTGGCAATTGCATCAGATGCATGGTAAATAAAATATTTCTAAAATAGTGGAAAACACCCTAAAAAGTAATTCTCGTCTACCATAATCAACCGACTGTATTTTTTTCCCATTTTTGTTTACAATCTTCTCATTAACATATATTTAGAAGCAGCATGTTTATGTTAATTTCTTCTTAAATTACCAACAACTTCCAAAGATATTTATTTATTTTGGCATTTGAATTCAACATGAGCATAAGGGGCAGGTTGAGCCAATTGGCTTGGGGGCAGGTTGAGCCAGGCTCAACCTGCCCCCCAAACCAATTGGGAGATATATAATCTAGATGAAGTGGGCATTGCAACTGTCCAGGTGCTTGCTGAAGTGATTAGCTCTAAGGGTAAAAAACAGGTTGGAGCCGTTGCATCCCATGAGCGTGGCGAACTTTCTACTTTGTGCTGAGCAATAAGTGCAGGTGGAAATTACATACCACCTTTTTTCATATTTCCGAGTGTCTTCATGAGACTCTGCTACTGTTACTAATAATGATATGCTACAAACTACTTCCGCTCAAGAGTACACTCCTATTCAGGCTTCAGCTTCTAAGAGAAAAGTCATACACCAACAAATTATGCCTCTGCCTACCGCAGGACTCGGAAATCGATCTAGATGTAAAAGAAAAAAAGACAAGGTCTGCAATACTGACTGACACCCCAGAAAAAAATCAGACTAGAGGAGGGGTTCTGATAAACACAAAATTAGGAAGAAACAAAATTCTATCGAAGGCGAGATCACAGAACAAAGGCATGAATCCACATCAGAAGAACTAGCAAAAAAAGATGTTAGATACAGACAGTGACAGCATGGATGACGAGCTAGTTCATGATATAGCTACTCAACTGACAAAGGAAACACTAACTATAAACAGTCATGTACTAGTGAAATATGCCACCCGGAGAAAAACTCAAACCTACTATGTCGAGCTATTATCGGTGTAGAAAACAACCTGTACAAAATAAACTTTATGCGTAAAGCTAGTGGTAGTGCGGCCTTTTTTATCTACCCTGAGAAACAGGACACGGATGAGAACATTGGAAAAGAGAATATTGTTATGGACTTGGGTAATCCTATTAGAGTTAGTAGAACCAGTCGACTAGTGAGCAAGGTTATGTTTTCAGTAGATATTAGTTGCTTCAATGTTCAATAAATGACTGATTGCAAAGTTCCGAACAAACATTTGTTAAGTGATTACATAGCAATATTTTAGTCTAGTTCTAACACAAATTATATTTGAATCCTGTAACAATAGTTTTTTATCAATATTTTAAAAATATTTACCAAAATAATATGTTAGTAATAAGCAACCTTGTTGTATTGACAGCATAAGGTTCTTCTCCAGGATCATTTAAAGTTTGCAGCTGTTTGGTTACATTTATATGAGTGGCTCGACCTGCCCCATAACAAATTATTGAATGGCTCTACCTGCCCCAAGTGTGGGGCAGGTAGAACCAGGGGAAGACCTTTACTAAAATCATTGTAAAAACCAAAAGCATTATTTTACAGGTTTTTTCTTTGACGCACTGCTGCTAAACATTGTGGGGTACATTAATCTCAAATTTTTGTGAGAATAGTTTCAATAGTTTAAAAATTAACTTTAAAAATAGAAAATGTGGCTCAACCTCCCCCACCTTCCCCTACATATTAAAATTTAGTAACGAAATAGTATATTAACCTATTAACTAGGTAGGTAATAGGTAACTTGTAGGTAACTATTATAGTAACTATAATAGTTACCTACAGTAACTTAAGTGTTTGTAGTGGTTATTATCTTCTAATTATTCTGGTTATGATTCTTATTGTTTCCTTTAACGTCAGTATCAATCTTAGGACCCATGTCTAGTGAACTAAAGTTATGTATGGAGTGATATACGTACATGTATAATGAATTAAAATTTAGATAAATCTGATATTACAGCACTAAAATGCATAATAAATGTTCACTCTCGCTTACTTTTCGCTACTTTTCTTTCAATCATATTATATCATGCATCTACGAAACACGAAGAATGCTGAGCTAGGTGAGAGAGCAAGCATCATATTTCTTTCCGGCGTTATGGGAGGGATTTCGGCGAATAACATAACGGCATCTTCGTTATTTCGACATATTCAGCACACCGTCCGCTACATGTGAATTTCGAGAACACTTTCGTTGATATCATATGGTGAAGAATTATATTATATATACATGTAGGTAATTCCTATCACTGCGCATTCATGCTGCGAATGGGTTTGAAATAAATTCACACCCAACCATTTCAACGGTTCAGAGCTGTACTATATGTTTCCTTCTAAGATTCATGATGTATTTCTCAAAGCAAAACTTGTTAAAAGCACAAACTTTTTATTGCATATTTCAATACATCAGAGTCTTGGCTTTCGAATGAGCTATTGTTTGCCATGGTGAGACAGACATTGGTTGGTGTTAATAGGATTTCCCCAGAGCTCTACCGGAAAAAAGTTTACTGGCATAGTCTCAATAACTGTGACGTCACAATTCTCATATTCGTTGTTGTGTGCTCTTATCGCCTATTTTATTGCTTACCGCTTATATTTATCAACTACGATAATGACGCTAGTGTCAGGGGAAGATAGGACAACTCCAGACAACCAATGAAAATGACAAAGGAATCAGTGTCATTAGTTCTCTATGTACAGATTATTTCTCTGATAAATAACTCAGATTCCAAGCACCATACTATGTTTTCCCGATGAAGTTATGCACTAGCCTTCTCATTTTATTGTGATGTTGAGGGTCGCGACAGACTAATTAGTTTCAAGCATTGCGTGATCTCTCGAAAGTGCGATTGACATATAGTCCTAGGGCCACGCAATCGCAGGTCACAATTTAATCAATGTGATTTCATTACCTTTATCAACGACAGTATATTTAATGAAGCATAATTAATTAACCCAGAACATGTGTTTGTATTGGTCGGCGTTGGCACAATCGCAGGCATTGTTGATTATCTAGAATCCTAGTTTATTATTAGCGCTCTCTGGGTTTAACAGCTCCGATTGTCACAGAAAAGCGTAGCCTTAATGGCAGCGAAAGGGATCGACTACCTAAGGCTAAATAATAATTGTGACATCACATTTTGAGAACCTGAACCAGGTGTTGATTTTGCACGGCATACTTTTGACACACTGTTTTTCATAGTTCTATTAGTCTTTGTGTATTGAATATGGGCTCATTCGAAAGCCAAGACTATGATGTATTGAAATACATAATAAAAAATTATGTAATTTATGTGCTTTAAATTAGACTCGCTTTTGGGTCAACTAATTGCACTAACTAAGCCTGGACGCCTGATCGCAATGCTAAAATATTCTACCTCCACAGGGAAGAGCTTACCCGAGTATTATCGATTCGGATCTACCAGCAGTGAGCATTTCTACTATAATAGTACTCTCATAGCGAATGCCTTCACGCAAATTTAGCAAAGCGACATGATGAGGAATGCTTTCGGATTTTACCATTTACAGTCAAACATGGATAACTCGAACTTCAAGGGACCGAGCAAAAGTGTTCGAATTATCAGAGCGTTCAAGTTATCAGAGCACTGTCACAAGTCCATATATTTACTTATTTATTAGTAGATACATGTACATATACAAACTATAATATAAATCAAAAGCACAAATGGCTTGTTTCAAATTAAATGCTTCTAATGTAAAGTTTAAAACGTTTTCATGAAAAAGTATAGAGATTTTTCTATCACTTGAGATAAGTTTGTTGTTTGAGGTGATGTTATTGCCAGGACGTTTTTCAGATTGACATTGGCAAAACTTGATCGTTGTTGAAATGCTCAAAAGAAAGACATTTTTTTCTTTTGGGGTTTTACCCACGATCAATTTTGCCGTTTTTTCTTGAAGTTTATGCAGATTACCTCACTTTACCTGGGATTCGTTAAGAGCAACACTCCGAGGCAGTTCAATTAGAAGTTTTACAAGGTTTTACGATACATTCTATATCACTCACGCTTTTTTAATAGATACTTATTGAATGTACACACGTATTCTGTGTTTAGGTCAAACGATGAATAGTTTTTTGTAGCTCAGACAACGTATACGTTTAATTACAACATTTTTTAAGACGTTTTAAACATTCAAAATTCCGACGTTGATTCAACACGGAATCAACGTCGGAAAACTATTCATCACGGGCTAGCCGGGTCACGCACTCAAGGATTTTCGCCACGCACATACAAAACAACATGCGATTTTTGTTTTGTATGTGCGTGGCGAAAATCCTTGCGCGCGTGACCCGGCTAGCTCGTGCTATTCATCGTATCGCAGTATAAATCAAATTTCACCAAATTTTTAGAAAAGTCGTTGACAAAAATATTTTGCCGATGGTGGTAATAACGACGCTTATGAATTACGAAAAGATGAAGTTTACCTCTATGGCTTTGAATAAAGTGATTTTCTAAAGCGATAACAACCGTTTCGGTACCGTTGGGCAAAAAAACAGTTCGAATTAACAGTGTTGAGTTCGAGTTATCTATAGCAATTTATCATTACGTGGGAACGAACCAAAGGAAATGTTCGAATTAACCATGTGTTCGAGCTATCCGTGGACGAGTTATCCATGTTTGACTGTATATGATTCAGAGTGGAAGCAACTCCAAATACATTCAAAACATGGAAACACAGTAAAGGTCAACATACACCAAGCCATTCTCATACACTCCAATAACATGTACATACTGTACCTCCTTCAGTTGCTCTTTCGTGAGAAGAGTGATTTCCCTTGTTTTCTCAAGACTTGTGTAGTCGGGAAGAGCTGTTTTTGGACAAAGTTCAGTAAGCTCTCTGAGCAATGACTGCACTTTAGGATGAACAAAGCGTTCATATTTATCCGATGGAACGTCAGCACAAACATGATTATCTGTTTTCAAACCTAGAAAGAGTAAGCCAAACCAACATAACATAACCTCACATGTGCTTTGAGGTAGTTTACCGATTACTTTATCAATCATATAGCTTCATGCTCAACTAAATGCTAAAACTACATAATCAATCATGCTATTATTCTTTTAACTAGTTTTAATGTTTATAAATTGTGGCGTTAGCTTTGATTAAAGTTAACCCTTTGACCAGGTATAAGCCCCCCAAAAACAACCAAAACTCATGTAATTTATTTTCGAAAATTCAATAAAATCGATATTTTATGAACATGCATAGCTCAAATCTTAAATTTATTTCTATGAACAAAATTTTTTGTACATATACATTCATTCACATATCTACTACTCAAAAAAAATTACAACCATGTGCAATTGTCCCTGTATGAAATGGTTGGAAGCATTTTTTTTCGGTAGAGTCAAACGCTATAACGTAGCCGTGCGAGCCACTATAACGATTGTTTTCTCTGCATATTCCAAGTATATTAAAAGTCCAAAAAGTTTACATCACTTCTATCATTTGAATTATTTTTATTCTGATCAGACAAAAAATCACTAACGATCACAGGATAAAATAATCTTTTATTTTACCGTTTTGAAAGTCGAGCCGATGTTGACTGGTTTTTCCAACTTTTAATCTTTTCCAAGGAATCGCGATTTGTTTAGCTTTTAGCACAAAGCAACGCCTCTCAGATAATCGTTTCATATTGTAAATCATCGACCGATATCTTGTTGATGATATTTAAAACTTACTAGTGTTCATATCCTTTGTTTAACGTTACTAGGCGACAGCTTTATAAACGTCTACCGAAATAGACATAAATGTCGTTTCCCCACGCAACCGGTAAACGACATTCTGGTCGTTTCCCCTGCCAAAGGGTTAAAGATGGCCTTCTTTTATCCTTGAATTGCCTTTTCATTCATTAGTACACCATCTTTCATACTTCAAAATCTCTTCTTCAGTTTCTTAAACTTTTTCATTTATTCCTCGAAATGTCTCATTTTATTCCCTCAAATGCCACCTTTCGTTATTTAAAATTTTTTTTGTCCCATCATTTACCAAAGTAGTTTTATTTTCACAAATAGTGTATAACATCATTTTGCATCCATAGTTAACTCGTAAAGGACAGATCAAATGGCGATACAATTCAACCGATTGCAACTAGTTGGCATTTAAATGGTTTTTGCTCTAGATTCTGACCCTGAACATGCCTAAACAAGCTTCACAAGTACTAAACAGTTTCATGGCCAACAAAACCAGTTGAAAATTAACAAGTATACATGAATCAGCAGACTGAAATTTTAGCCACAAATCAACATATTTGCTCAAGAAACATTCATTCACCTAGTCATGCATGATTTTACAATTGCTAAGCTATTTTGAAGGCAAATAAGATAACCAAGATCCTTAAATTATACCTGCAGAATGGATGGAGCGGTAATTGGCTACTACAACCCTCGTATTCTGTGCAGAAAGCCTTGACTCAATATGACCCCAAATTCTAATCAAGGCTTGACGCATTCTAGGCATACTTTGACATATAGCTAGCTTCTGGCAAGGGTGCAGTGTGTTTCTGTTATCAGGGCTGCTGAAATCATTTTGATAATGGCTAGCTAAATCATATGAAATTGTAAATCTTTTTTTACAGAATGTGACAGCATTGCCTTGAGTTACAAAACAAACTTTCATCCATTTCTGACCTATACTTTATAACTGTTAAATGAATAAGTGGGAAACCTAATGGTTTTAAAGGTTGACTTGCAACAAAATTCACATTACGATTAACTGCTGTGATTAACTGTTCGTTTTTGAGCTTTTAAGAGCTTGTAACCACATTTTCGCATATTTTGCACCTACAACACAACAGAGTAAAACATGGTGAATCTTTAAAAAATAAATGACTGTAATGTGAATTTTGTTGCAAGTCAACCTTAATGGTTAAGTTCTTTATTATTAATGAAAAATCTCCAAATAAAGAAATGATTTCAGCTTGCTTTATTTCAAGTTTAGAAATCATTGCAACCAAATTTCTAGTAATCAATATAACTACTCTTTCACTTGCTAGTGTATAAAACAATATATCAATATAAAATATTCACCATTTCAAAGGCTTACCCGAGATGACTCAGGTGTTGTGTGCTCAAAACATTGCACCTGTCATGATATAGCGAAATCTGGTGAGCAAAAACGAAGTTCCAAATTATGAACAATTTAATTCTGTGACAATTGGAATACCTATTTAATTTTCTAGTATACTTTATCCTGAGTAAAAATCTAGCAAAATACAAACATTGTTCATGTTTTTAGTCACTCAATGTGATGACTGTTTTGTATTACTGGTATTATTGTTATGTTAATCTCTTCATGGAATTTGTACATTCACAACCAATAACTATGACGGCTAGTAATAACAACTGTGACAACGAATGATATGTAACTAATATAAAAAGTTCTGATGTCAGTAGTAAGTGTGGGATATTATGTAAATATCTGAGACTTTCATGTGATTAGCCGGTAATGCAAGGGGTGGCTTTCATGGACAGCCAGTGGTTTTAACAAGCTAGCTTTTCACAGATAAGTCGGAGAACTATCTAACAGGTTTTGTAATATAAATGTGTGCGAACTAGATGGTGATGGAGAAAAGTCTCATTGAGGAGAGCCAGTGAGCTGAGCTACTGAGTTGCCATTATATTTTTTTCAATGGCGAACTGTGGTTAATCGCGGTTCACCATTTGGTGAACATTGAGAAATTGAATCTGTGGCAAGCATGGTTGCTCAACTATGCAGTGTTGTTATTGAGCGAGGAACATGTGACGAGTTTTTGATAGACAACTCAGTGACATTCAAGTCAGGTACCGTTGAGCAGTTTGCTATGAGTGGAGATCTCCATTAGGCTTCAGGCCACTTGTGTGAAGCGGCAATGAAATCGTGGAGAAAAACCACAGGACAATCAAGAGGATTGCCGAAAGGAGAGGGATTACCCAAGAGGAGGCAACATTTTGGTATAATACGACGCCTCAGAAGGAGACAGACGGTTCCTTCGAATGTGGTGCTTCGACATCAACGCCGAGTGCCTTTTGATATCAACAGGGAGGCATCTGAGGAAGATGTCATGAGCTATTTCAGTGTGGGTGATGAAGTACGGGTGAAACCATAACCACCATCTTGCACAAAACAGTGGACGCTAGATAAAATTACTAGCGTCGTTTCTAAGAACACTGAATGTGTGGATGGCAAGTCTAGGCATGTGAAGGATGTCAGACGAATGCACTACGGCAATGACAGAGATGCTGACCATGTCAGCCATGAACTTGCCACTGACATTTGACCTAGACCATTGGGTTTAGATAGCAACCACTTATTGAAAGTGAATGCGGTTGATACGCAGCCTGAGGAGATGGTACTGCTTGTTGGCAAGGCCGATGGCGAGGCAGTAGAGAATGAGGGAGGCGACAGAGCTCAGCTGTCAGCTGAGGAAGTCGAACCCAGGGCTGATGCGGATGGTCGCAGGGCGTGAGAGGGCGTCTTGCGCCGTGTAATAATAACAATGTAAAAACAATGTAATAATTAATCACCTTGGGTCAATTAGAAATGATGATATGCTTCTCTCAATAGGCCAGCTTAGGAATAGCTCCAGATCGGATTAGAAATTCAGAGTTTAGGTAGTTAACAATGCTAGTCTGCTCATCATCAAAGATCAAAGTAGTTTTCAATGTAATGAAAGTGTCTTTCTTCAGTTACTTTTGTTAAACTCATATAACATAAATTTCTAATATATTCAATTTAGCAAACTATAGCTTAAGTTTCTTTATGACAAATTGCAAATATTTTTACTTTTTCCACTTTATCCCCTTTTTCAAATTAAACACCTTTTTCCATATTATTCATATTATCCTACAACCAAACACGAGCGAAACGATTATTTGGGAGATTTATGAGAAACATATATGCGCACTAGTGTTGGGCCGGTATTGGGTTATCCGCTCTTACCGATACCGAGGGATTATCGGTATCTGAGGAAACCAATCCTTTTCGGTATCAGATAGGTATCCGCGGCCGGTTTAATATGATCGGTATTTCTCCGTAAAAGCCTATCGGTATATGGTTATACGGATATCCGGAGAGATTTTTAAAACGCTTCATGACGAACATGCCAATCTGAGCATGCATTGGCGAACAAATTCAACGAAAATTTTCATGCTTACTGTATCTACTATTATATTACGTTACATTGATAATGCCACCAGCCTCGAAGGTTTGGGAGTTCTACACAGATGGGAGGACGTATAAAGACTCTAACGAGACTGGACTCTAATTGGACTGCGTATAATTATGTGATTACATTACCTGATTACAATATGTGATCGTAAGATTTTTTTAAACTGTTTCAGTATATTTAACAAAGAGAGCCCATTGCCATTATCTATCTGTTCTTTATTATACATAACGTTTATATCAATAACGATATTTTTTAATAGAATAAACAATAAAAACATCTATCATGAAAATTATATTTCCATCTTTGTTGGCTTTTTAAAACAAGAAGTCTCTTTGCCGTAACAATATACTGCTGACTAAAGAATGTTTTTTTTTGCACAGGCTACTTTTTGCACAACGATAAAAATTGTTCGAGACAGTTATGATTTAAAGTTAAAACCATTTAAAGACACACTGATAACCACATACCGAACAATAGTACAGACAATACCGAACTTTCTTAGTTGGCAAAGGATACCGAAGATGGTAAATACCGAGGATACCGATACCGGAAAAACCGATAAAAATGTGCAAGGATATTCGATCCGGCACTAAATTAGATACCGGCCAAACACTAATGTGCACACAACTCACGAAAATTATTCATCAACACCGTCGCAAACCCTTGTACCGAAATCTCATCAACAAATTTAACCATTTTTCAGTGGAATCATTTAAATATAATAATGATACAAAACACATATAAACCTATTTAAATATGTTACCAAGTCTTTATTATTTGTAGACAATATCCTAAACCTTACCCATCTGATTGAATTATACACTAATAGACAGATTGATTTGGACTAAAATCGCAATAAAACGCTTGAAAAGCTTTTTTAATCATAATTAAGACCGGCCAACGATACGCCAATAAAGCTGTGCGACAGATAGTAAAACTATCAAGCATATAGACTGTTGAAATGAGCACATTTCACGAGAAAAATGTGCTCATTTCAACAGTCTATGGCATTGTTTAATTGCTGAAGGTTTCTAATATTTTTCTGTTTTTAATATCTTGCAAAAATATTTAATTATAAGAATAATTATTCAATTTTTAAAAATTATTATAAGATTTAATTATAAGAATAATTATTCGAATTTATCTGAAGGTTTCTGTAATAAACGTAGACCGTTTGAGGCGTAGACTGATTTACAGGTACGAAATTGTGGTACACAGTTTATCAGTCTATGTTTTTTTTGTCCAATTACCGAAGGTTTCATTAAATTATTTAACACGTTAACAAAAATTCTTTACATCATATGTACAAGCTAGAGCCGAACTACAATGCCCCTTTATGACGAGAAATTTTTTTTATTTTGCTCCAGTTTGCAGAAAACTTCCAGACGCATGAACACTCATACTCACACTTATACTTAACTAGATAACTTGCAACAAAATTCACATTACTGTACAATCATTTGATATCAAAAAATTCACCATGTCTTACACTGTTGCGTTGTAGGTGCAACATATGTGGAAATGTGATTACAAGCTCTTAAAAGCTAAAAAACAAAAAGCCGCTGTAGATTGGAATCTGTTTATTTCTCTGACGTTGTCATTACAGTTTGGTTATTGTCGCTATCAAAGATCGCTACCAAAACCATTCTACAATCAACACAACCAACTTTCAAACTGTGTATATTACACAGCAGCTTGCCATTTTACTTCTAATATTGCATTTCAGAGTTATAATAAACATACATTATTTCGTTATTGCTGTTGTTAAATTACATACATTACAGTAGGTAGGCCTACAGCTTTAATTAATATTTATTTTATTATTGTAAAACATAGGTTTGAAATAGTAGTAGATTAGGCGTGATTTTTTTACAGCCTTTTGTTTTGCATTGACTTTTTTGACTAATTGACTTTTAGGAATTTAATTTCAAAACAACTCGACAACTACCATGAACATACAACTTCCCAGAACACCACGTCGTGGCCGACGCAGCAGCCGTCCAGGTGTCTCTAAATTATTACAGCTCAATAGGAGGATAAATAGAAGGTCCATACAGCAACCATCAACATCAAATGCTAATGTTCAACAACACGCTACTCAAATTAATAACAACTCATCTGATTCAGAGAAATCTTTAGTAGATGTTGTAGGCGATGTAAATGGCATGGACTTGGCAGCCCCTTCGTTTCCAGATGATGATCATGATTTTATGGACATCATTGACCATGAAAATATTGCACAAAACAATATTGCTCCTCCCAATGCTGCCCCCTTTCATCGCATTCCTCATTTTCAATCTTTAGATTGTCCTGATTTTCAAGAACTGTGTTACAACTTTCTAGGCAGACTTGACAACAACATATCGCAGCTCACATGTACTGGATGTAATGAGAAACATTTTATTACATACAATGCTCAAATACAACTATGCCATACATGCCGACAAGTTAGACCTGGCACTGTTAATAAATTCAGTGCAGCCATCAATATTGACCCAGGTCCATCTGTTGAATTTATATCTTCTCTTACACTTATAGAACAGTTACCGATTGCTCAGGTTAATCCTACAATGTCAATATTCTGTCATCCGCACGTGGCCAATTTGGGTTCAAAGGTCATGTCAGAAAATGTCATGTCAGACAGAGGATATGTTCAGAGGTCATGCCAGGTCGTGGGCTGTATGACAGGGGAATTTCTACCTTGATATTATTCACATATCAACCGACTACACATCATCTACAGATAACTACCAATAATACATCATTGAAATACGCTAGTTTGATCTTCATCATCTAGCAATTATTAACATTCGTCTGGCAATTTTGTACCACTTTCAAATTTAGGCTGGCATGTGCAACTGTTTGCGTACGTGCTATCATTGTATACTCATTTCAGCATTGAACCTGATTGTATTTAACTGTATTTGGTTGATATCTGATTGTAATTGCCTGTATTTAGTTGATATCTGATTGCAGGTTACTGTATTTAGTTGATATCCGTCTATGCGTCTATCTGCCTATGCGTCTCTTGTAGTAAAGCTTACATAATATGATGTTGTATGAAAATATTACCAAAACGAGATACAAACAGAGAACAAAGTTAGACCACAAGATAAGCATACAATACATACAAACAGCAAGATACCCAAAACATCAAAAGATTCAATAATTAGAAAAGTCATGACAAACAAATTAGAAACTCCAACATGCAAGAAATTCATCACAGAAAACGAGTCAATCGTCCTGCTAGAGAAACACCAAAGAAACATTGGAGACAAATCACATTAGCTATTTTAACCTTTTGTCATTAATATTATGGTTTAGAATTTTGTGAGCTGTGTATGCTAATTATAGAACTTATAAAATCAAGAAGTATATTTTACTGAGAGATATTACTATTGCTTACAATAGCTTAACACCTTCATTAGTAACTGAACCAGTAGGCCTACTCTCATGATGTACTTAAAACTAGTTCACTCAATTGCTAACCCTCTGAAACATAAAGAGCAGAACCTGAGCGCCTAAACACCTTCTCACAGGCTAACAGAAACATCTATAAAAGAGAACAGTTCCAACGACTTAGCCTCTATCTGCAATCAATCTATCTATATCTCCTTACTGGAAGACCTGCTGAGGTTCCCTCTGCCTGGTGGGCGCGTTACTCTGGAGCTTCCCTCTCTTTTCCCCTCTGCCTCTGGAGCCTCTATCTTTTCCCTACTTATAGCACCTCCTCTTCCATCATCAGCTGATCATCTTTTACTTCCCTAGCTCAACTACCGAGCCTCTATATGCAAGGACTGTTGAGTCTTGTCTGACTGCTGAAACTCGCTACCGTACGGACCGAGCAAGCAAACATGAACTACCGTTCGAGTAAGGGTGTAACTTTTATTGGCTATGTTAACCTTTTGTCAGCAATATCATTGTTTAAAATTTTGTTAGTTGCGTATTTTAATTGTTGTACTGTGCATAAAGAATTAAATTTTACTGGTAAATATCAGTATTGCTTACAACAGCCTAACACCTTCACTCGTACCTGAACCAGTAGTAACCTAATTAGTTTCCACATGACAAAGCAAAAGTACACAAATTGAACATAGACAGAATAGAATGAAATGACAAAGCAAATTCACCACTGATGTTGTGAGTGGATTCGGGTTAGTTATGCATAACATGAAATTTCCACATTCATCCACAACAATGCATTCGCATGTGATTTATCCGCCGACAAACCTTCAACCATACCTCAGTAAATGCTGACATAGCGAATATTTAAAATAAAGTACGAAACTGAAAATAGATGTTCTGAAAAATCAACCGTCAAGTACGGTATCCTCCAGTTCTATAAACTGGAGGATGTTGACGGTTATTTTGGGTTAATACAGCCGACCTAATTTTATCGTTTGCGTTGTTTTGTTGCTTTCTCACACGCATTCGTAGGATTCGACAATAAAAGAATTGTACTGTAAAGTTTTCACTAGTCGTACATGTGTAAAGCTTTAATGTTTTGTCAATTCGTACATAACCATTTTATTAGTACTCTATTAATCCCGTAATAATAAATTATTAAAAAAACTTATGTAATATATAAGCGAAGTTTATATCAGTTCCCTCGTTTCTCAATCAATATATAAATACTTTTGAAAAGTCCAGAAAATTGATGAACCGAAGTTTTCATGAATTGTTTTTTTTGTGTTTATCTAACAAGATCTTTTGGGTTGTGTACACAAATATTCAGTAGTCACCACTGGACCCTTAGTACTAACAATGAAAAAATTTGCTGAAGAGAGGACCACGCTGATTTCTGAAATCAGTAAATTGCGCTGGGCTCAACGCTTATTATGGTGCAATCTTCTAGATCTAGCAGGGAACTCGATTTTTGTGACAATAATGTCTTTATCTTATGTCCCGGTTTTTGCAATGATATACTAATGTATTATTATTATTCCCTTCACTGTACTCCAAAAATAAGCCTTTGTCCAAATGATATTCTGATGTACATATCAACTCTTTTTAGAATCACCACAAATTTCATAGAATTGTACCAGCATTATCATGAATTTTAATATGTGGTATGTTTATCAAACACTCAGTTTATTCAAATTCAACACGCAAGTGAATCTCTAACACATTTCATTGCATCAAGCATGATGTAACGTAAGCATTGCAATAGGCTGTACATTCTACATAGGCAATACATTCTACATCCTCACTTGATCTCAAGATCAACTGTTGTAAAACCATACAGCATAACATCTAATAGATCTCAGGATTAACTGACTTGTACAACCATTACAACACAAAATTTGATAACCACTTAGGAAGACGTCTATCTCGAACAGGTCTGTTTTCAAAGTCACTATTTTGATCGAGATAAAAGTCAACAGGCTCTCGATTCAACTGAGCATTGTTATCAAGCAGGTCTGAAGTACTAAACTCAACTTCGACCTGATTAGACTCTCTAGTTGGCCTAGTTGATACATGTATACCATCTGCAATGTCGTCTTGATGAGCCAATTTAAGGTCAGACACATGCCTATTTGTGCCATCGACTTCAACCGAAGTGCTAGAATTTATCTTTGCCAATTTTCGGCATTTCCACTTATCAAAGCACCTAGCATTAACTGGATTGACATAAACAGTGTCTCCAACTTTGTATGGGCTAAGGCTGCAGTCTCTATTGTCACTAAGCTTTTGTGGTATTTCTGTCGATTTGGTCGCCCCCTGCTAAGTCACTGCGATAGCTGTATAGTTCTTCCACAGGCACTATACCATTGGAGTTTGGTGAATTGTTATACCAATATGCCATTTCTTCAGGTCCTTTACCAGTTCTCATGACTGCTCTTTTTATAGTACGATGATGTCCTTCAATTATTCCATTTCCAGTAGGTTTATAGGCACAGCTGAGAATCTGGTCTACATTACATTTTTGCAGAAACTCTTTCATTCTAACGCTTGTGACATATGGGTCATTGTCACTCAGAAACTCCTTAGGAGGTCCACGTTCTCGAAACACGTTGTCCAACTGTTTGATTACTACGTCTGATGTTTCATTAGCCAGTTTGAACCAAAGAGAAAACCTGCTAGGCTCACAATCAATAATAGTCAGATAAGGTCGACCGTTCTCATGAGTAATATCTGATGCAAGGCGCTCCCATACATTTGCTACGTTTAGCTGACCATGATCCCATTTGATTGGATGAGGATTTACACTGTTACACATAAGACAAGTTTTCACTACTTGCTCAACTATGTCTTTTTTGATTATTCGTCCAAGCTTTTTTGTGCCAAGTACAGGGTTTTGCCGACACCAAAGTGGTGGTCTTGATGAACTTTCTTTACGTCTTGTATCTCATCTGTGTTAGAAAGTACAACCTCTGAGCATGCAACAACTTGTAGCCATTTCTTTGGTACTCTGGTTAGGACATCCAACTTGTTCTCACCTGATGGAACAAGTTTGATCATTAGTGTTAACCCGTAATCATCAATCAGCTGAACAATAATTCCAAGTCTACGTCGAATGATCAACTTGCTGAGGCCAGTAACCTTAGGCCTTTTGGTATCTTCTATCACTGAATTTATCCACCCATAAACCGTAGCTGAATCTGTGATCACTTGCACATTTGTCTGAAAGTTTTACTGTCATTATTGTCACAGTTTTGCCGAAGTAGCTTGTGGTATGTTTATCAAACACTCAGTTTATTCAAATTCAAAACGCAAGTGAATCTCTAACACAAAGTCATTGCATCAAGCATGACGTAATGTAAGCATTGCAATAGGCTGTACATTCTACATAGGCAATAGGCAATACATTCTACAAATATTGATCTATAATCGTTTTTAGAATAATATTTTTTGGCATTAAGGAAAACATAGGTAACAATCAGGAAACCAACCTAAACTAAAAAATGACACCATATTTGATGTCATCAGTGTTGAGCTAGTTGATGATTGTGTGTTATTAGCCATACCCTAGGACACTTATGTTTTGCTAGTATTCAGTTTCGTGAGTAGCATACAGAGTAAAATTTCGCTGCAACTTAATTTCGCAGCTGTGATGAGTGCAAAAATATAGTGATGTGAAAATAAATGCAGTGAAACAAACAATTAGATTCCTCAGGTTCAGTTCACCGATAAGAAAAAAAATTCAATTTGGGACTAGTTTGTAATTGTGAACCGCTGGTAGAATGGTGTGGGCGAGATCGATAATGCAATTTGATCGCTTGCTGCCATTTGTTTCTTGGACTATCAATCTTTCTTGGACTTCGCTCGTTCGTTATGATAGTTTAGTTTTGCACATGAAATTTTTGCGAGAGGATGACTCCGCGAAAACGTGAAAGTTAGATGAGGCGAATACATAAGTGTTCTAGGGTAATTAAAAGATTAGGAGAGAATGTGCTGCTGTCATGTTTTGTAATTAGAACAAAACACGAAGTTGCTTTTACAAGTAAAAGTATGCACAAAAAATAAATGAACCAATAGACATTGATTAACTGACCTATTAACCAATTAGCAGCATTTGCATACATGAGCTTGCAACCAACATAGCATATGTAAATTGGAGTTGTTTGCACCAAAATGAAAGAACACAACTTCTAACATAAAAACTAAACTAATGTAGCCTGTAAATTAGACACAGTAACATGTGCCTAGACTTGTCTCTCAACAATCAGTGCATGCAGTGTAACATTGTTGCAAAACTAAAAATCAGTATGTTGTATAAATAAGTACACTTACATGTATTGATGTGAAGATGAAGAAGAACCTCCATCTTTCATTACACTTTCTTATATTCTACCCATACTGCCTTATCTACCTAATGTAATAGCTTTACACACTAGCTTTATCCAGCTTTTTCCTCTCACCGTAATTGCCAAGACCACCTGTACTGCCTTGAGCTCAGACACCAATATAGCCTGAGCCTAACAAATCTCATAATACAACGTGCCCTTTCTTTTTTGTTTTTGTTTTGGGCCATTCCATCACTACCAACAAGCAGACGTAGTAACTTACCTAACTTGTGTTGCTCGTTACCTGACTCCGTTAGGGCCGTCTCCATAGGCTAGCCTCTGGCTTGTCTGACCCTGTGCCACCTTCTAAAATACTCTCCTCATTACTGCCAGCTCCATTGCCAGTCTGCACTGGCTTTTCCATCACTCTGACCTTCGCCGCTACCAATCCGTTCACCGTGACTACTGTCACTACCAACACTACCTCCACCAACATCTCCAACACTACTTCCATCAACATCTCCAACACTACTTCCACCAACCCTGACTAGCTCGGAGTCTTTTGGTTGGGTCAGTAATGATTCCTCAACCTCATCTCCGTCTCTTCCGTCTTCACCTCGCTCTCCCCAATAAGAGGCAGGCTCGTCAGGCCTCTTGTGAGAGGTCTCCACCTGGGCCGTAACCGGCTGCACAGGGGATGGCACCACAGAGCTGGGAGTTGACATAGGCCCTGACCGATCTAGCTCGACCTGACCATCCACCAGTGTTGATCTGCTACTAGCAATTTTCCTCTGAACCTCGGCTAACAACTGCACAGCTACTCTGAAGGCCTTGACATTTTCCAACTCCATGACTGCTGCCTTACGTTTCGCTTTTAGCCTAGCCATTTTCTCCTCTGACTTCCTCTGTACCTCCTTTCTTCTCTCTCTATCTTTGCTACCTTTCTCTCATGACCCTCTCTATTTAACATTCCATTGCTGGACACCTTAGCTAAAAAAGAGCAAACTTTCTCCGTTACAGATACTGGTTCAGCTACTTTCTCAGCACCTTCACTTACCTCATCACGACTGTTCTCTATTATACCCCATAGACACATGCACCTCTCTGGAGCCTTGGGCTGTCCCCCTTGACTACCAATTTCTATGTATCCGCTACTCTTTACTCCCTTCTTGGTTTCACAAGTCCACCAATCTTGACCTGTGTGGCCTTTTTTAACATCATGCTCTCTGTCAGACTTATTTGTCAGGTTTTGCAACTTGACATCATCTGAAACATAACTTGACCCAGCAATAATGGTTCTTGGCGAAAACAGCTTAACTGGCTTAATACTTCTACGCTCCTTGACAGGCTCAAACTTGTTTTCGCATAATGCATTAACAACAGCAAATAATTTAAGCTGCTTCAACTCATTTAAGCCCAAAAAGTTCGTTCTCAATCCTTTCACCACATAAATTTCAGCATCCATATGCCTGTGTTTACTTTCCAAATGAACTATTACACTTCTAACCACTTTTAACTCACCACCATCAGCAGTTTCTAAAACTGTCGACGGTTTCTTTAACCGTAGGTTCAACTTATTGGCTGTTGCCTCAGTTACTATTGACACCTCGGCCCCAGTATAGAATGTAAACTCCACATTTACTCTATTAATGTTTAAATTCTGCACAATTATCTGGCCTAGTCATTGATCTTCACCATATTTATCTCTAGAGCCAGCAAATCTGGCATTTCTATTCCTGCTACTGTCACTGTACCTTTTATCATGCCTATCCATCTCTCGCTTCTCAAACCAACTGTCTCTTTCATACCTGTTCATACTGTAATCTCTGGGTCTATTCCACTTATCCCTTACATCATGAGGACTTTCTCCGCCCCAATACCAGTCCCTACTGCTATCTTGACTGCCATACCTTACTTCTCTACCCTTATCCCCACAATGTCGGGATATGTGTCCTCGTTTCCCACAAGAAAAACATTTAATTGAGGAGCAACTCCTCATCTCATGGCCACTACGCTTGCAATTGTAGCATACTCTATCTTCACTACCTTTTCTACTATTTGCTCTATATCTAGAGACATGCCTCTCTCTGCTATTGCCTCTATACTTGCTACTGTCCCTGTTATACTCTCCACTTTTTCCCCATACCTACTAACATCACGCTCATCACTGCTATCTCCATAATACTTTTCACTACTCCTAAGACTTCTAGAAGAATATCTACCTCCTGAGTCGTATTTTCTATCCCTACAACCACTCCAGTACTGCGCACGACTGTCGCACTCTGATACCCTTGCTACCTCCTTTTTAATCTCACTTTTTAAATTACTACCTCTACTATCTGTTCTCACGAACCTGTCTGAATGATTCGCCATCTCACCAGCCCTTAATGCTTCATTCAACAATACCCAGGTCAAATTGGCATTATTCATCAAGTCTCTACTCATTTATCTATCTCTTAACCCGTTAACTGCCACTATAAGAGCAAACCTTACTCTATCAGCATTATTTGCTACCCCAGCATATCTGCTTAAACTCTCAACTCGTAGCAAAAACTCTCTATCACTTACACCAAGTGCCTGTCTAGCCGTCAAAAATTTATGACCCTTCACAAACATGCTCTCCTGTCTACCATAATATTCTTGCAAAATATCCACTGCCTCTTCATAAGTTGAATTTGCACCATCTTCATCAAACCCTGCACCTTTTAATACCTCTCTACCACTGTGCAAAATAGCTCCCATTAATGGCCTTAACTTAGCTCTACCTCTCATAATAAGACGTCTTTTGCCACCTTCACCTTTGTAACCTCTTCTCTCAACTAAACTCTTAATACATAAATTCATTTATTGTATAAATCTCTCCCACAAACCATCCCCATGCTTACCAAACACCAGCTTCGGATAACTGATCTCCATCACGACACAACACAATATATTTTACGCCACCAGCTCACTTTATCCTTCTCGTATATATTTAATGTAATTCTCACCTTCTCCAACACTTAATAAATATCTACACCGATGCTTCACCGCTACAACACCTCGCAGCCTCACAACACCACCCTACCTCACGTCACCCCACCTACACGCCCGTGAAAGGGTCTAATCTACTTTGGCCCGCTTTCACAAACACCCGCCAAATCCAAGGGACAACCTTTAGCTATTTCTAGTAACTGTGAAAATTTTTTAAATAGTTTTATACCGAGAACCACTCGCGAACTTAGAATTGAACCATTTTTTACCAATTGATCCTGATGGTTTCCCCTTCCGCCTCAGGGCGGTCTAGAGGCTCTACTTTAACATGAACATGATAATCAAACGTTAAACTTACACTGTAACCAGAAAACTATCGCTAACGATAACACACAGAAAAAAAAGTTTAGAGCTTCGTCAAATGCACCATGTTGTATAAATAAGTACACTTACAGTGATGTGCAAAAGAAAGGGCCCACCCTGAATTGTTGTGTATTTTGGACAGTAAACCTGTGCTGAAGCAAAGGTGTTCGCTCCAAGTATAATAATGTATATATTTTTGGAATCAGCAGCTTCTGGAGAATCAGAACCTGATGTCATTTTTTATCTATTCTGCAAAATGTAATGTCTGGGATGGAATTTCCATTGCAACTTCCGAAAATGCCTAATATGGCATAATTTAATTTCATCAGTATTACACAAAGTATCATTGGGAATTAAAAATTGGCCATTGTTTGACGGGATTAGCGAAAATAGAGTAGGATCAAAGGAGGCTAATTAGTACTTGCTCATCCATTGCTAATCCATTTACACTGGAATTACTCACATCAAAAGAAAGCTGAGTAAATGCTGAGTCTATTGATATATAGTTTAGGTAGATTTCAACAAGTTGGCACAATTTTATGAGCATCTGAAATTTGGTCTACGTGTACATATATTGGCAATGAGAATCAGAGGTGGGCCCTTTCTTTTGCACATGATTGTACATGTATTGATGTGAAGATGAAGAAGAACCTCCGTCTTTCATTACACTTCCTTATATCCTTCCCATACTGCCTTATACAACCTAATCTACTAGCTTTACCCACTAGCTTTATCCAGCTTTATCCACTCACCGTAATTACCAATACCACCTGTACAGCCTTGAGCTCAGACATCAATATAGCCTGAGCCTAACAAATCTCATAATACAACACAGTAAAGATAGTTTTTTTGGATAAACTTAATGAAATTCGTCGAGGCCCTCAAGGATCGACTGCTATGTACAACAAAAGATCCTATGGACAAGGCTGACTTTGGTCATCTTCAAAAAGTAGCTTTCTGCATTTTGAGCGAGCTAGCTGCATGTCAGACAGTCTGATTTAAATTATTTCGTTGTATTGGCATTTCTTAAAATTCATATAGATTTTGGCAGGCACATATCTTGTGCGCCTGCCAAAATCACAAAGGTTTCTATTTTAGTAGATATTGACCGTTAGAAATTAATATGAGTAAGGCTAGCATTTTAATTTATTAGTTCGTATTTAATAAAAAAATAAATCCATAATTTTTTTTATTAAATTACTGTAAAATGTTGATCACTGTTAATTTCATGCAGTTTTTATAGCCTTTTTGATGGTGCATTTTTCCTTTTATAATTTTGATTGATTGTTATGTATCAATATTATTGCAGTGAAAATTTTTACATAACTTGCTGTCAGCAGCAACTGCAACAAGGCGATTAAATTGTTGCAAAGCTAAAATACGTCCACCTATGTGTGATAAATATTGTTGAAGTTGTTATGCTAGTTCAGTTAGTGGTTTGCCTTCTTTAAAAAAACCAGACTCATAATCTTGAATAAATCATTTCATTTACTGAAAAGTTGCAATCATTGCTTCAGCAGTTTTAAAAAGGTTTATCACAATTGTACAACAAATCAAAGACAATAGATTTGGATAAAGATATTATTCTAACAGAGAATTTAGTTATTTCCTGTTGGGTCCATTTCCTGTTGGGTCCATTTCCTGTTGGGTCCATTTCCTGTTGGGTCCATTTCCTGTTGGGTCCATTTCCTGTTGGGTCCATTTCCTGTTGGGTCCATAAGGTCGTTTTTCATGGAATTTTGAGTTCAGCACACTGTTGGTTTCTGCAGAATATGAAGAGTTGAAAGCAGCGTTTTAATGCTGGGTTCAGCAGGTTGCATGTCAGGTAGTGTTGGTTTCAGCACACTCATCGTTTTGTAGAAAGAGTTGGTTTCAGCTCTATCCTGTCAGGTTCAGCAGGTGGTATTTCTGGTAGCATTGGATTTACCGCATTGTATTGGTTTTAGCAAAGAATAGAGAGTTTGTTTCAACTCGTTCCAGTTGGGTTCAGTAGGTTGTATTTCAGGTAGGGTTTGGTTCAGCGCACTCTGTTGGTTACAGAAAAGCATAGGGAATTAATAAAATTACCAAAGTCAAAGTGGGAGTTGTTCCTTAACTTTAAAAAAAAAATTACATCAACATCTGCTTGCCTTGGTATTCTTGAGTTAGTTTTGAGTGTTAACTTCTTGAGTGATGTATTTTAGTATGCTGTAGCAAAGATTCGTGCTAGATAGTGCAAATGACAAAATCATCCAGCTGGTGTGCACAAATATTAAACATAAAATACAAAAGTACCAGTTTAAATATTAGTAGATGATTACATCACATCAGCATCTCCTGTAGCATAAAGCATTACTACAACATCAACACAAGTACTCTGAATATTTAACAGCAAAATTTTTGGACAGGCAAGTTTTTAAACGATGTAATATGATATAAGTTAATGTGCCACCAACATGATTAGATTGTATGCCATGCTAACCAAATTTAATATTTCACTTGTGCATAAAACTTGCTATTTATCAAGTTTCTTGGTCTGAGGGAGATTCTGGCACCTTTTCTTGCTGCTCTTCAGTCAGCTTGCGCATTAATGCATCTCATTGTCTTGGTCCTTGCTGGGCAACTTGATGGTTTTGGTACACTGTTATGTGGCTAAAGCAGCATGGATGGTAGTATCTGTGGGTATTAACAAGAATATCTGCATGGTCTTCCACTTCAGCTGCAAGCATTAGATATGGTTGATTTGTCTCTTTTGTGTGATCAGTGGAATTATCTGATCAGGTCAATATATTTTTTCTTACATCTATTTCCACTTTATCGCGAACCACTTGAGATCAGCAATCTGACAATTATTACTCTTAATAGATGTTATTAACAATTATTCTTCTTTGCTCTTATTGATTTTTCTAACTGAAAACTTGTCAATTGTCAAATGCATCCGATCATTAGTACCATAATTGCATTGCTTTTGAATTTGCATCTGCTTTTGTTTGTACCTTTCACTGCATATGCAAAGTGCCAGGCTATTCAGTCGATAGGAGAAATTTTGTAGCATGACTAGCGTCTACTGAGCAATTATTGTGAGCATTTTAGCTGGAGCAATTGCACTGCTCTGACAGCTAGATTGGAATCCTTTCACCCCATTTCATTGATCACTTTAAAATTTTGACAGTGACTCGCTTCTGCTTTGTCTTCCGATTGCTGACATCCTGTAGATTTATAGGAACTCTATTGTCTGTTGAAATTGGCTAATTAGGTTGAAATAAATTGTTGTATCGCCAGACTGGAGTTGTTGAAGCATTTTTATTATGAAATGAAAACTTTCTTGCATGGATCTCATTTTTCAATTGTCAAGCTTTTTAAATTTGAAGAACGGTGCGAAATAGTTTGCTATTATCAGTTAGACTTTACTATATGTATCAGTATATATCTTCCTACTTATCTCCAAGCTAGGGCAATGTATCAGTATATATCTTCCTACTTATCTCCAAGCTAGGGCAATGTATCAGTATATATCTTCCTACTTATCTCCAAGCTAGGGCAATGTATCAGTATATATCTTCCTACTAAACTCCAAGCTAGGGCAATGTATCAGTATATATCTTCCTACTTATGTCCAAGCTAGGGCAATGTATCAGTATATATCTTCCTACTTATGTCCAAGCTAGGGCAATGTATCAATATATATCTTCCTACTAAACTCCAAGCTAGGGCAATGTATCAGTATATATCTTCCTACTAAACTCCATGCTAGGGCAATGTATCAGTATATATCTTCCTACTAAACTCCAAGCAAGGGCAATGTATCAGTATATATCTTCCTACTAAACTCCAAGCAAGGGCAATGTATCAGTATATATCTTCCTACTAAACTCCAAGCTAGGGCAATGTATCAGTATATATCTTCCTACTAAACTCCAAGCTAGGGCAATGTATCAGTATATATCTTCCTACTAAACTCCAAGCTAGGGCAATGTATCAGTATATATCTTCCTACTAAACTCCAAGCTAGGGCAATGTATCAGTATATATCTTCCTACTAAACTCCAAGCTAGGGCAATGTATCAGTATATATCTTCCTACTAAACTCCAAGCTAGGGCAATGCTTTATAGCTGTGCTAGGCTTCTTGCAGTTGCAGAAGTGAGTAAAGTACCTAAATGACAAAGTTCTTTTGACAGTCATTCATCATCAACTAGTTGGTTCAGAACAACTAACTAGTTGGTCTTCTGACACTTGTGATGGCTGCCGTGCTCACCTGATGACTATTAATTGTTCTTTTTGCAATATCTGCAGGTGCTGCCATCTCGCAGATGTCATTGGCTTTAGATCTCATTCGATCATTGTGTTTGATAAGAAATCTCATCGGCTTGAGATCTCATTCGATCATTGTGTTTGATAAGATGTGTCATTGGCTTTAGAACTCATTCAGTCACTGTGTTTGATAAGATGTGTCATTGGCTTTAGATCTCATTCGATCATTGTGTTTGATAAGAGATATCATTGGCTTTAGATCTTGTTTGATCATTGTGTTTGATGAGAAATGTCATTTCTGTAATGACGTTAGTTTTTCATCGTATCTGATAGTGATTGAACCAAGAAACTGGTGCATAGGAAACAGGGAACACTGATTGCAAAAGATTAATCACCCGGTTCAACGGTTTTTTGGTCATTAATTTTAAATATCTAAAGTATAGTAGCACACCTTGAAGAAACTTTCAATTGTCTTTGAGAAGTTTCAAACTGACACTTTTAGATTTAGTTTATCCAGATTTTGGTTCTGATCAGTAACTGTTTTTTTTATTGGCGGCTTGTTACTCGCATATTGTAATGCCATCCACTGCAAATGTGAATTTTTGTAGCCCAATAAAATCATCACCAACAACCCAACAAGTTGGCATACCTATTTGTACTTACCTAGTGGTTTACAAAATGTAATGAGATCATTTGGCTGGTTTTTCAGCAGTACATGTAAAAAGCTTTCATTTGAAGCGCATCAGGGCAACACGTTATGTCATTGTGCTGCATCAAGTCCGATTTCAATATTGTATTTCCCAAGAAGCACTTTTTTAAGCTTTGATCATCAGCATCTCCATCACCAGTTACTTGTCATCTGATCATCAATGCTGAGCAAGAAGGCTTAATCCATGAAATCATCATACACTGCATAGTTGATACTAGCCAGTGGACAACAGTTGATGGTTTTTCACGGGCTCATCGAATTTGTTAACTGCATCACTGTACACATCGTTTGACTTGCCTCAATCAAACTCTAAAGATTTCTATACATCCGAGTTGCAGCACAACTTTTATTTAGTCATTTGAATTCAACTTAACAGCTACTGTGAAAATGGTTCAAATGTTTCTTTGAAACTCATTTACTGATTGGTCAAACCTGATTCATCTTAATTGGGATTTTGAGCTAAAAACTTTAGCAAAATGCATGCGGACATATGAAAAATATTTCCAAAAGATCGAACGTGAGAATATTTATTTTCATGCTAATTGAGACAGCAAAACATATCACTCACTAACCCTCAGTTAGGCAATTGAATTTCAAAGTGCAGACTGATCTACATTGTTTATTTAACATGGATGAGCTTTTTTAAAGTTAGATGACTATCCCTCCAATGCTGGTCAGGCTTCTGAGAAGTAATTCCTAGCTTGTTCACTAAGCAGAGATAGCAAAGAATAATATATTTATTGCATATCATCGTCACTTCAGCACTTAATGCATATGTTATATTTTAGACACCAAAATCGCTTAGCAAGTTACTTTAGTTTTTAAAAGCACACCCTATGATTAGTCCTTAGGTAGAAATGGAAGAACCACCGACCAAAAAGCCGAAAGTAGAAGATGAGGATGTTTCTTCACGTGAGGCTAACAAAAAGCTGGTGAGTTTAAAACATTCTGTGGCTCAAATTTTAAACTTTCAAGTTTCAACTATTAAGCTACAGAAATTGAAGGCAGTTTGCTTACTAGTTGCATTACATTGATCTTTTGCCGGTTGGCATTTCACTTTCCGCAGTTTCACTTGCCCACAGTTCTTCTAAAATATTTATCAAAGAATAAAAATTGGTAGGCAGAAATGCATCACCCAAGCATGACAGGTGTGCGTGCATTTCCATGTCAAAGCGAAGAAACTTCACAGCTCAGCCTCTGTCTCCCTTCGTTTAAGTAGCTTGCTATTTTGTGCTCTTTGAACATATTTTACCGCTTGTGTTGCCCATAAAAAGGAGATAAGGGTGGTGCCAGTCCAAATTAATCGCAAAAAATGAGAGATGACTGTCTTATGATAGCTTTATGTGATGCAGGAGATAGAGCTAATTGGAGTCTAACAAGTTACGTTCGTGAAATTGAGTGTAAGTTTATGTGGAATAGTATTCTAACACCTAAAGTTTCAAGTGTTTTTTTAAAAAGCTCAACAGATATATGATAAGAATCTACGGATCTTTCTGCAGTTGTGTTAGCAGGTTATATAGATAGCATTTCTTTAGATCGCTGAGAGTAGTTCAAAAGAGAGACGAGGACATTTGAGGGAGGCTGATGTTGGGATTATTTGCTACATCACTAGCGGGTTTAAACCCATAGTAGGTGAGGTCACTTTCTACAATCACTAAAAAGTTTCAACCCATAATAAGTAAGGTTACTTGTTGGAACTACCAGCAGAGATTGAAATGCCACTCAAGTAATATGTTATCAAAAAGAAATATTTTTGAAAATCTCGCAGAAGTAAATTGTTAAAAGTATTTCATATACCTGGAACATGAGCATAAAGTGGCCAGCTACTTGTGACAAATTATTTGATATATGAGTATGTGTGCACATATTATCTGATATATGAGTATATGTGCACATATTATCTGATATATGAGTATGTGTGCACATATCATTTGATACGTGAGTATGTGTGCACATATTATTTGATATATGAGTATGTGTGCACATGTTATCTAATATATGAGTATGTGTGCACATGTTATCTGATATATGAGTATGTGTGCACATATTATCTAATATATGAGTATGTGTGCACATATTATCTGATATATGAGTATGTGCGCACATATTATCTGATATATGAGCACATATTATCTGATATGTGGGTATATGAGCACATATTATCTGATGTGTGGGTATGTGTGCACATATTATCTGATATATGAGCACATATTATCTGGTATATGAGCACATGTTATCTGATATGTGGGTATGTGTGCACATATTATCTGATATATGAGCACATATTATCTGATGTGTGGGTATGTGTGCACATATTTTGTGTATTTTATATAATGCTTGTTTAATTAAAGGGGTTGTAAAACAGAGATTTTCAGACTTCATCGTCAATGAGGTAGACATGAATGGTGAGGTTGTGAGGCTAACAACGATGTCTGCAAAAGATTGCATCGGTATCTCACAAACAGATGATACAAGTCGAAAGTCAGATAGTGGCGATGTTTGTCCAATACCTGCAGCCGTGTTGGTCAGTGTTAAGCACGTGTAGTCAGCCTTATGATCAACCATTTGCACTGTATCAACCAATGAACTCTAGTTTACTATTTGTACTGTATCAACCATTGAACTCTAGTTTACTATTTGTACTGTATCAACCAATGAACTCTAGTTTACTACTTGCCCTGTATCAACCAATGAACTCTAGTTTACTATTTGTACTGTATCAACCAATGAACTCTAGTTTACTACTTGCCCTGTATCAACCAATGAACTCTAGTTTACTATTTGCACTTTGTCAGGTGCACTAACTGTCCTTTCGTATTAAATTGTTGAGTTGAAGCATAAAATTTTAAGTTGATATTAATGGCCTTGTATTCAGTCTCTCCTCTACTCAGTCCTCTGTATTCAGTCTCTCCTCTCAGCTACCACACGAAGGTATATATAAGCTTGTATATAAACCATGATAGGCTGTTTTCAGGTATCACGCGCATTGGATTTACCCTTACTATATTTTTATCCTTGGATCACTTGCTAAAAGAGAAATTTTACTAATGGCATGGAACTGGTTAAACTATTCTTCATATAGTCTGCACTTGTACGTAGAATCATAGATCCATAAAATTAAAAACCCATAGAGTTATATGAATATAGAATTATAGACCCATAGAATTATAGACTCATAAAATTATAGACTCGTAAAATTATATGAATATAGAATAATAGACCCACATAATTATAGACTCGTAGACTCATAGATTTAAAGACCCATAGAATTATATGCCCATGGAATTATAGACCCATAGACTTGTATGCCCATAGCATTATAGACCCATAGAATTGAATAGACCCATAGAATTAAAGACCCATAGAATTAGAGACTCGTAGCGTCATAGAATAATGAAGCCATAAAATTATAGACCCATAAAACCATAGACCTGCAAAATCATGATCTCATAAGATCATATGCTCACAGGATCATAGACTCACAAAATCATTGACATACAGGATCATAGACTCATGGGGGCGAGTGCCCATAGGTTTATGATCCTAAGTGGTTATCCTATGATTCTATGGGTTCCTGCACAGTTATAATATTTTGAGATTATTTAAGTTTAGAAGGAGCTAAAAGATCTGGTAGAAGATGATGAAAAGGAAAAATGTGTTAAAATAGAAGCACCCGTGAAAGCAGAAAGGAAGGCAATTCATGTGTATATAAAGGTTTGTCAATTTTTTTCTTGCTTTAGAATGGCTCCGGTAAATATCCTTATGCAGCGGCCGCAACACAGACACGTTACTTCTTGCTGTAATCGGAGATGCTGCAGCACACAACCTGTCTTTGGAGTGCTTTTCATCTTGCCTTGTGCTTTTCATCATAATCTTTTAGTGTACTAAATTTATGTTCACTTAAACCTTTAAAATTTTAGTAAAATTCACAAAGATTTCTAAGATTTTTATTTCATACCTGGCTACATTTTCTTTTCACAAGTTAATGATTTAAACATGTGTAGTCACATGTTTCACGTGGGTTTGTGCTCATCTTTCTCCATTGAACAGGACCATTTTACTGGGATGGATAGCAACTGTGTAGAAGTGGAAGGGGTGAAATACTTAGAGTTTAAGCTAAAATCCGGAGCAAGCAGAACGAAGAGGGAGGCTGCGTGGCCTAAAGATCGACAGCATTTGAGATTTACGCTCTACAAGGAGTTCAAGGTAATCACAATTTCTAGTTCGCAGCTCGATCATTCTACTTGTGCTTCTTCAGTTATTACTGACAGTTATTACTGGCATTTATTACTGACAGCTCGTCTGAGTGATAGTTGAATGCAAGGGGAATGTTTCACTAGTTAAAGGGTGACTTTCAACAAAATTCACATTACAGTTATTTGGTATCAAAAGATTCACCATGTCTTACTCTGTTGTGTTGTAGGTGCCAAATGTGTGGAAAAGTGATTACAAGCTCTTAAAAGCGCAAAAACGAAAAGCCGCCGTAGATTAGAATCTATTTATTTCTCTGACGTAACCACGAAATTTGATGATCGACTTGTCACGTATGTTCACACGTGAATTGAAAGGCCAATACAAAGCTCAATATAAAACTTATCGTAGTACTAGTTTATGACAAACACTTCGGGTTTTACCGAAGACCCCGTATCAAATATAGATGCTCGCTACTTTACAGTTGTTTTTCGGCCTGGTCTAATCGGCAAGTCGTAATCTGATTATGTGACCCAATACTTCGCAAATAATTTCTGCAGCACTTTTCCATTATCGCAAGTGAACAACAGGCTCGTCATGATTATCAGACAATGATATGTACTCCTTCAAGCTAAGGCTAAAAAATTAAACGAATTTTTACGGTAAGTTATAAGATATCACTCCTAAAAGTGACAGCATTACGATGACGATAAAACAGACGCGTAAGAACAATAGACATAGTTTTATTGAATGCGTGAAGTATATTTGTGAAAATATTTCGACGAATAGGGTTGCAAGAAAATGTAAACAGAAACCATCTCTCACAACTACATCACATTTGAGCCATTTTGGAAAGGGAATCCAAACTACAGCGGTTTCGTGTGGCTGCGATTTTCTGTTCGTTTTTGAGCTTTTAAGAGCTTGTAATCACCTTTTCACATATTTTGCACCTACAACACAACAGAGTAAAACATGGTGAATCTTTTCATATCAAATAAGGGTAATGTGAATTTTGTTGCAAGTTAACCTTTAAGTATAATAGGCAACTAGTAAATGAGATTCTATTTAATAGGCAACTAGTACATGAGATTCTATATAATAGGTAACTAGTACATGAGATGCTATATAATAGGCAACTAGTACATGAGATTCTATATAATAGGCAACTAGTACATGAGATTCTATATAATAGGCAACTAGTACATGAGATGCTATATAATAGGTAACTAGTACATGAGATTCTATATAATAGGCAACTAGTACATGAGATTCTATATAATAGGCAACTAGTACATGAGATTCTATATAATAGGCAACTAGTACATGAGATTCTATATAATAGGCAACTAGTAAATGAGATTCTATTTAATAGGCAACTAGTACATGAGATTCTATATAATAGGTAACTAGTACATGAGATGCTATATAATAGGCAACTAGTACATGAGATTCTATATAATAGGCAACTAGTACATGAGATTCTATATAATAGGCAACTAGTACATGAGATTCTATATAATAGGTAACTAGTACATGAGATTCTATATAATAGGTAACTAGTACATGAGATGCTATATAATAGGCAACTAGTACATGAGATGCTATATAATAGGCAACTAGTACATGAGATTCTATATAATAGACAACTAGTACATGAGATTCTATATAATAGGTAACTAGTACATGAGATTCTATATAATAGGCAACTATTACATGAGATTCTATATAATAGGCAACTAGTACATGAGATTCTATATAATAGGTAACTAGTACATGAGATTCTATATAATAGGTAACTAGTACATGAGATTCTATATAATAGGTAACTAGTACACGAGATTCTATATAATAGGTAACTAGTTCATGAGATTCTATATAATAGGCAACTAGTACATGAGATTCTATATAATAGACAACTAGTACATGAGATTCTATATAATAGACAACTAGTACATGAGATTCTATATAATAGGTAACTAGTACATGAGATGCTATGTATTAGGCAACTAGTACATGAGATTCTATATAATAGACAACTAGTACATGAGATTCTATATAATAGGTAACTAGTACATGAGATGCTATGTATTAGGCAACTAGTACATGAGATTCTATATACTAGGCAACTAGTACATGAGAACAGGATTCTTTATAAAATCATCCATAATAGTTTGTCATGCACTTGTAGCAGAGGTAAATGAGAAGAGGGAGTTATCGTCCTTTTAGCCTTATAACTGGCTGTAGGTTTAACCGCCTGACTACCCTATCGGCAACTGACTATCGGCAATGTACTGTTGGCAACTGACTATCGGCAATGTGCTATGGGCAATGTACTATGGGCAATGTACTATGGGCAATGTACTATGGGCAATGTGCTATGGGCAATGTACTATGGGCAATGTGCTATGGGCAATGTACTATGGGCAATGTGCTATGGGCAATGTACTATGGGCAATGTACTATGGGCAATGTACTATTGGCACTTGAATTTTTGCAATTGGAAATGAGTTATTATCGAGTTGCGTTTTGCATTTATTACCTCCAGACGACCTTGTTTAAGATGCATGATATATCAAATCATAAAGCTTTCTGAATCATTATCTTTCTCTGTACAATTGAATGGAGTAGTGAATGAGCTGCAGTAGAAAAGCATAGTCTGCATAGTCATAGTCTGCATTGAAATGTACGGTAATATAGAGATGAATGAGAGCAAGCCTCAACTTACCTTTGCTAAGCTTGGTAAGTATCAAAAGGCTCTTATCGCTCCACATTATAGTTTATATATAGGATATACATTTATATATGGGCATGTGTGTATATGATATATATACATGTACATATCTACACGGTATACATATTTTATTATTTGAAATGTATGTACATCTATATATATATTTCTCAAAGCTTGTTTTCTGTCGTTTTTCTTCCAGTATGTCTAGTTATAGCTATTAAAACTTTGGGATTATAATTTAATATTCTGCTGAACTTGTACTCTCAAAGATTGCGACCACAGTTTTGCAATGCAGTGCACTAATCACGAGACCCTGTAAGCTCTTGCATTACATAGCTCTTACTACATAGCATATACATTCTTTTTCGCTTTCACACCCAAAATGACATATTAATTGAAACTCTACCAACTCTTTGAGCTCTTTGAAATGCGATGCTTTTTCCTCTTCCGTTGTACTAGGGCTAATTTGTTTTCCTTAAAATGGTATCAAGAATGATTTTACTTGAAATTAAAATTTGGCTATCATATCTCAGTTCATCATCATTCGTCATGCTAACAGATTCAGGTTTGCAAACAGATAAAATGATAAAACTTTTAGTTAAAAGTTTTAGTTAAAAGTTTTAGTTAAAAGTTTACTAAAATACAAAATCTCCTTTCAAGTATGTTTTTAGTAAGCTCATTTCATATAAGTTAGATTCAGCGTTTATGTTACACGTCTATCTTGAAGGTAAAAACTCTTCACTTACTGCATTGTAATGCTATATTTTTTGTCAAATCATACCCACAAAATGCGCTAAAGATATTGTAGGTAACTATAGTTACTAAGGTTAACATATGGTTTTGTTACTATTTTCTAATGATGATAATTTTCAACAGGAGGTAATTGCATTAGATAATTATTAAGAGTTTCTCTACCACTCTATACGATATTTTCACCTTATGATGCCAACACTGAAACGAATGAAAATCATATATAATCGTATACCAAGTAATTTTTCATTGTAATCATAGCTAAACAGACTATATTTAGCCATTACTTGCTAATGATTTCACATTTGCATTTAAACACATTTACAGTTTTCTTTTTTCTCCTAATTTATTTCAACAAAACACTTTTCTCATGATACGAAATTTAAAAGTTGTAGTTTAACTTTGACTTTTGCTGCTTTGACCTTTTAATAAAGAAGTGTGTGAATAATTGGAGTCATCTGACCAAACTACAGTTAGTAATATTATTATGCCTACTATGTAATGATAAAATTCATTGATGAAGCACCGATACTGTTCCAAACGTTTGTATTTTTATAGAATGTCTCATTTTGCAATGTTACTTGGCACAAGCTTGAAGCAACATTGTTTTGTAATTGGCTGTTGTTGGCACCTGGTTTAAGGACACGATGGAAGCGATAGACATCATCTCTAAATACTCGGGTATTAAGGCCCAACAGTTTAACTACGCCGGGACGAAGGATCGTCGAGCAAAGACTAGTCAGAGAGTCAGTCTGTTCAAGGTCGACGCTAGGAAACTTGAGAAGACGAATACCAAGTTGCGTGGCATGGTCTTAGGGAACTTTGAATACTCCAAGGTTAGTTAGCCCCTTTACATATCTCAAGCCTTGGTCTCTGAACAGTAATATCTATTATCAGTCTATTGACTGCCCTATTTCTTGCCTTGTGCAGTAATGCTTAGCCTATCTTGACAAACTGTTGTTTTTGCGGAGTTGTCTCCTGACGAGCGGAGCAAGCAAAACAACAGCTTGTCACAATACGCACTGCACCTGTTGCATCAGCTGCACTGCAAGGGAGTGGTTCTCTTTCGTCTGTGCGGCTTGGCTGCGATGTTATTTCGGTCGCTCCATTGATAATCATAACGGATTTAGCCCAAAATCTTCTGTAGAAAAAAATAACAAAAATGTTTAACCAGAGACCAGTCTCTGCGGTAAACTAAAGTTAATAGAACTTGAGAACTTAGGCAACAACAGCAACTAAACATGTTGTTATTTGTGTGCTCAGTCAGTTTTATTTGTATTTTTGTATCAGTCAGTTTTATTTGTTTTTATTGATTTTATTTTTAATTAATTTTATTCTTAAGTTCTACTAAAGTTTATCGCAGAGACTGGTCTCTGGTTAAACATTTGTGTCTTATCTTTTTCTACTTAAAATTTTGGGCCGAATCCGTTATGATTACCAATGGAGCGACCAAAATAACATAGCAGCCGAGCTGCAAAGACGGAAGAGAACAACTCCCTTTCAGTGCAGCTGATGCATCAGGTGCAGTGCGTATTGTGACAAGTTGTTGTTTTGCTTTCTCCGCTCTACGGGGGACAACTCCACAAACAACAACAGTTTGTCGAGACAGGCTAAGTAATGCTCATTCAGACAATCAAGTTTTAGTAAGTTTTATGTTTTATACAGGAAAAGATTTCTTTGGGTCAGCTGGCCGGAAATCGCTTTAAGGTAGTTGTGAGGAATGTGGAAACAACTACTGACAATGTATTCGACATGACACAGTCTCTCCAGAGTTTAGGGTTCATCAACTACTTTGGTATGCAGAGGTTTGGGACGACATCAACTCCTACATATGAAGTTAGTCGGGTTTTGTTTGTAGTAGCATGTGGTGCCATGTTGACCAATCACTGAGTTATGTGGTACCATGTTGACCAATCACTGGGTTATGTTATACTTTGTACTTCTGAACAGTTACTAGGTTATGTTATATCTTGTACTACTGATCAGTTGCTAGGTTATGTTGTACCTTGTACTACTAATTAGTTACTAGGTTATGTTATACCTTGTACTACTAATCGGTTACTAGGTTATGTTATACCTTGTACTACTGATTAGTTACTAGGTTATATTACACCTTGTACTACTGATTAGTTACTACGTTATATTACACCTTGTACTATGGATCAGTTACTAGGTTATGTTCTACCTTGTACTACTGATCAGTCGCTAGGTTATGTTATACCTTGTACTACTAATCGGTTACTAGGTTATGTTATACCTTGTACTACTGATTAGTTACTAGGTTATATTACACCTTGTACTATGGATCAGTTACTAGGTTATGTTCTACCTTGTACTACTGATCAGTCGCTAGGTTATGTTGTACCTTGTACTACTAATTAGTTACTAGGTTATGTTATACCTTGTACTACTGATCAGTTACTAGGTTATGTTATACCTTGTACTACTGATCAGTCGCTAGGTTATGTTATACCTTGTACTACTAATCAGTCGCTAGGTTATGTTATACCTTGTACTACTGATCAGTCGCTAGGTTATGTTATACCTTGTACTACTAATCGGTTACTAGGTTATGTTATACCTTGTACTACTGATCAGTCGCTAGGTTATGTTCTACCTTGTACTACTGATCAGTCGCTAGGTTATGTTCTACCTCTTCCATAATATTTTTTCGTCTGCCTGGTTTTTTTAAAGGAAAATTTCAATCAACCATTATTGACATTAACAAGCAAGATTAAGTGCACATCGTCTTTGACAAAAGAGATAAAAGGAATTTTGCAGTCTTCTATACCTGTTCCTCGGAAGGGAGTGAAAGTATTTTCGGTTTTGTTTTAGATTGGCTTGCACATATTGAAAGGCTTATTAACAAAAGCCATTGATCTTATAATGGCTAGTCGAGACGGCGAGCTGCCTCAAGCAACTGAGGCTAAAATAGCTTGGGTAGAAAAACGAAATGCTAAGGAGGCCCTACTGAAGCTTCCTAAGTCGTGTAATATAGAAAGGAGGCTAATGCAAGGAGTTGTCAGCTCCAGCGAAGACAGTCTACACTCCGCACTTGCTGCTATTCCAAGGTAAGTTTATAAAGTCTCTTGCTGCATATTGTTGGTGTGGATAATAAGAGGCTAATTGAGAATGGTTTATTCAAATCCTTTACATTCTAGTCAATTCTAGAGAAGCTTTTTCCAATAGCCACAGTTAGCATTCACTGGGTTTCCATGCTTCAAATGGATTTGGAGTTTACCTCTGCCGACGAATTTGCACCCTACCATTTCTACGATTCAGAGTTGCACTTAATCAATTTTACCACGATTAGCGATGCACTCCCCAAATCAGAACTTGTTAAAGTGGACTCGCTTTCGAGTCACGGTCACTTTTCAATTCACACTTTGTACACTCATTGCACTAACTCAGCGAGTATACCTTATCAGAATTTTATTTGTTATTAATAGTATTATTATTCCTCTATATCACAAAATAGCAACAGAATTTACAACTTGCTATACCGTTATTACTTTAAAGACCGCATTAACAACAATTACTTCTAGTAAAATAAAAAACCTTTTTTATGTTAGAAGAGTTAAGCCTAGGAAAAGGCCGGCCCCGGTGCAGTGGGAATCTGTACAATCGGTAGGTTCAGTTTTTTAATGAATAAGGTAATAAAATAAATAAAAAGGTAATTATCTCATCCTCATACCTATTGTTGGCAATAATAATTAGAATATACCAACATGGTAGTATGATGAAATGTGCTGAACTTTTACACCTCCATTGGGGAGAGCTTTACTAGGTATTATCGATTTGAATCCATCATCAGTGAGCGTTTCTATGAAGTCGAATAATAATCTAACAGCGTACGCCTTTGCAAAATGGAGTGGAATCCGTTCTGATTTCACCATTTCTATGATTTGGAGTGAAAGAAACTCCGAATGCATTTAAAGCATGGAAACAGTAATGAATGTAACAAAAATATATAAGAATGCACCAGCATAGGTGTGTTTACAATAGTGTGTGTATCATACACATCTTATGGTTGAGTACTGAGCAGTTAGTGACATATACTTAATTGCCCAGCGTATGTGGTCTCTGTTCTAGATGAATATTTTACACATTCTCTTAACGATAGTACATTTAATTTATTGCTTGCACACTTGCCAATAGCCAAACTGTTGGCATTCGGTGTGAACACCGGACTATGCATAGCTGTGCTTGCATGTTCTGCCCACTCATTTTCAAATGACTGTTTGAAAATGGCCTTATTGATTCTGTCATTCATATTGTCTATAATAAATATATGGAATGAATAAATGCAGGTGCTGGAACTACCCGAGTTGATTAGTGAACAAATCGTGTGGACTTATGTTACTGGTGATATTATCAACACTTGGGCAGTGCAGGCTCTGATTGCTGATGTTTGACATTGAGTTTGAGTTTTGACATTCCAAATGAGACACTGTTTCATCTCATGACTGTTAAATGACAGAGACTGCCATTCATGAGTGTTAAATGACAGAGACTGCCACTCATGAGTGTTAAATGACAGAGACTGCCAATCATGAGTGTCAAATGACTGAGACTGCCACTCATGAGTTTCAAATGGCTGAGACTGTCACTCATGAGTGTCAAATGACAGAGACTGCCGTTCATGAGTGTTAAATGACAGAGACTGCCACTCATGAGTGTTAAATGACAGAGACTGCCACTCATGAGTTTCAAATGACAGAGACTGCCACTCATGAGTGTTAAATGACAGGGACTGCCACTCATGAGTGTCAAATGACAGAGACTGTCACTCATGAGTGTTAAATGGCTGAGACTGTCACTCATGAGTGTCAAATGACTGAGACTGCCACTCACGAGTGTTAAATGACTGAGACTGCCACTCATGAGTGTTAAATGACTGAGACTGCCACTCATGAGTGTTAAATGACAGAGACTACCACTCATGACTGTTAAATGGCTGAGACTGCCGATCATGAGTGTCAAATGGCTGAGACTGCCGATCATGAGTGTCAAATGGCTGAAACTGTCACTCATGAGTGTCAAATGACTGAGACTGCCACTCACGAGTGTTAAATGACTGAGACTGCCACTCATGAGTGTTAAATGACTGAGACTGCCACTCATGAGTGTTAAATGACAGAGACTACCACTCATGACTGTTAAATGGCTGAGACTGCCGATCATGAGTGTCAAATGGCTGAGACTGCCGATCATGAGTGTCAAATGGCTGAAACTGCCACTCATGAGTGTTAAATGACTGAGGACAATGTATTTATTGTCGAATTTATTAGCAATGCAAATGCTTGTCAAAGACAAGCATTTGCATTTGTTAAATAATGCTTGCGTAATATGTTTATATGATAGTAATAGTATATAAAATAGACGTTCCTATAATGTCTACCTCCCATAACGTAAATTCCAGATAACGTCAAAAATGTATGTGAAGTTTTTGCTTCCTATGACGTAAAAAATTCCATATGCCATGTGTTGTCGGGCAAGTTCTCAAATGAACGTTAATCTATTTTGCCGCACTTGTGAAAGAAAAAACAACGTTTATGTAGCATTATACTTGTTATATATGTATAAAACTTTCGCAAAAATCTAGTTCATCGTGATAGGTATATATGTACTAGTAACTCATTGAGTCATGCATAGGTATATATCTACTAGTAACTCATAGTAACGTCCTTTAGCCTGTATTGCAGAACAACCCGGCTCCTCTACCTGCATAGCTACCAGAGTCTTATTTGGAATAGGGTCGCCTCACTCAGGATACAGAAGTATGGCCTAATGCCTCTCGCAGGTGACCTTATTTATATCAAGGGTAAGTTCGCCTCATCCGTCTGTCCTTTTGCTAAGAGTGAAACATTTTTGTCATTCTCTCTCTATGATAAGGTAGAAGGAAAAACTTGAGGGTATTTTTGACATTTCAGTTTGCCTTTAGTCATTCATTGTTTAGTGTTGTTGAGGATTACATAGTGCTCATTGTTCACCATTGGTAAGGCTTATTTACTATCCATGAACCCACTATCAGCGTAAAACTTGATTTTATTTCTTGTTTTAGTTATTTATTGTCTCCATCTTTGCCAGATTATAATTCATCCACCCACAACTCCGAAGAGGATAATATCATCGACAGAGAACAACTCACAAAGTCTCAAGTTCGTCATCTGTCAGCAGATGAACTTAAAAACTACACGATTTATGACGTCGTCATTCCATTGCCTGGTTACAACATAATACTGCCTGAGAATGAGGTTGTGCATCTTTTATCAGCCAATTTATGATACATTTTGTAGTTTGCTATTTTTCAGCCACGCAGTTTGTCAAATTTGATTTAGCCCATCAATATTTGCTATATGTTAATGCATTCTTGTAATGGCATCGCTGTATGTATTATTGCAGACAGGAGAGATGATAACAGAATTATTGAAAGAACAGAACTTATCAATAACCTCTCTCAAATGTGCTGGAAAAGTAAGTCTTCATTCTGTTTTTCTTTGGTTGAAGCTTGAGAGTTTTCTCGGCTTGTTTAGCTTTGTTAATAATAGTTTTCTAGACAGCTTCTTTTTACTAGCCAGACATACTACGCACTTCACTCCTTTAGCGCCTTGCCAACTCTCTAGTATTATTTCTAGAAGACTCACGCAATTGGTATTTGGCGAAGTAGTAGCTAATTAAAACCTAGCCCTTGTTCCTTCAGCCATGTTGTTCCTTTTAAGACTTCAAGTTGTGTATGTTGGTTCAGTTTTAGGTAATGAACATTGTTGGTGAAGTAAGTGTTCTGCTTATTGTTGCTTGAACTTGCAATTTTGGTAAACATTTGAGACTCCCCTCCAGTGACACAAATATTGAACGAGAAATGTGGAAGTATGATAGGATATCCTTGCAATCGACTCTCTGTCACGTTACGCGGATTCGCCGTCTATAATGCCTATTTTGATTTCATCACACTCAAATCTCAACTTCCCTTCACCTCATCATGTTACACTGTATTGCAGCCAGCGTTCAATTCGACATCTAAAGTTATTAAATTTTCATAATATGACTTATGGTTTCTGTGTAGTTAATTTCTTTTGTAGTTCTCCTTATGGTTACTGTGGTTATCAGAGTTACTATAGTTAGTAGAGGTACTGTAGTTAGTAGAGTTACTGTAGTTAAAGTTACCTTAGATAGTAGAGTTACCATAGTTAGTAGAGTTACCATAGTAAAGTTACTGTAGTTGGTAGAATTGTCATAGTTAGTAGAGTTACCGTAGTTAGTAAAGTTACCTTAGTAGAGTTACCTTAGTTAGTGGAGTTACTGCAGTTAGTAGAGTTACTGTAGTTAGTAGAGTTACTTTAGTTAGTAAGGTTAGCATAGTTAGTAGAGTTACCATAGTTAGTAGCGTTACCTTACTTAGTAGAATTACCTTAGTTAGCAGGGTAACTAGAGTTAGTAGAGTTACCTTATTTAGTAGAGTCACTGTAGTTAGTAGAGTTTCTGTAGTTAGTAAAGTTACTGCAGTTAGTAGAGTTACTGTAGATAGTAGAGTTACTGCAGTTAGTAGAGTTACTGTAGATAGTAGAGTAGTAGTTAGCAGTGAAGTATAGGCTTTGGCCGTTTAATGATGTTTTTCTTACTCAGCTCAATAAAATTGTACTAGTTACCTGCCTCTTACTTACCTCTCAAATAACTGATCTCAGCACATGACAACTCGTTTTATTAAATATCTGCATGTTAGTTTTTGTTTAAGCTTTTAGTACTGTTTGTTCTGTACATAGACCTTTTAACTATACAGTTAATAGTTCATAGTATATATAGTTAATAAAGTTATTGTATAGTTAATAGGTTTATGGTTCTGTGCATGCATCATTCTCGCCTTGTTATCGTTTACATTACTGATCATGCACTGGCATTCTAATATGCCCTGAGATCATTAGATGTAATTACTATAGCTACAATTCTTCCAAAAAGGTGGTTGATTGGTGCAGTAGTAAGAGTGTCGGTATAGTAAGCTAAGTGCTGCTTCCAAAAGGTGGTTGATTAGTGCAGTAGTAAGAGTGTTAGTATAGTAAGCTAAGTGCTGCTTCCAAAAGGTGGTTGATTAGTGCAGTAGTAAGAGTGTTGGTATAGTAAGCTAAGTGTTGCTTCCAAAAGGTGGTTGATTGGTGCAGTAGTAAGAGTGTCGGTATAGTAAGCTAAGTGCTGCTTCCAAAAGGTGGTTGATTAGTGCAGTAGTAAGAGTGTCGGTATAGTAAGCTAAGTGCTGCTTCCAAAAGGTGGTTGATTGGTGCAGTAGTAAGAGTGTCGGTATAGTAAGCTAAGTGCTGCTTCCAAAAGGTGGTTGATTGGTGCAGTAGTAAGAGTGTTGGTATAGTAAGCTAAGTGCTGCTTCCAAAAGGTGGTTGATTGGTGCAGTAGTAAGAGTGTCGGTATAGTAAGCTAAGTGCTGCTTCCAAAAGGTGGTTGATTGGTGCAGTAGTAAGAGTGTTGGTATAGTAAGCTAAGTGCTGCTTCCAAAAGGTGGTTGATTAGTGCAGTAGTAAGAGTGTCGGTATAGTAAGCTAAGTGCTGCTTCCAAAAGGTGGTTGATTGGTGCAGTAGTAAGAGTGTCGGTATAGTAAGCTAAGTGCTGCTTCCAAAAGGTGGTTGATTGGTGCAGTAGTAAGAGTGTTAGTATAGTAAGCTAAGTGTTGCTTCCAAAAGGTGGTTGATTGGTGCAGTAGTAAGAGTGTCGGTATAGTAAGCTAAGTGTTGCTTCCAAAAGGTGGTTGATTGGTGCAGTAGTAAGAGTGTTGGTATAGTAAGCTAAGTGCTGCTTCCAAAAGGTGGTTGATTAGTGCAGTAGTAAGAGTGTTGGTATAGTAAGCTAAGTGTTGCTTCCAAAAGGTGGTTGATTGATGCAGTAGTAAGAGTGTCGGTATAGTAAGCTAAGTGCTGCTTCCAAAAGGTGGTTGATTGGTGCAGTAGTAAGAGTGTCGGTATAGTAAGCTAAGTGTTGCTTCCAAAAGGTGGTTGATTGGTGCAGTAATAAGAGTGTTGGTATAGTAAGCTAAGTGCTGCTTCCAAAAGGTGGTTGATTGGTGCAGTAGTAAGAGTGTTGGTATAGTAAGCTAAGTGTTGCTTCCAAAAGGTGGTTGATTGGTGCAGTAGTAAGAGTGTCGGTATAGTAAGCTAAGTGTTGCTTCCAAAAGGTGGTTGATTGTTGCAGTAGTAAGAGTGTCGGTATAGTAAGCTAAGTGCTGCTTCCAAAAGGTGGTTGATTGGTGCAGTAGTAAGAGTGTTGGTATAGTAAGCTAAGTGTTGCTTCCAAAAGGTGGTTGATTGGTGCAGTAGTAAGAGTGTCGGTATAGTAAGCTAAGTGCTGCTTCCAAAAGGTGGTTGATTGGTGCAGTAGTAAGAGTGTTGGTATAGTAAGCTAAGTGCTGCTTCCAAAAGGTGGTTGATTAGTGCAGTAGTAAGAGTGTCGGTATAGTAAGCTAAGTGCTGCTTCCAAAAGGTGGTTGATTGGTGCAGTAGTAAGAGTGTTGGTATAGTAAGCTAAGTGCTGCTTCCAAAAGGTGGTTGATTGGTGCAGTAGTAAGAGTGTCGGTATAGTAAGCTAAGTGTTGCTTCCAAAAGGTGGTTGATTGGTGCAGTAGTAAGAGTGTCGGTATAGTAAGCTAAGTGTTGCTTCCAAAAGGTGGTTGATTGGTGCAGTAGTAAGAGTGTCGGTATAGTAAGCTAAGTGCTGCTTCCAAAAGGTGGTTGATTGGTGCAGTAGTAAGAGTGTCGGTATAGTAAGCTAAGTGTTGCTTCCAAAAGGTGGTTGATTGGTGCAGTAGTAAGAGTGTCGGTATAGTAAGCTAAGTGTTGCTTCCAAAAGGTGGTTGATTGGTGCAGTAGTAAGAGTGTCGGTATAGTAAGCTAAGTGTTGCTTCCAAAAGGTGGTTGATTGGTGCAGTAGTAAGAGTGTCGGTATAGTAAGCTAAGTGCTGCTTCCAAAAGGTGGTTGATTGGTGCAGTAGTAAGAGTGTCGGTATAGTAAGCTAAGTGTTGCTTCCAAAAGGTGGTTGATTGGTGCAGTAGTAAGAGTGTCGGTATAGTAAGCTAAGTGTTGCTTCCAAAAGGTGGTTGATTAGTGCAGTAGTAAGAGTGTCGGTATAGTAAGCTAAGTGCTGCTTCCAAAAGGTGGTTGATTGGTGCAGTAGTAAGAGTGTCGGTATAGTAAGCTAAGTGTTGCTTCCAAAAGGTGGTTGATTAGTGCAGTAGTAAGAGTGTCGGTATAGTAAGCTAAGTGCTGCTTCCAAAAGGTGGTTGATTGGTGCAGTAGTAAGAGTGTCGGTATAGTAAGCTAAGTGTTGCTTCCAAAAGGTGGTTGATTGGTGCAGTAGTAAGAGTGTTAGTATAGTAAGCTAAGTGTTGCTTCCAAAAGGTGGTTGATTGGTGCAGTAGTAAGAGTGTTGGTATAGTAAGCTAAGTGCTGCTTCCAAAAGGTGGTTGATCAGTGCAGTAGTAAGAGTGTTAGTATAGTAAGCTAAGTGCTGCTTCCAAAAGGTGGTTGATCAGTGCAGTAGTAAGAGTGTTAGTATAGTAAGCTAAGTGCTGCTTCCAAAAGGTGGTTGATCAGTGCAGTAGTAAGAGTGTTGGTATAGTAAGCTAAGTGCTGCTTCCAAAAGGTGGTTGATCGGTGCAGTAGTAAGAGTGTCGGTATAGTAAGCTAAGTGTTGCTTCCAAAAGGTGGTTGATTGGTGCAGTAGTAAGAGTGTCGGTATAGTAAGCTAAGTGTTGCTTCCAAAAGGTGGTTGATTAGTGCAGTAGTAAGAGTGTCGGTATAGTAAGCTAAGTGCTGCTTCTATAAGGTGGTTGATTGGTGCAGTAGTAAGAGTGTCGGTATAGTAAGCTAAGTGTTGCTTCCAAAAGGTGGTTGATTGGTGCAGTAGTAAGAGTGTCGGTATAGTAAGCTAAGTGTTGCTTCCAAAAGGTGGTTGATTAGTGCAGTAGTAAGAGTGTCGGTATAGTAAGCTAAGTGCTGCTTCTATAAGGTGGTTGATTGGTGCAGTAGTAAGAGTGTTGGTATAGTAAGCTAAGTGTTGCTTCTATAAGGTGGTTGATTGGTGCAGTAGTAAGAGTGTCGGTATAGTAAGCTAAGTGTTGCTTCCAAAAGGTGGTTGATTAGTGCAGTAGTAAGAGTGTCGGTATAGTAAGCTAAGTGTTGCTTCCAAAAGGTGGTTGATTGGTGCAGTAGTAAGAGTGTCGGTATAGTAAGCTAAGTGCTGCTTCCAAAAGGTGGTTGATCAGTGCAGTAGTAAGAGTGTCGGTATAGTAAGCTAAGTGTTGCTTCCAAAAGGTGGTTGATTGGTGCAGTAGTAAGAGTGTCGGTATAGTAAGCTAAGTGTTGCTTCCAAAAGGTGGTTGATTGGTGCAGTAGTAAGAGTGTCGGTATAGTAAGCTAAGTGCTGCTTCCAAAAGGTGGTTGATTGGTGCAGTAGTAAGAGTGTCGGTATAGTAAGCTAAGTGCTGCTTCCAAAAGGTGGTTGATTGGTGCAGTAGTAAGAGTGTCGGTATAGTAAGCTAAGTGCTGCTTCCAAAAGGTGGTTGATCAGTGCAGTAGTAAGAGTCTTGGTATAGTAAGCTAAGTGCTGCTTCCAAAAGGTGGTTGATTGGTGCAGTAGTAAGAGTGTCGGTATAGTAAGCTAAGTGCTGCTTCCAAAAGGTGGTTGATCAGTGCAGTAGTAAGAGTCTTGGTATAGTAAGCTAAGTGTTGCTTCCAAAAGGTGGTTGATTGATGCAGTAGTAAGAGTGTCGGTATAGTAAGCTAAGTGCTGCTTCCAAAAGGTGGTTGATTGGTGCAGTAGTAAGAGTGTTAGTATAGTAAGCTAAGTGCTGCTTCCAAAAGGTGGTTGATTGGTGCAGTAGTAAGAGTGTCGGTAAGCTAAGTGTTGTGAGTTTGAATCCTACATGATGCAATATTTTTTACCAACCACCAACTGTAGCTTCGGATGAATTGGTTGACACAGCTCTTATTATAGTAAAAGGTAAAGTAAAGGTACACAAAAGCATTGTTTATTTTGCTTTGTCTCAAATTGGACATACTGTAAAACCTTTATTTGAACACCATAGCATTCTATTTATCAACCTTTTCCTTTGAATGGCGCTTTCTTAGATATAATGGTCAACTAAACGGTGACGCTCTATTTTTCAAACACTTCGTCAAAATGTCCAGAAGATCAATTTAACCCTTTTACGGTTAAATCTTATGTCGCCTATATTTTACACTCTCCTTTGGGCGGTGCGATAGTAGCCCTTGTGAATGCAATAAATCTGCTTACTAACCTCCAACTTGTCGCAGACTTTAAGAAACTATACATGAGGACGCTGATACATATTTCTCGCGGTTTATATCTATTGCTTGCAATTAACCTTTGATCTTATTAACGAACCTAATAATATATGATGATCTCATAATCTGCGCTGCAACTTGTTGAAGCTTTAAAGTTTTTTATTTCATTTTTAAATTTGAAGGCAAATTTTCATTCTATAGCTACATTTAACAAGGTTGCATAAAAGCTCATTACACTCGTCGATATGTTTGCTATAGTTTGCAGCCAAAACTAGATTTTTATGTGCAATAGAACTGGAGTTTTGAGGCTCGATCCATTTTAAGCTGAGTTCAGATTTCCGCAATCATGCTATCTAATAATATGCTATTAATCTGCAAATTTGTAAGCTTTATAATAATAATCTACCAAATACTACAAATATATATTAAGAACAAGGGATATAAACAAACCATAACTATAATACACGCAGCAGCTAAAGTTAACATTTTAAAACAAAAATTTTAGCTTTGTCTGCTCGTCCAGTTGCGTTCTGATTGTTGTTTCTCTTTGGAACCATTTCACATTCTTCTGGCTGATCAATACTGTGACAATATCTTCTAACCTCAACCCGTCTTTTGCACAGTTGAGCTAGTCGATATTAGCATCTAAACAATTTTTTAGCAAAGCAAAACTTACTCGATGCCATTTTGAATAGTTAGTTCTAGTGCAAATAAAGCGAAACCGCTTGTAATTAAAATAACCTCAAAATGTAGCGAATTTTTCATCATAAAAGCGAAAAGCTTTTCGCTCACAATACAGTTACTAATTATTTCAATAATGTTGTATGTTGCAATCAAAGTTTCTAATGAAAAACCTAAAGACTTAGAGTTGAAAAACGGACTTCGATACAAACAGAAACAATGAACGAATTAATTGTTATTGATGTAATTGAGCCATTATTGGTACGTTTTTTGGACTATTTTCTCTTGATCATTTGCTATTATTGGTTCGTAAAGATTAAAAATGTCAAATAGTATCAGTCAAATAGAAGTGGCTTTCCATTAAAGGGTGGTGCTCTATCTTTCAACTCTTTTCCCCATAGTGGCACTCAAACAGGGATGCCGCTCAAACAGAGCTGGCGTTCAAATTAAGGTGGCATTCAAATACAAGTTTTACGGTAGTTGAGGTCCTTGACTACTCTTAGTCTCTCACATTTAGTTGAAAGAATACAGTCTGCCTGGTTCATACCGACACCTGGTGGTTAAACCAAAGCAACTCTCCTCATCACTCTCCCATTACGATGATGTTACTGAGGAGTTGGTACAGTCCGACCTGGACATACTCAACAAGAAGGTGCAGCCTTTATCTTTTTCTTGCTATTGCAGTTCATCAAGAATTATAAAAAAATTAGGTGTGCTGAAATTATCAGTTCATGGTTGTAATTACAATATTTAACTATATCAATCATTCTATCGTTTCATTGATACTCTGCATAAAGTGGTGTGCTTGAAAATCATTAGTAGGTAGATGTCTGTGCATAGAGTTCTGTAGGTAATTGTCTTGGCATAGGGCTGTGTAGGTATATGTCTGTACATAGAGTTTTGTAGGTAGATGTCTGGGCATAGAGCTCTGTAGCTAGATTAACTGCGCATAAAGTTCTGTAGGCAAATGTCTGTGCATAAAGCTCTATAGGTAGATGTCTGGGCATAGTTCTGTAGCAGATGTCTGTGCATAGAGTTCTGTAAGTAGATTTCTCGGCATAGAGCTTTGTAGGTAGATGTCTGTGCGCAGTTCTGTAGATATATGTCTGCACATAGAGCTCTATAGGTAGATGTCTGTGTATAAAGCTCTGTAGGTGATGTCTGCGCATAAAGCTCTGTAGGTAGATTTCTGCGCATCGAGTTCTGTAGGTAGATGTATGGGCATAGACCTCTGTAGGTAGATGTCTATGTGTAGAAGTATGTTTGAAGATTGCATATAATTGTTTTCTTGTGTAAAGTCATAAAGGCAAAAGGTGATGGGTTGGTATGAAAACAGTTATTTATACCGTATTCACAAGAACAGACCCGTGTATCACTTGTCCCTAATCACTGTTGTACCGATTCACTGTTGTACCTAATCACTGTTGTCCTTAATCACAGTTGTCCCTAATCGCTGTTGTCCCTAATCACTGTTGTCCCTAATCACTGTTGTCCCTAATCACTGTTGTCCCTAATTGCTGTTGTCCTTAATCACTGTTGTCCCTAATCACTGTTGTCCCTAATCACTGTTGTAGGTAATCACTGTTGTCCCTAATCACTGTTGTAGGTAATCACTGTTGTACCTAATCACTGTTGTCCCTAATAACTGTTGTCCCTAATCACTGTTGTCCCTAATCACTGTTGTCCCTAATCGCTGTTGTTCCTAATCGCTGTTGTACCTAATCACTGTTGTCCTTAATCACTGTTGTCCCTAATCACTGTTGTTCCTAATCACTGTTGTCCTTCATCAGTCATGAAATTTGTCAAAAAAATTTCTTTATTCATCCAGAGTCTAGTGATTAAACATTCGGGAAAATTTCAAGCTCTAATTCTGGAATTTAGCCTGCCTTCTTCAAGCTATGCTACTATGTTACTGAGAGAAGTGATGAGGGTGGATACTTCTGCTGCACACCAGGCTAGTCTCAATCAGATGCGACAGACAGACCCCTGACTTAGTATATGGCTTTACAATGGATTTCTCTTAACACACATTAACAGGAAACTTGAGTGACTCTGTTTATACCAGTTGTTTATTCCCAGTTGCTACTATTTTTTTATAGCACATCATTGCTGTTGCTGCTTGATGTGAACAGCAAATTTGTAATTATAAACAGTTCCACTCAGGAGAACTTAGCTACTCTGGTCAATATCCATGCCTGTTACATGACTAAGGGCAACCCAACTCTCATCACCACCATCTGTTGATTAATTATTGTGATTCATCTTTGCCAAAATAGGCATGAGTCATGATAACATAGCTCATCTCGCTCCACACTTCAGCTTTTAACAAAGTTGCTGTAAGGTTTCCTTTGTTGTTGCTAGTTATTACTTCTAGTTGCTGTCATAACCTATAATATAGTTGCTGTTGATTGTCACAACTGACAAAAATACAAAGAATATACTTTGACTGTAACATGCCAAATATGGCAATGTTTTGCAGACGATAGTATATCGCTTGTAGTGGCTCTTTTGTGTATAAGTCTGTAAATCTTATAATTAATTTTCCTACGAGATGTTTGCTTCAAATACTTTCCTGGTAAAGTCTAAATCATCACTTCTGCAAACTTTTAACCTCAAGCATCGCTGCCAGAGTTTTTCATTTTTAGTGGTGTTCTTGCCAACTAAGGCTCATTCACACTATATGAGTATGTCGGCATTGTTGCCCTCTCACCGAATTTCCTTCAACTATGTGCCCTGGAAACCGATGGTATCGTCGAGGCAAAGCGGTTACGTCGAAAAAGTTTGCAGCTGTCAGCTTTTCAATAGTTCTCTGGTCATCTACAGCAGCATGTTCGATGTCTACCAGTTCAGCAATGGTGGTTGGTTGATCTGTATTTTCTTTCAAGACAGTTGTTGCAGTTTTATAACTGTAGTTCATCCTTTCTGCGATCGCATTGTATAGTGATAACGCTATGGTGCAGACTTTTCCTTGGTGTGAATGGATAGGCTTATGATAGTGTGAACGTTGTTATGACACAGGATCACTGAAGCACTGTGGTCACTGATATACATGTTTAGCAGCGATATTGTTGAGCCAGCATTTAGGAAACACAGCAGGTTGGCTAAGCATAGAGTGCAAGCATAGTTCTGAAATACTATTATAAAAAGCCAAGATTTGCTGTTCAATACAATTCTATAGCATCCTTATCATGGAGTAAACCAAGACACTGGTTTAGCAGCAATAAGCAATTTGTCTCAGATACAGTCATTTCACAGATGTAGTTGCAGAGTTGTAGCTCAGAGCTAAATTTAATATTACAAGGAATATTCAGATGATGCACATTTTACTTATGTCCTTTGCTGGTCTCTAACTTGAAGATTGTTCCAGTTCATAACTAACGGAGTCTTGGTTGTTACATGTTTAATCTGTTGCAGTATGTCAGTTCTCATGGTTCAATTACAGCACACCAGTTGTTTTGTGCTCGTCTCTAGTGTAATATATCAGTTGTTTGTGGTTGTCTCTGGTGAAATATATCAGTTGTTTGGGGTTGTCTCTGGTGTAATGTATCAGTTGTTTGTGGTTGTTTCTGGTGTAACGTATCAGTTGTTTGTGGTCGTCTCTGGTGTAATATATCAGTTGTTTGTGGATGTCTCTGGTGTAATGTATCAGTTGTTTGTGGTTGTCTCTGGTGTAATGTATCAGTTGTTTCTGGTGTAATTTATCAGTTGTTTGTGGTTGTCTCTGGTGTAATGTATCAGTTGTTTATGGTTGTTTTTGGTGCAATTTTTCAGTTGTCTGTGGTTGTCTCTAGTGTAATATATCAGTTTTGTTGTGTGCGTTAGGTCTCAGACGTTAATAGCAACTGGTACTGAGATGTTCAATCAAGTGTAGTCAGTGATTGGTAGCCTAATGAAAGAATTGTATTATTTTTTCAACGGCAGTGTGAGTCATCACTCAAATAACAGAAAAAATGGTACGGTAATAATTTGTGATAATAGGTGATAGACTTGATATTGAACTGCAGCATTTTGAATGCATGTATTTTCATTAATGTTGGCTTTAAAGATTAGTTTTAGTTACATTACAGAGAGGGTGTTACATAATACATTACATAATGCAATGCAAATCCCATCACCCTTTGATTTTTAATTCTCAAGCTCAAACAGAAAATATTAATAGATTACATACTACCATAACATATATTTGAACACAAAATTACGATAAGTTACTGCTGGTCGGGTCCTCCTTATGTCCTCCCTTATGGTAATGACTGAAAAGTAAAATGAAACTAGGCTCACAAGTTGTCTGAACATAACCTAACAAACATACCAGAGATAAAACTATCATGTTCCAGAGAGTCTTTTCTAGTGTGCCAAACCTTGAAAGTATTTACTTGTGTGATTCAGCGACGGTTATTACTGTGACCTGTCTAAATGACCTTCAATACCTGCTACACATAATACCTGCTACATATAATACCTGCTACATATAAAACCTTGCTAAATATAATACCTGCTAAATGTAATACCTGCAACATATAATACCTGCTACATATAATACCTGCTGCATATAATACCTGCTACATATAATACCTGCTACATATAATACTCACTACATATAGTATCCGCTACATATAATACTCACTACATATAGTATCCGCTACATATAATACCCGCTACATATAATACCCGCTACATATTATACCTGCTACATATAATACCTGCTACATATAATACCTGCTACATATAAAACCTTGCTAAATATAATACCTGCTAAATGTAATTCCTGCTACATATAATACCTGCTACATATAATACCTGCTACATATAATATCTGCTACATATAATACCTGCTACATATAATACCTGCTACATATAATACCTGTTACATATAATACCTGCTACATATAATACTTGCTACATATAATACCTGCTACCTATAATGCCTCAGTGAGCCTCCCCTAAGGTTTCCACATTCTTTGCCAGATTTCGCCCAACCCTCACACGCACATGTTCCGTGCCTTCCGCCGGGTCACCAAAATTATTTGGTTTTAAAACTCCGCCTGGTTCCTGCACACCAGCCTCTTAACCACTCAGATGATAAAAAACTCAAAAATACACCTCATGCATTAAAGGCAGTTGGCATCAATGAACAGATTTATGGGTCTTTGTCATAAAAGCAGTGTAGTAATTTGCATTGAAAACCTGCAGGCGAGCTGCAGGCTAATTGATAGAAAATGAGAGAATGCTTGGGCAATACTGGCTTTAATGCCAGTTGAGTTATACATGCAAATTACTTTCTGACGTCAACAAAACTTTTTAGAAATGCTTGTGTCAATCCTTGGAGCCATATACATAGTTGGTAATTATTATTATTCAGTTATAGCTGTGGTTTTTCACCCTCATGTTCAGCTGGCCAATCTTATCAATTAAACATATATGTAGGCTTTGAGTTTACTTTATTAAAATACTAGCTGAGAAATGAGTTTACTTTATTAAAATA